>NC_055676.1:16736189-17049998 GCF_017976325.1 Chelmon rostratus | reverse complement strand
CCCAGAGGTCCGTTGATAGTTATAGAAAAGGTACTGGTCTGCGAGTTCTTCAGTGCCAATCAGGTCCTTTGGTGGTCTGATATCACACTGTGTGCTCTGATTTGATCAGATCCAGAATCACCTGGATGGTCCTCTCACCTACAGCACACAGAGACAGGATCAAATTAAAGTGCCATGTTTTCCCCTTGTTTATATCTGCAGAGTTCTGCTTAAAGACTGTATATACACATACAGTATACAATACTGTAAACGGCAGAGATCATTTGGCTTGTAAAAATATCTTAATCTAATAATCTTCATGAGGAACAACTGATAAACAGTAGAGAGCAACTGAAATGACTTCCATGTATTAACCGTTGTCAAGAATGGTAAAAAAATGAAAGCCATTCAGGATTTACAACCATTTACTTCATGATTTTTCAGGTTTAGCATTATGATCGTAGATACATCATGGTCATTGTGTTCATTTTAATTCTATGCTGCTTACTTTTGGAAAAAAAAAAAAAAAGATGTGTGTCGCATCGTGATGCTTGAGTTTACCTTCCAGATTCATCCTCGGGTTCTCCAGCTTCTTTTCAAGCAGAGAGTCCATGAGCTTCCTCAGGTGTTTGAAGATCACACCAATCCGAACAGGAGCCTTCAAGGGCGAACGACATGGATTACATTAAATAAAGCTGGAAGAAGATTCATTTTGTTAGCCCACAAAGTAAAGCATGCACACAACTGCTGCAACCAGAGAAACCGCAGTGACCTCTGACCTGGAAGTGGATCCATCCGTCGAGTGTGATGAGCCTTTCTCTGTGCTGAATATCGATGTCACCTCCGAACAGCAGCATGGGGAAAGGATGTATCAGACTGGTGTCTCGCAGGTAGATCTTAGTGTATTTCACCTGTGTGTAAACACTCATTAACAACAATGTGACCAAAAAAAAAAAAAAAACTTATTACACACACACACAGCTCACTCATACCTTCTCCTGGTACAGCAGCCAGCCGTGTGTCTGCAGGTTGCGGTTGACAGATGATGGGTGGACCTGAGCCTTGCCTTGGGGCGTCTCTACTGTGCAGGCGACCCGCTCCAGCACGTCCACGGAGGGGGTGCAGACAACCCGAGCCACGCTGTCGTAGAGCCCCGCCGTCAGCACTGCGTTCAGGACAGCGATGTGCTGCTTGGTCAGCGGGATCGCCTGAGCTTTGGAGCGAGACGACCAGAAACCTGCCTGCTCCATCATCTTCATCAGCTCGTGCTTGATATCCTGGAAAAAAGACGGAGTCGGATTAGGCGGGAGGTGGAAGAGAGAGATAACCTGTGTTAAAAAGAGCCACTGCTGAGGATGTGTGTGTGTCACCTCTATTGTCATGAGAGCTGTACGATTGAGGAAGTGTTTCCTACAGTAGGACATTTCTGCTCTCAGTCCCTCCGTCTGTGTGTTCTTCCACCTTACAGTCAGAAAGCAGGGAGAAAATGAGCCATCAAGATTGATCATTTTTAATATTTAAAAGATTTTGACAGTAGAGTATTCATGAACAACCACTACCCTTGATACTATCATGATGGCTTCTACACTGAATACCAGCAGGGTTTTAACAGCTTTTTAAGGGGTAAATTCAAGCACTTTCAAGGACCTTTAAAGTATCTAAACCGAAAATGTCGATTCTCTGGAAATCTGTATCATCACATCTACTCTGTTGCTATAAACGCAATTGTGAAAAATAAAGTTGACAGAATTCCTTTAAACCCAGAGCAATCAACATATATTGTCATGTTGTTTGTTGTTATATTTACTTCGTACGTTTTGATCATGATTATTTAATGTTTGCTAATTTTGATTCCAGGAGACAACAAACAAATATGACGACGGGATCATTTCAAATATTAAAAGCCCACCATTAAAAAAGTGATTGTGTAGATGAAACACAAAATTATGCTGAAAATCAAGCATTTTTCAAGAAGTATGTATGTAATTCAAGCATACTGTATTCCTAACCTTAAAAACATAATTGGTGAAATTTATTGTTATCCAAACTCCCAAGGTTTCGTATTGACCCCGTACCTGACTTTAATTTAATACTGTTTTCACAATTACACCAGTCAAATAATCCACATCCTGGATCCACATAAGTGGTACAAAGTTAAATACTTTGGATCAACGCTTTTCAAGACTTTTCAAGACTTGAAGATACTTCTTAAATCCCCAAAACAGCTCGATTTAAACTCTTTCTACTCTTCTTCTATTGTAGTATTTACTGCAGCACTGTGGCTCAGTCTGCAGGCTACTGAAGGCGTGGCTCAGATTCTCATTAAAACATCTCAATGACATGAAATCAATATTGGTGTGTGATCAATCTGAGAGTCTTTTTAAAAGTCCATACCCAATATATGCATTGTATATCGTCAGGTGATCGGAGTTGGCCAATGCCAGGGCGGCTTTGGCCAGGTTGGCTTCCTCCTTCCGGTTCATCGGTGTGGAGAAGGGAGACTTCTCTGTGATGGCTGCTGCGATGGTTGCCTGAAACAGATCTCTTATTAAGACTCATATATAATAATGATATTCTGTAGTAACAGTAGTAATATTCCTCACACTGTTAAAGGATCAGTGTGTGAGTGTGTGATTTCTGAATAACGAGGCAGTGGGACGTACTATGGGCTCCAGGCAGCCGAGGATGGCTCCATAGATGAGCATCTTGCCAATCTTCACGTTGACGGGCAGACTCGCCAGGTGGTGTCCCAGAGGGGTGAGGACATGGTTGTTGGGGTGGCACGCACCGATCTTCCTCAGCAGGTTGACGGCGTTGCTGACCGACTGAGGCTGAGGAGGATCCAGGGCCCTGCTCAGAAAGTCCTCCGGGGAGCCGTACTGACATTTCTTCCAGAGGGAGAGCGAGGGGGGAAAACACCTTTAACAGAAGCTTCGATAATGTTTCCACATGTGGTACGAGTGTTTGTCTTTGTGTGAATTTTGTGTACATTTTATGTATCTTTTCATACCATAATATGAAGGCAGAGCTCCTCCAGCGGGACCCGTAGTATCTCTGGAACAGAGTAATCCATGAAGGCGTCAAACCTGAGGTCAAGGGCATCAAACAAGAGCAGAGGAGATCAGCACGTGACCAACAACATGACATGACCTGTGCAGTCCGTTCTTGGCTTATTTGATGAACACATCCTTTGGAGCTAACGGGACTTGTTTTCCTCCTACCTCTGCATAACGGACGATGAGCTCCGTACCTGTATTTTGGGTAGAGTCTGAGGCAGAAGCCGTTTCGGACACGTCCTGCTCTCCCCTGCCTCTGGAGGGCGCTGGCTTTGGAGACAAACGTCTCCACCAGAGAACTCATCTGGCTGCTCTCATGGTACCTGAGTGACACAGCAGACTGGAGTAAAGTCTCTTTGGTCTAGACTGAAATATCTCAGCTACTACTGGACGGATTGCCATGAAATTTTGTACAGATATCATCCACACATCATTTATCTTGCCCTATCATCAGGTCAAAATTTAATTCAATACTTTGACATTCCCATCAGCCTGCATTTAGTGCTAATTAACAAATGTTGGCATGCTAACATGCTAAACTTTCATGGTGAACATGATAAACATTATACCTGCTTAACATCCTCATGTTATCGTCACTGTGAGGATGCTAGCAGGCTGATGTTAGCATGTAGCTTATAGCATGGCTGTAGTCTGCTTGCTTCATGGTATCAAGTCATAGAGGCAGATAATTAGATAAAACATATTTTGAGGACTGACGCCATGAAATAGATGCAATAATTTACTTCCTATGAGAACAGCAAAGAGAAAACAACATATTAATAACAATAATAATAATATATGCAAGATGTTTCTGGTATCGTTAATGAGCTCTTACTTATTTTCTTTAGTCTTTCCAGTGTCGATGACAAACACAACGTCAGGAATAGTCACACCTGTCTCAGCAATGTTAGTCGACAAGACAATCTAAAAGAGACGCAGAGCAGGGCATAGCAGTGGGGATTTTCAGGGTTTATTCATATATTTGCTCAGTTATTTTATTTTCATAAAGTATCAAAATGGTATTTTCATTTTAAAACAAGCAAAATAATCAGTGGTGGTGTGAGATAGTTTTAACAGAAAAAGATATAAAGATATAAAGTATCTATCTATCTATCTATCTATCCATCCATCCATCCATCTATCTATCTATCTAAAAAAGACTGGTTTTATTCCACCACATTCAGCAGTACCTTTCTAACTCCAGCAGGTGGCACTGTAAAGGCAGCAGCCTGGTCCTTTGAAGTGAGAGTCGAGTGGAGAGGAACAATCCTGAATCTGAAAGAGCCGGTCATAGCCCACAGTGAACCAGATGAAAGAGCAGTTTCTTTAGTTTTTCGGATTATGACAAGTTTATGCTGGATTACAGTACTTTACATGAGTTTGTGTATGTCACCTGTTTTTGTCCCTAAACCTCTTGTCTGAGGAGAGCAGGTCAAAGAGCTGCTGGATGTGAGCCAGACCTGGGAGGAACACAAGAACGGCTCCGTCCACCTCCGCAAATTGTGGTGATTTGTCTGGCAGAGCACAAAAAACAGAAAATGAACGAGACCAGAACACGTATGAACATGCGCTGTTTGAAGCAAGCATGACGGCGTGCTGTACCCAGGTAGGCGATGAGTTCAACCAGTAAGTCCATGTTGATCTTATTAGGGTTCATGTACTGCAGCACCTGCCGAGTCCTGCTACTGAAGTGGTCCAGATCTGGACCCAGGTCCCAGCCGGAAGAGGAGTCCCTCACTATCACTTCCTGGAACAGACATACGCCTGTTACATACATACATAACACGCCGCCGCCACATACTTACAACCACTGCAGAGAGCCAGTGTTACCTGGTGCTGTAATGTCTTGCCACCTTTCTGTGTGACAGAGACGCTGACTTCCTCTTCTTCTTCAAGAATTTTCTGGCTGTACTCCGAGTCCTTCTCCAGGATGTACCCCGTCTGCTCCACTATGTCCTCTAAGTGGGACACCTGGAGACAAAACCACAGGTTCTTGAAAATATCCTGGTTCCGGGGCCACGTCTTCAGGCTAATTTCCATCAGGTTCCCTGTTTAATGTCAAGAGCCAAAGGCAAAAACACATCTGGGGGGAACTTAATGTAAACATGTCCACTTCCAAAGCCGTCAACATGGACAAGGGGACAGTTCAATTAGATTGTGTATACAAGTAAACAAAAACTAAAGCTCCTCTTACCTCCACTGGGAAAGTCCTGCCAGGGATGGTGATCACTGGGCAGCGGTTGAAGTAGTTGGAGAACTTGTCACAGTCCACTGTGGCGCTCATGAGGATCAGCTGCAGGTCTGACCTCCTCATAACAACATCTTTCAGGATGGTTAACAGGAAGTCTGACTGGACGCTGCGCTCATGGACCTGAGGAGATGGTTAGCTTGTTAATGACATGCACTTAGCGGGTTGATTGAGGGTCTATGGATTGTTAGGGATTAGATGAGAGCACACGGCTCGTGTGTGTTTGTGCATCATTATTATTATCATCATCATCATCACAGGGTGCGAAGACATTTCCTGTGTTTGATCAGGAGCTGTCAGCACCTCGTCGACGATGATGTGCGTCAGGGAGCTGAGGTGTCTGTCATGCTGCAGTTTCCTGAGCAGAACTCCGGTCGTACAGTACAGCAGGCGGGTCCACTCTCCGGACTGATTCTCCATCCGGATCTGGTATCCACACAGCGACGACTGAAATGTGATTTCGACGTGAAACGTGAGCATTAAAGCAGCTGACGGTGCATCCTGTCAAGGTTTCACACTAGGGCCTATCATGCCTTAAGATGTCCAGTTAAAAGTGGATTTTCTCACCTTCGATCCCGGTCCGTCCTCGCAGCCGAGCTCCTGGCTGACCCTGCAGGCCAGGCTCATGGCAGAGATCCTGCGGGGCTGGGTCACTACGATGTTGCAGGGCTGAGCCGCTTTGCCTCCTGTTAACAGCTCCTCCAAGAGGAACTGGGGAATCTGAGTGCTCTTTCCGCTGCCCGTCTCACCGGCCACCACCACCACACGGTGGCGCTGGAGAGCCTCCAGGACCTGATGCCGGTGTTGGAAGACAGGAAGCTGCTCTCGCTCTGCCTTAAAGATAAGACCCTTGTTGAATTACTTGGGTTCATTTTATGCATCTTTAGCATTATATTCTTTAATTTGGTTAATTGCACAATGCTTAAGCGTGTTTACTTGTAGTTTATGGGCCAGTGAGGACTTCCTGAGTTTTTTTAAGAGCTCTCTAGATGCCTCAAGTGCTCCAACCGCTTCCTTCCTCCCTCCTCTTTTCTCACTCTTGTCCTCCAGTTTGTCTACTCCCTCCCCAATATCAAGGCCAGCCAGGTTCTCCCAGGACTCTTCAGGCTCTTCATCCCCAGCGCTGCCCTGCAGCTGGCTCCTGGGTCCAGATTCCTGCGCTTGGTTTTGGTTCTGCTGCTGTTTGAGCCTGGTCAGAAGCCGGGAGATGAACTGGTCTCGAGGTTTGTTGGCAGCAGTGCGGCTCTCCTCCTGCTTCTGCTGCTCACTGTCCCTCCACTCCAGCCACACGTCTCTGTAGGTTGGAGGAAGGAGCTGGTGCACTGACTGAGAGTGAACAGTTGTTATCAGATAAAGTAAATGTTCTGTCAAGCTGCACAGAAAGACTGTGGTATCCTCTGCAAGTATTACCTGTCCTTTGACCAGGTTGTAGAGTGCCAGCGTGGCTGCCAGATGTTGAGCCTGCATGCTGTCCTCAGTCAGGATCGTTGGGCAAACCTCAAGAACATCGTCTGGCCTCTGAACACGCACCCTGATCAGTGAAAAGACTTCCGATCAATACAAAATATTTATATATATATTGATTGATATTTTTGTCATGTGCAGTCAACTGAAGTGGAGTTTCAGCACATCCAGATTATCTCAAAAAGATTCCTCTTGACTAGTCAACCACATTCAACAACATGTGTGTTCTTGTGTGTGGGAACGAAGACTCAGAAACACACGCACGCACACACACACTTACTTGCATCTCCAGTATCTGCCAGCAGCAACCTTGTGAAAAGCCGGTGGTGGACTCTTGGGCAGGTTCTTTCGGACCCAGTCGATGAGGAACTGTTTGGGGGACTTTCCCGTCCAGCTGCGAGCTGTGTAGTCAAAATTGCGAATGTCCTTTGGCTCATTCTTCTTTGCAACTGCGAATGAAAACGGAAAAAAATGAGCAGGAAAAAAAGTCAGCGCGCAAATCTAAGTTTGCCATCATGAATTCAGGCCACTTTGATTATTTTTAAAGACTTTTTGTCTTTAATCTAAAATCCATGTCTCCCAAAAACTGAATAAACAATATGGCCACCAGCAAGAGATGAATTTAGCAGGGTGGCCTCAATCAAAACATCAGTACTTAACAGTATATTAGGCTCGAATGACAGCACAACAACTTGAGGCCACAGTATGTCGTAGTTTACATTTCCACAGAGTGTAAAACACTCTGAACTCGTTTTGTTAAAGTCACTTGATGAATGGATTGAAGTCGGCTCAGTTGGTGTGTATTTGAACCTTTCTCCGCAGGAGGGTCCTTTTCGCCTTGTTCGAACAGCTTGAAGCCGAGGTCCTCTTTGTCCTCGCTGACAGGACGCGGCTTCTTTTCCTTCTGAGGCACGTCTATCACTTTTATAGCTGGGTTGAACATGGGGTGGGACTCCAGTTGCTTCATTTCTAGAAACAGAAAGTCCAGTGGTTCTATATGAGTGAGCCAAAGGTGAATAAGAGGAATTGTTGAACCTCTGCATGCGAGAGTTTAGGCACACTCACCTTGCTGAATGACGCGTATCCTGTCCTGTGCCATCCTCTGGCCCGCTTTGTCTGCTTTTGTCTTGGCAGCAGAGGCCATTTCTTTTGTGTCGTACAGTTGAGCAGTAAGGACCAAATACCTGTCGTTCTACACAGCGCGGAATAACACACACAGTTACTACACCATGCACATACTCACTGACATTCACTACACCATCACGACTCCCCAGCTTCACGCAAACATATTCACTGTCGCGCTAAGAGTTACACTAATATCACTCTCATGTCTGTATGGTAATTATAAAGCTACAGGTTAATCTTGTTCGTTTAATCTGTAGAAAGCCATAAACTCATCTAATGCTCTGCAAGATAGTGAATAAGCATATTTCATAAATGTCAAACTATTATTTTAATTTTTAAAGGTCCAGTGTATAGGATTTAGGGACATCTATTGCCAGATATGGAACATAATATTTCAGAAATATGTTTTCATTAATGTATAGTCACCTGAAAATTTGAACTGTTGTGTTTTTGTTAACTAAGAATGAGCTCTTTGTATGTACAGAGGGAACGGGTCCTCTTCCATGGAGTCCAACATGTTTCACTGCCATGTTTCTACAGTAGCACCTTCCCGTTTTTAGCGGCCACTGTGAGTAACGGCGAGGTGAGCTGTGTTCAGCTGGTTGCCATCTTAGACGCCACTGAACGCAACACACTGGTTCTTTGAAAAGAAACCTCAGCTCTAAGTTGCTTTAATTTCACTTACTGGATCAAACTTCTCGTCCAGTTCGGGATTGTGTGTCTTCTTCCCTCCTTCTTCCTCTTCCTCCTCCTCTTCATCACTGCTCTGCTCTGCATACCTTAATATCCAGTCCTTCATGCTCGCAGCTTCATCCTTCTCTGTGGCCTGGCAAAAACACCCCACTCACAAAGTTCAATTTACTGTGACAATGCACATCTGTGTAACCCACATATACTTGTGAACAGACACACAAACCTTGTTCGTCTCTTTGCGGGTGTTGGTGGGTGCTTTGGGGCTCGGGGGTGCAGGTTTCTGCTGAGCAGGAGGCTGGAACCTGGGCCTGCTCTTCTGGCTCTCCTCCAGCATCTGCTGGCTAAAACCTTCTGGCAGCTCATCTGGTACACAGACAACAGACAAAGAAAGTTACAGTTTTGACGGCCTCGTGTCCTCAAGAGCTCCAGAGCGATGACATCTTAATGACCGCTGACGCTCTGTTACCATCTTTAAGATTGAGGCAGAGCCAGTCGAGAGCAGAGTGGAGATCCCCTCCGTACAGCACGCTACTCTTCATCGCCTCCTCAATGTGTTCTCTCTTAAAGTTGAACTTCTGCAGAGCTGTGTACAGGTCCTGCAAGCACAAACAAGAGAACGCCAACCTGAATGCAACATTCAGTCATAGAACCAGATCTCAGAGTCACAGGGATGCTTTTTTATTCTTTACCAGCAACTTCTTGCTTGTAAGTCTGCCAGATATGGGCCCTTTGTCCCCGTTCTCCTCTCTGAAGTCATTGATCAGCTTGATGATCTTCTTCTCCAGGTCGGCCTGGATAGCAACCTGCGTTAAAGGGTTAAACCTCATTCATTATCGACATAATATTTACAAAAAGGAGGGATTTGTGGCTAATAAAAAAATCGACTATTTCATTATGTATAGTATAGCAGTGTGTTACAAGCTGGTCAAGAACAGGTTACAGCTGCAATATTTAGATAAACTACACATTTAGTTGCTGAACCTGCGACCTACTTTAAGAATGGACTTGTCCGAGACGCCACCTGTGTCAACCTGGGCCGTGTTGGCGAGACTGTAGGTCTTCGGAGCTGCAGGGATGATAAAAACTGTTGGTTAAAGGCAATTTATGTTAATACTGAGCCAGATGTTGTTGTTTTTTTATTTGCTTCATTTTTAGATCAGAGATGTATCATGCAGCATCCATTACAGATTATTAAATGCATTCTGTTAATTATGAGATTAACTTTATGTCTAATGTGCAGACAGTTGTCACTACAAATGACCCATCTGACAAGCTATGTTAGCAAGGTGTCACAGTGTGACATGAAAACAGGTAAGAGAAGGGCAACAGTGAAGCTGTAACTTGACACATCATTTAGGTGTTGCCGTGAAACATGCTCACCCCTGCAGTCCAACGGTTTTAAAGTAAATACACGAATATATACAACAAATGCAATACAACATACAGGTATGGACACCTATACAATATAAAATTATAAAACTACAGCCTGGGGATTTACCATGCCAACAACTCTAAGGGCAATGACAGCCAGGTAATACCACCTTTTGATTTAATCTCTTTTGCTGGTTTAGCTAGTTTGCTGCTTGCTGGCTGTTTCTTCGCCTCCTCCGCCACGCCGTTCCCCGCTGCAGTGGCACCAGTCCTGCCCGCTGCTGCTGCCGGGGCCACCGGGGTAGTAGCTTGCGCCGCCGACTTCTTCTTCTTTCCACCCATAATGTCACTAAAACACTTCCTGTCAGCGGGTCCTATATGTGGCTATGTGGTCCCGAGTCATCCGCAAAGTCCTGAAAGGTGGTGGTTACAAACACAGAGCAAAAACTGAGGCTAATGTGTAGTCCTGTCGGGCTGGGTAACTTTTGGACAACACAGCTGCCGTACCGGAAGTGTTACCGAGGAGCAACCTCGTGTTGTATTGTGGGAAGTGTTCCCATAACAGCCATGGCCGACCCCTTCGGAGACGGGTTGTTCAGCGTGTTTGACGAGGAGCAACAGCCTACCACGAGCAAAAAAATACCTGCATCTTTGGCATCAGATATAGGGTAAATTATTGGCTTTTCGCAAAATAATGTTTGGATTATGAAATGAGGTGAATGGATTGTCCAGGGAACCTGATCGTACCATGATGTGTGCTCGTGCCAGAGAGAGAAACAGTCCCTAACGTCAACCTGCTAGTTAGCAAGTAAAGTTCTTAATTCAAAACCAGAAAAGTGTCTGATTGTGCTAATAAAGATCAACTCATATATTTTTTTTAATATTTGTTTTTGTTATGTGAGATACCATGTTTAATCCCATTTTTGTGAGACTAGAAGTCCAAAGTGACGTGAAAACAGTCTAGCTAGCATTAGCTAACCGGGTCTAAGAACATGCTCAGTTAACCACAACGCTGTACCGGTGTGTTTTTCTCTTATACAGGAAACCTGTGGCAAAAAATGGCACTGATAAGGATGCTGGTTCCTCTGTCCGGGCCAAGAGGGAGGCAGACAGTGACGGTGGAGAGGAGGTGGTGTTTGGGAAGAAACCTCGACATGAAGCAGCCTCTGCTAATGACCTAAAGTGAGCTGAGTTGCATCTTAGCACTGTGTGCCTGTGCAGAGAGTTTCGGTGCTGATATAGCTTGTTTCTGCTGATACACTATCAGTTGCAATTAAGTACACATAGCCATAACACAGCGCTAAGTGCAAGTACTCATGTACTATATATTATTTCCATTATAAATATTTAAGAACAGTATTTCAGTAGTTAGTAGTTAGATCCACCTCAACCAACTGCATTAAACTGTTGCATACACATGAAAACATTTCTTACTATAATCTGGTACTATAACACTTTGAAACACGGCCATATGTGGTGCTTTTAGTACCCATGAAACTATATTTAGCTTATATAACTAATGTGCTTATGTCAACATTTGAATGCTTTTATTTTTATTTTAACAGATTTTTATGTAGAGATATTTATGTTTGCTTAAGGAAAGGACCTGAGTTCTTCCTCCACTGGAACTAATGCTAAAACTTAGCTGCCCCGAAACAGACACTACCCCCATGAAGGTCGAACATTCAGATATTGTTTAACTGTTTTTTACTTCAGTCTTTCAGAATTTATGCCCCAAGTGAAGGTGGAGCAAGTTGAGACTGTCGAAGGATGCTCACATGAGGTAAAGAAAGTGAATCAAAGCAAATTTATACATTGATGACAAATAGAAGGAAAAACTAGCAAGGTGTCTCTGTAAGGTGTTGGGCACCACAATGTGCCAGAACAGCATGTGATTTACATAATTTCTATAACAAAGATTTGTTTTTTTTTTTAAGTTTGTCTTCTGTCTGATTTATCTGATGTTAACTGTCAAAACCTGGATTGTTAAAAATTCTGTGTTTCCCTAACAGGTCGCCCTGCCTGCCGGTGATGAATATAAACCATTGAAACCGCGAGTGGGAAAAGCTGCCAAGGTATGATACACCTTTTAAGTTGAGTCTTCTACTCTTGTGTTTCTTTTGTTTTGACATTTCTTGCTTGTCTTGCAGGAGTACCCTTTCATTCTTGACCCATTCCAGCGTGAGGCTATCTTATGTATTGACAACAACGAGTCAGTGCTTGTGTCTGCACACACTTCTGCTGGCAAGACTGTCTGTGCAGAGTCAGTATCTTCAATAAACATGACATCGCAGTTGATTGGGATTCTGGTAGTGTCGGATTAGTAATCTAAAATGGTTTACTCTTAAATCCTCCTCTTGTAGATATGCCATTGCACTGGCCCTCAGAGAGAAGCAGAGAGTGATCTTCACCAGCCCCATCAAGGCCCTGTCCAACCAGAAGTACAGAGAGATGTACGAAGAGTTCCAGGATGTGGGACTGATGACTGGTGATGTCACCATCAACCCCACCGCCTCCTGCCTCGTCATGACAACAGAGGTAAGATGCAGTTACGTCTAAAAAAGGGTCATTATTACCTTTGTCAAATATCACTTTGATGTGAAGGTGGTCTTTGGAAAGTGTAGAGCAGCGTAGAGAGGTTGGTCTGACATGGTAAACTGCTTTCCTCACAGATCCTGAGGAGTATGCTGTACCGAGGCTCTGAGATCATGAGGGAAGTGGCGTGGGTCGTCTTTGATGAGATCCACTACATGAGAGATGCAGGTGTGTACAGAACACACACGGCGCAAATAACGGTTCTTCAGTGTGGTTTGGAACATTCAGAGTCATGCAGGAACCGCTCATATGAACAGATTCATTCTTTGGAGGATTGTATGAGTGATTTGAGATCATTCGTTTCCTCTAACAAAGAATTTGCTTGTAGGGACAAAATTCACAAGCATGTCATGTGTGCCTTTCTCCACCGGGCAAAAATTGCTATTTGACCTGCAGTCATAATGTCTGAATTTGTGCTTTAAATGCATTACAAAAATGAAACAAAAATATAATGTATAACTAAAATGAAACCAAAGAGTTTTTTTTTTTTGGATTGTATCATTTACATTGTCATATTTCAGCTCAGCTGTTTCTTTAGTTCAGTAGTTCTTAGGAAGATTTTGCCTCTTTGACAGCTGGCCTAGAGTTTAGATACAAATACAAACTTTTCCAAGCCTGTTGTTTGTAACCTATTCCTCTTCTTTCTGTGTGTCTTCCTGTGCATCTCAGAGCGTGGTGTTGTGTGGGAGGAGACCATCATTCTTCTTCCTGACAATGTGCATTACGTCTTCCTGTCAGCCACTATCCCCAATGCCAAGCAGTTCGCTGAGTGGATTTGCCACCTACATAAGCAGGTGGGATATTGTCCTTTCATGCATTATAAGGGTTAAGTTACTTTGTCCCTCTTCCTGTATGTAATATG
This sequence comes from Chelmon rostratus, assembly GCF_017976325.1. Classification (NCBI taxonomy): domain Eukaryota; kingdom Metazoa; phylum Chordata; class Actinopteri; order Chaetodontiformes; family Chaetodontidae; genus Chelmon; species Chelmon rostratus. The sequence goes on along the minus strand of NC_055676.1, from coordinate 17,036,605 downwards.
AGCAGGTGACCATCATCTATGTGTATGAAAACATCAGGAGTGTTTTTTTGTTTTTAATTTATGAAATATTTCTGTCTCATATCTCTTGCAGCCATGCCACGTAGTCTACACAGACTACCGTCCCACTCCGCTGCAACACTACATCTTTCCAGCAGGGGGCGATGGACTCCACCTGGTAGTTGATGAGAATGTAAGGTCACCCACAAACTGCAGATGCTGGATTAGGTCAAGTTATGACAGTTGGCTAATTAGTCCTATAAAAGACATGTGTTTTGTCTCATGTTCATCATATTAGCCATCTTCTTTAAATTTCAGATGCATCCACTTTGTTCACCAGTCTTCACGTGATATACATGACACATAACATCTGCTTATTTTGCTTTTCTTCAGGGAGACTTCAGAGAGGACAATTTCAACACAGCTATGCAGGTGCTGAGAGACACAGGGGATTCTGGGAGCAGCAGCGGAGGGGGCAAGTGGGACCCGAGAGGACGGAAAGGAGGCACTAAAGGTGTGTGTGTGTGTGTGAGCTTTCAAGCCTAAAATGTGTAAATGTCTTACACTCAGTTTTTTACATCTGAATTTGTGTTCACGTTACTAACATTCGTCATTTCTGTAGGTCCGTCCAGTGTGTTCAAGATAGTGAAGATGATCATGGAGAGGAACTTCCAGCCTGTCATCATTTTCAGCTTCAGCAAGAAAGAGTGTGAGGCCTACGCTCTGCAGGTGGCTAAACTGGACTTTAACAGAGGTATGTGTTTTTGTAATCCTATCTTGTACAAGCACATGTTCTGTTTGAGTAGGTATATACATCACTCTGGTTGTTTTGTGAAATGCTTTTCTTGTATAAGCTCCATGTCAGACCCTTGAACATCAGTGGCACATGATGTGATTCACTTATCCACTTTCCTTTTTTTCTTGCTAATCAGAGTGAGGTCAAATTGTGCATTAACCAAATTCAGCAAGAAGTCAGTTAATGATTTTTGTATGTACAAAGCATAAATTCTGGTGATTTGACTGTGATAATGTCGAAAATATTATCCAGATTTGACAACTTTGATTCGTAGCCCCCTCACTGTACATTTCATAATGTAATGGTATTTTCTAGAGCTGCAGCAAGAAGTTGATTAATTGATTCGTAGATAGGCTCTTACTCTGTACTGTACTTTCACTGCACTAGTCAGGGATCAGATATGATGGAGTCACACTGAACAATGAGCATGTTTGTGGTTAGATGCAGGGGATGTTGAGCAGATTGTCTTTGCACATTGAAATGCCAAAACAAATAAAGTTGTGTGATAAATTGCTGTGAGAGGTAGGGAGGGAGTTGAAATTAGGCAAGCAAAACCTCTCACCAAAATGCTAAATTGTTGGCAAGCCGAGCTGGATAAATCCTCCCCATTGAGTGAGTGCCATATGGCTTATTGTGCCTGCGCAGCTGGTCCCGCTGCTTGGTCCAGTGGATAAGTGAAGTTGCCTCATGAGGACAAATCTCTGCAGGATGGGAGATAATCCAGCAGTAGATTGAGTTTGGCTCATATCTACCTGCTTCAGGCTTTCTCGCTGAAATAAAACATGCATATGGAGTCGTACTTGGGAAAATTTTCCTCCCTCTTCTCGGTTTGTTTTCTCTGTATTGTGACATTTTTCTACAAACGAGGAGGTTTGTTTTAATGCTGAGCTCTTCCAGCGCTGAAGGCCTCTCTTCTGTCAACTCTGCCATTTTTTTCATCAATCTTGCAAAAGAATAAACATGGAAAAACTCTGCCAAACATAATTTCTCATTTCCAACATTTCCGAGTCTTATGAGAATTTCCTCTCACAGACTGTCTTTGAAAATGAAGCACATGGTATCCAGTAATCGTTAATTTCATTAGATTAAACGAAATGTCACTTGATTGAGCAAAAATGTTGAAATGAAATAATCTTGATTTGTAAAGAAGTCAAATTATCCCATTAACATTTTGCATAATTTAGAGAAATAATAAGCCTTTATAACCAAATGTGAGGTTTTTTTATGCCTACAGAAGAACTGTATCACACATTTAGCTGACATCATGACTTGGAATGACCATTGGTACCAACCTAACCATTAGCACTTTGAAATCGTGAAAGTTTCTGTCTTTGTCTGTCATTTAGAAAGTCATAGGGACCAATTCTCTCTAGCAAACAGTTGAGAAGCCAGATTGTTTAACCAGCATGTATGTAGGCAGGTTGTTGGTGTTATGCAGTTCCTCTGTTTGTGTGTGTAGGTGGGTGATAATGAGGAGAGGGAGCCACGTAGCTCTCCTGGTTTCTCCACCCCTCCATCCCCTCTCTTCTACCTTTTCTGCCTTGTGCTTTCTTTCTTTCCTCCATCCATATCGTTTGCCTCCGTCTGTTTTTTGTGAACACTAAAGACAGAGCCCCCCCCTCTCTCTCCCTCTCTGTGACACATATTTTCTGGGCAGTGTTTGTGGAATGGCAGAGCCGTGTTGGAGTCAGGGGACCGGCTGGTGCCGAAACGCAAACCAGCTGACCCAGTGCACAACTACAGTGTGTAACAGACAAGTTATAGAAGTTTTGGTTGGTTCATGCAGAGACTTGGCAGGTGAACATAGACCCAGATTTTGTTGTTGTTGTGGTGCTGACATGCAGCAACAGTAGTTTTTTTCTGTTGTACAGCAGCATCATAGTTGTTTTTGACACCAATGATGAGGTCTCAGCAATTACTGGACACATAGCTGTGAATTTGGTTTGGATATTCATGGTCCACACAGGATGATTCCTTATGTTGACTGACCCCTGGATCTTCTGTCCACTGTTAAGTCAAATTTAAGTCAAGTTTGGGGGAAACTGGTACAGCAGATGAAGAAATTTCCTGAGCTTTAGTCCCAAGGATGTGTCAAACTCCAAAAACACTCTACGACCCTACATTTCAAACACAGCCTCTCAATATTCATTTGATCCTTTCTGACTGGTATGTGCACATGTCTTTAAAACTTGACATCTCCAGTTTGCAGTGCAGGGTCCCTGCACCAGCTTGGACACTATAAATGTGTCACTTGAGTAATTTTTTCACACTCGACAGTGCTCTCTCCTCAGCCAAACAAGACATTTTTGCAGGCTGAGTGATACTTAGCGTAACTAGTTAACTGATTTTCATGCATGAAATCAATGAAGGTGCCCTTGAAGTCCCAACAAGATACCCTGAAACGACTGACCATTGAAGTTTGCCATGGATAGTCACAGTCCCCTGACCAGGCATCTTTATGTTTCCTTTTCAGATGCTCTCTAAGCTTTCCTTTCAAGACTTTTCGCTCTCTGCGGATGGCTCCAAAGTGTTTGTTAGTGCATTTTCGAGCAGCGTAATGAAGTTTGCAGCCTCTAGGGGCTGCAAGCAGAGCTTTATTAGGCTCTGGGCTCCTTTCGTACCCCTGCTCTGTGGGTTACGTGTGTTATTAAGTGCTCGTGCTGGCTGTTTAACTGGAGCCATTGACTTAGCTTGGGCTGACTGCTCTTTTTTTACATTGGCCTCTGTGCCTGTTTGTCTGTGGTATTGCTTTGTTGTTAAACCTCTGAAATAAGTCCCATTGACACTGAAGTCATTTGACATTAAAAATAAATACTGGGCCATCAGACTTTGTGGAAGTCCAAGTTTCTGACTAACACGGGCACAAGAGGAAGGTTTCCCAGAATAGTATAATGAATAAAGAACGACCTGTGACTCAGTTTCCACATGGATAGAGCGGGGCAGGGATAGCCAAGCCGCCACAGCAAACAATTACTACAATAATAAGACACTGGTGGTGGCACACTCACTCACGTACAACCTATCACAATAATAAAGAGTTGGTTGAAAATGTGGCAGCGGCCGACCGCCCATTTGTTTTTGTAGTAAGACCACAGCTTCAATCAGAGGCTTTAAATAGAATCAGTCATCAGTTTAACAGCATGAAATATGTGTAAATATTCTGAAAAAGTTAATAAGAAATTCTGCAAAATGACATGAATTAGAAAACTGTCGTGTTGAAACACATGACTGCGAAATCAGATGAAATCTAGAGTCAACACAGACAAATGCAGCAGCATCTTTTTTTTTTTTTTGCTTAAAATTTCCCTGCAAGCATTTCTCAAAATAAAAACCCTCCCTGTTGTTCCACATGAACCACACATGCCAAGAGAAATTACATTTGGTGCAACATTTTAATATTACCCCAAAAGTGTGGGGGAGTTTGTGGATGAGCAGTTGAGACACACAGTGTTCATGTCAGAAATGGCTTTGGGCTCATCTTTAGAGCATTTTCTGAACAGCTGTGAGAAGCTGTTGTTAAGAAATGCCCTGTTTGTTTGTTCCAGATGACGAGAAACATCTGGTGGAGGAAGTGTTCAACAACGCAGTCGACTGTCTTTCAGACGACGACAAGAAACTCCCTCAGGTGAGGCGAGCTGGTCTTTCTCACACCGTCTTTTTTCTAACCATCCACGTTGTTCTCGCTCCAGCTTCTGAACCCAGCATCGCCACCTTGTAAAAGCTCTGAAAAATGGCCTCAGCACTTCCCTCAAAGCCATTTTCTGCTAAGAGAAGACAGTTAAACCACCTTAATGTAAATACCTGCACACACAATGTCAACACGGCCTCAAACACAGTGCTCCTGTTGTTCTACCCTGCTGTGTTGAGTCACATTATGAAAACCAGCCGCGTTGAGGTAATAGTTGTCAGTGGGTAGACCGCTATGGCACGAGCAACGCCAACAGTAAATCACTTTTCCACTACAAGGATTAGATGCTTTTCCACTCTCAGCCTCTCTGGTGCTGATGGCTGTGATTGTAAGAACGAACTGCTGAATTTGCACCATCGTTAAATTTTATGAACAAACACTGCTCTGCCTCGCAACGCTCCTGGTGTTCCTCAGGTGGAGCATGTGCTGCCGCTGTTGAAGAGGGGGATAGGAATCCACCACGGAGGCCTGCTGCCCATCCTGAAGGAGACCATAGAGATCCTTTTCTCTGAAGGCCTGCTCAAGGTGCGACTGTCTCTGCATCAAAATGCTCATCAAAACACGCCGACGTTTTTGACCACAAGGGGCGCTATGGAGCTGTGTCAGTAACACGCCAAGAAACTTAGCAGTGTGTCAACAAAAGTGAAGTGAAGAAGACTGTGAGCGTGCAAACATGATGCTAATAGTGCAACATTTAAAATGCTTTGAAACTGGAATCTGCAGGTACTCACGCAAAGAGGAGCCAGGAATATGTAGATTACTGAAGTTACATAGCGTAGATAGAGTTTATCTACACATCTTAGAAGATTTTATTTTTTCTCACTAGCACCAACGTTTGTTAAGTGCATCCCAAGATTTAATGACTGAGTACACCACCGTCTTTTTTGGATGTGAAAAACTGGCTTTCTGAATGTTTTACAAAGAAAGAAACTCATTCAGAACATTCACTAGGATGCACACAAAGCCTCCAGGTTAGAAACGCTGAGTGCGAACATGCATTTGTTTCAAAGCTCCACAGGGCACCTTTTCAAGCAGGGTTGAAAAAGATTTTCTGAGAATAGTGTGATGAGATCGTCCTAATGTTGTTGTTTTTTTTAACTCCCATCCCAGGCCCTGTTTGCTACAGAGACATTCGCCATGGGCATAAACATGCCGGCTCGCACTGTGCTCTTCACCAGCGCACGCAAGTTTGATGGCAAGAACCACCGCTTTGTAAGAGCACACACACGCACAGTTATTGTCACATAATAAGTCAATGGACTGATGAAATGGAAGATGAAAAATGTACTGAATGTTTTCCCCCTCATCCTGCGTTCATGCAAAATCCTAACAAGTACATTATGTTGTAGATCTGCAATCTTCATAGCTGTGGCTGTGGGCACACATAACCAGGAAGATGAGCCCAAAAAGTGTAGTTTATGTAAACCAGGCATCCTTTTTTGGAAACGCTTCTCTGCCTTTTGAGGGAAGCTGCTGTTAGCCCATAAACCTCCAGTAAGGGAACAAAGCGAGGCTAATCTCCCGGTTCCTGTTCCTTCAATGAGTAGCCAGTGAAATAGAAACGCTTCCCGTAAACTGTGCTATCTCTTTAAAACTACAGCTCTGCCCTGTGTGCAGTGTGGAGTTGTCACACGGCGTGTTGCTGTGAGGCCTTTATAAGGTCTTCAAATCCTGCAGCTAGCATCGCCACATAAACAGCCACGTATTGTTTATAAGAGCTGGGGGCTGTGTGTGGAGCTGCCGTCACTTTGAAGCACCCTTCATCTTCACTTCATACACATGGAGTTCAAGCTCACACACACACACACACACACACAAAGGCTTGAAGAGAATGTGTGTGAGAGAAAGGAAACTGCCCTCCAAGAGGTTCATCAGGAACATCTGGTGCGTCCGATGGTGCCAAAGCTCCACGCAGGCACTGACACATTTAAATACACACGTCTCATTCCTGAAGCACACTGTGTTTCAAATCAAGAGCTGATCTCATGGCATGCCTGAAATAAAGATCAGATCATTTCAACACAAAAATAATCTTATCTGCCTTTTTTTTTTTTCTTCAAGCATTTTATTGCTCAAAGAGCAGTAGATATGTGGGGTTTAATCAGAGCCATGTGCGACACAGAGAGCTGTCCTCACAGGCTCGGGGAAAACTGGTTCAGTCTCTTCCTCATGAGACAGTTTCAACATCTAGATTTCTGTTACTAATGCAGACGCTTAGCCAGAAACTAATTGTAGAAATACCTTTTCTATTTTCCCAAATATGTGGTTATATTCTCAGTCAAATATGTAATTTATTATCTCCTTGCCTTTATACCTTTTTCTCTGCAGTGCAATTTCTTTTCTCAGCCTGTCTCAGCTCAACAAATGCTCATTTTATCTCAGGCATAGAGAAGCATCCGCTAACATTTTTCATTCCGCTCGATGTCGTGCGTGTTTTCATGTGCTGTAGATTACATCAGGTGAGTACATCCAGATGTCTGGGCGAGCTGGGAGGAGAGGAATGGACGACAGGGGCATCGTTATCTTCATGGTGGATGAGAAGATGAGTCCAGCTGTGGGCAAACAGCTACTCAAGGTGCTGTGAACACCAGTTGTTTGAAAGAACAAGTTATTTTTCTGAATGTAACTGCAAGTCATTGATCACATCTTTGCGGACCACTTCGCTGCTGTCTACACGCTCTTCCGCTACAAGAATAGCCCCTCTATCCCATCAGTAAAGCATATTTCCGCTGTCTCGCTGACAGTTAGCTTGAACGATTGAATGGAACTTGTCAGAAGTGACTCTTAACTTGTTCTCTCTATGGATCATCAGGCCATTTGGTGCTCCATCAAAAGCTTGACAACATACAGTCACAGAGGCTCTTGGTCTTTTGTCTTTGATTTGACACATTAATAGCTGCTATACATATGATGCTGCATAGCTTTTGAACAAGGTTGTGTTAATGTAAAACTGTTGCCTGACTCCTGGGGTGTCTTGGAGAGAGCTGTCTCTGTGGTTGTGGAGTTTCAGATTTTGTGATTGCAAAATCCACCTCCATATTTAATTTGGGGAAAGTGACTTCAGTCTGCTTTTATTTAGACCTTCCAACATAATCAAAATGCACAATTAACCACAGCTGTATATAATTACAATAAGAGCATTTTCTTAATGTTTATTTTTGTTCTGTCTGGTTTTTTCTGTGCTGTGCAGGGCTCAGCAGACCCTTTGAACAGTGCCTTCCACCTGACCTACAACATGGTGCTCAACCTGCTGCGAGTGGAGGAGATCAACCCAGAGTACATGCTGGAAAAGTCTTTCTACCAGTTCCAGCACTACAGGGCTTTGCCTGGCGTTGTGGAAAGTAAGCATACGTCCATACTTTACTACAGCACAGTCCAGGCTGGATGAGCAAATACCCTCCAGAGAAACCCGATGCTAGAGTCTACTAATGTAATGATATCTGCGTTCTTGATTAGCATGTATTTCACATCTCTCTGATTTGTGCTGTAGCACGAAGCTTCCCAGAGGCTGTATTTAGCATAATTCAAAAATGACAAACTACTCTGTTTGATGAGATGTGCTTAACACTAAAAAAAAGCACAGTTCTGACTGTTATGACTCCAAGTTGACAATGATTCCACAGATGTCTTTCATTATAAAGTGCTATGAATTATTTTTCATGTGAAGAGGTTGGTGTGTAGAAAAGCCTTTAAGAGATGTAGATGTCCTTAAATGTAAGTGAGTTACTTTGCATGTCCTTGTGTGGCCTAGCCCTAGTTTGAACTTCAATCGTATTACTGTTTTTTTGGTGCAGAAATAAAGAAGTATGAGGAGCAGTACCACGCCATTGAGATTCCCAATGAAGAGGCCGTGGTCACTTACTTTAAAATCAGACAGCAGCTGGCCAAGCTGGGTAAAGAGATACAAGAGTTCACCCACAAACCCAAATACTGCTTGCCCTTCTTGCAGCCTGGGCGACTTGTCAAGGTAGAGTTTCAGACACTTGCAGGTTGATGACAATAATTATGGATTTTCACATGTCATTTAATGGCTCCCTTTGTAATCTCTCAGGTGAAAAGTGAAGACGCTGACTTCGGCTGGGGAGTTGTTGTAAACTTTTGCAAGAAGACTAACGTGAAGGTAAGACAGTGTCGCATGTGTCTGAGTCCACTTACCCATGGCTGTGACTAACGTGCATTTCCCCCTTTAGACCATCACAGACTCAGAGCCGCTGTATGTGGTAGAGGTTTTGGTCCACTGCAGTAAGGACAGTGTAAAAAATGCTGCGACTGAGGCCGCTAAACCTGCTGTTCCAGGGGAGACTGGAGAGATGCAGGTGGGTGCAACGAAAACACCCTCAAAGCTTACTACGTACACAGATATGACTACATGTCTCTGTAGTCAGGGTGACTGCAACTCTAATCTTTTTTTTGTTTTTACCCAGGTGGTCCCAGTGATGCTCCATCTCCTGACTTCCATCAGCTCAGTTCGCCTTTACATCCCCAAAGACCTGAGGCCCTTTGACAACAGGCAGCTCATGCTCAAGTCCATTCAGGTATAAAATGCAGCCATCTTGAAGCAAAGAGCTGGGAGAACGCCAACGCTAACACTAAATGCTTGCTCTTTCCTTTTCTTTCCCTCCAAACATTTTGTCTGCAGGAGGTGCAGAAGCGTTTCCCAGATGGCGTTCCTGTGCTCGACCCCATAGATGACATGGGCATCAAAGACCCTGCGCTGAAGAAAGTTATTCAGAAAGTGGAGGCCTTTGAGCACCGCATGTACTCCCACTCTCTGCACAGTGACCCCAACTTGGAATCTGTCTATTCCCTCTGTGAGAAGAAAGCTCTGGTGAGTTTTCAGTTTGTGTGGAGGGTTAAAGGTCAGCCATAGAAAGCCCTGATAAATGTCAAACATGGTTATTGAAACCTGAATTACTTTTTTCCTTTCTTGTTCTCTTTATTGGCTACCCTTTTGTTGGATTAAAATCAGTGACCTTCCATTGTATTTTCTTGCCAGACAGGTTGGGTTTGGCCATATGTGCTCATATAGTATAGACAAACACAGGAAAAAAGCAAGGCTGTTATTCCTGCAGGGCCAGTTATAGGTCAGATAACAGATAAAGCCATCACATCACAGCGAGCATGGGAAGAAATCCCTTTCCACCAGGTATCCGTGCAGTGAGTCTAAGTCTGTGCTGTGTTGTTAAGCAGAAAGTGGCCGCACTTCCTTTTCTTTTCAGCATTTTATTGTCAGGCAGCAGCATAACTACCTTTCAATTATAATGTGAAATCACTCACATGATCTCTTTTCCCTTAATTCTCTCGGTGCTTTCCCAGGGAACTGTCCAGAACAAAACATAATAAAGTCATTAAATGCTAATCGTTAGCCAATATGGTCTCAACAGTGCAATCTAGCACTGCCATGCTCGCATTTAAACAAATGTCTTTTCTATGACAGATTTCTCCCAAAAAATGATGTCAAATATTAGCGCTAAAATGTAAAAATATCAATACGTTCAGTTTGTTCATGTATTCACTTGTTTGAAGTAACTTAACGTCACTTATAAACAAAACTAAGAGTCTACAGCCATGCTAGAAGCTTACTGTGCTAAGCCATGAAGCTAATGCTAGCATAGCAACGTGTTCACAGTGATAATGCCCACAGCGCGAACATGCTAATACTTGCAAATGAGGCTGATGGGAATGTCGTTACTTTTGCAGATATTTGGTCATAAATCAAAGCATTAGAAAAAAATTATAGTTAACTCAAATGTCAACCTCATTGAGACGCGAGAGGAAGTCAGAAAAAGTCCAGGGCAAAGATGAGAAGTATAGCTACACATACAGTTAAAATAATGCAGTTGCTACACTTCCTGCTAAAGTGAACGATAGACAACGGCATGAGAACACACAGTACTTAGTCCCATAATAATATACTGGCAACACGACTGTAGGAAGCATAGGAAAAATACACAGTATAATGGTGGAAGTGTAACATGTACCTTTCAAAATAAAAGCATACACCTGATCCACATGCAATTACAAAATCATACTGTTCATAATTTAGTGCAACACATAAAGAAAGTTCAAGGACCCAGTCACACTGTTCAATTCAGTTCAACTTGACTTGAGGGAGTTAAAAAGGAAAAGCACAATAGATGCGAAACACCCACACTGGCTTTACCAGTTGAGGGGAAGCAAACCAGACCGTGTTTGACAATTTGCATAAACATTTGCATCCTGCTGTGGCCTGGCCGTGCATTATGAAATGACGTGAGTTATGCAGTACCGTGTAAACTGGATTACTTTGTTTGATTGGCTGAGTGAGGGTTTAACCTGCTCCTCTGTTTGCATCTCTTCGATCCCTGGACGGCCCTCTGCAGCTAATCCTCAGTCTCATTTCTGCAGCTGACCCCTGCTTTGACCTTTACGATGCTGTTACCACAACAAGCAGTTGTTCGTTTCAAAGCTCGTGTTTGTGGTGATGCTTTTTCAGCATCAGAGAGATTAAATTGCAAGTGATTTCTTCACTGACTCTCATGCAGCCGCCAGTTCTGAGAAATTAGGATATTTCTCTGAAATATAAATCTGCTTTTTTTGTGTAATAAATCATGCTTTTTGTGCATGTGTTTGCTTCTTTGGCTCTGAAGTTTGTTGTAATGAAGAAGACTAAAGGTTAAAGTGGAGAATGGACATTGTGGAGGACAGATAAGCAGGCAGATGTTGGCAGATAACTCAAACACTCCTCTCCATCACTGTGACAGTTAATGTAGTGCTGGAAATTATCTCATACACAAAACAGCTGGCAGTTATTAATAATTTTAATCTTTTCCAGAAACCATGGAAGAGCTTCTCCAAGTTTACATCAGGTAAAGGTTGCATAGTGTAACACCACATATGTTTGTGTGTGTGTTTCAGATCGCAGCAAACGTTCGAACGGCCAAGCGAGAGCTGAAGAAAGCTCGCACCGTCCTGCAGATGGACAAGCTGAAGTGCAGGAAGAGAGTTCTGCGGCGCCTCGGATTCGCCAGTCCGTCTGATGTCATCGAGATGAAAGGGCGGGTCGCCTGTGAAATTAGCAGGTAAGGAAGGACCGAGCGCACACCAAACGGACAAACTGAGATCTGCTGCTTAGCATTGAGCGATGAGTAAACTTTGTAAAGTCAGTCGGCTTAGCCGTCCCTGTAGCCTGTAGACAGACGCTGCAGCTGATTTACCGCCGTGACACACGGACGCTGACAGCGGAGGCATAGCTGTTTGACTTAATCACGGCCGGCAGTCGCCCCCTCTAACAGATGAAGATAGTCTGCGTGAATGTGGAGCTTGTTCGGCTTCAAAGCTCTAGTCTGAAATTGTTTATGGCACCGGCTTAAGGAAAACTAACTTTAATGTACTGCATGTGAAACTGCTGTGTGGAGAGGCTTATTCATGAAACATGAGGATTTAATAATAATGAAGATTTAAGAAAGTTAATTTGATTTAATGTCGCAGAGGTTTGTTGTTTTTTTTGTTTTCTTCCAAAGTCTCAGTTTGTTGTTGGAGCAGCTGATAACGGAACAGAGCAGAAAAGACGTCCAGCCTTCAGTTAAAACTGGACTAAAAGTTTACACACTATAACCTTTATTTTAACGGCTTTTAAGACCAGATTTTCAACCAGCTCCACAGGAGCTGCTGGAGTGATTTTTTTCTGGCAAAAACCCTTAAAACGTGAACTCTTGCATACAGTAGTGTTATACTCAGCTTTTTAAGCCAGGTGCTGCCACAGTAATAGTCGCTTGTCTGCTTCCACCATCTGTCTTTTTGCTGATGAGATAAACACAGATCTTGTTTGGTGAATGTGTTGTTGTTTAGGGAAGCGTGAGTCCTGCAGGGGCTGAAACACGAGGGAACATCTGCTCTCACCTGTCCTTACTTATTCCAACGCCCACGCCACACGAGGAGGAGATCAGATGCTGTCTCATAAAGTCATAAAATCATCTAATCATTCACTCTGTGTGAATCTTTACAGCGGCGACGAGCTCCTGCTGACGGAGATGATTTTCAACGGCCTCTTCAACGATCTGTCTGTTGAACAAGCCACGGCCCTGCTGTCCTGCTTCGTCTTCCAGGAGAACGTACGAACAAACGCACACAAACACGTCTAATTCCTCTAACGCTCCACACACACAGACGTTTAAGTCTCCGAGATAAACAGTTGATTCCCACACATTTCGGGCTCCAGTTGGATTCTTGGCCCCTTCCCCTGCGCTGCAACCAAAACAGAAACCTGAGGGTGGTGTGTGTTTGTTTTACCTAATGAAGCCTGTTCTCACAATGAGGCAATCCAGCCTCGGATGGTTTAACAAACCTTTGCTTTGGCTCTGCATCAGCTCAGTCCTCACAAAACCTGTGTGTGTCTGTGTGTGTCTGTGTGTGTCTGTGTGTGTCTGTGTGTGTCTGTGTGTGTGTATACAGCTGCCGCCTGTCATTAAACAGCACCTGCTGCTAGTTTAGCTCGAGATGACAACAAACGATCCAACCTGTGTGATTTCCAAACCTTTCACACACTCTGACATTAAAGTCATCCAGTAAGAGTTTAAAGGGATTCAGGTTCAGTCGATGATTGAAGGAGAAATCCTCTCATCCCCATTGTGGACTTGTGGATGATCCCCCCAATCCTGTGACAGGCAGGCCTCTCAAAAGCAGTTCAGTGCCAAAAGGTGATGCTGATAGCACACGCAGACTTGGCACACGTGACTCGGTCGACCTCTTTTGTTAAAATGAGTTTTGCATAAAAAAAACACAGAAAAAAATTATTATCTGCAAAGTAAGGTATGGAAAAAAGTCTAATTTGGTAAAAGAAATATGCTTCACTTTCGTCAGAGAGTTAGATGAGAAGATCGATAACACTCGCACATCTGTTCGTTCAGCCGCAGCCAGTTAGCTTAGCTTAGCAAAAGAGCAAACCCGGCCAAGAAATAGTCCTGCACATACAGCCACTTTGGACAAGCTGTTTCCCTCTGTTTTCGGTCTTGTTGCTCAGCTAAGCTAACTGGCTGCTGGCTGTAGCCTCACACTGAGCTAAATGTGACAGCGGTAACGATCTTCCCATTGAACTCTTGGAAGGAACGAGAACTGCTCCTCTAAGAGAGGGCTGTGAGGTTTTGAAAGGAAAGCCGAGGCTCGTTCCCTGTGAAAGCCTCTATTATTAATACTGGGAAGTTGAAACAGACGCTAACAGTCAGGCAGGTGCTAATGTAGACCAGCTGATAGCTAAAGCTGCTGGAGGGAACGTTCAGAAGCTTAATTTGAAGTTATAAAATGAATAGTTTCGTCTGGAAAGACGAGCAGGATCAAATGTTTAAATGTCAGCAGCCTCTTTACTCATTTCATTGACATGCTCAATGACAATAAAGACTCTTGAATTGATTGAAACAAAGAGAAGGCCGAGATCTTCGATTCTGCGTCAGAGTCAGTCAGTTTGGTATAAGGGCGTTTGTAATACAGATTACGAGTCAGTGCTATCACAGCATTAATGACGTGATTTTTGCCCTCCAGGCCAGTGAGATGCCCAAACTGACTGAACAGCTTGCAGCGCCTTTGAGGCAAATGCAGGTGAGACGACGTCAAACAACCCTGACTTTGCTTCTTATTGGTGAAAGCGTGAATTGGGTGGAAACGCGAATGCTGTCGTTTCTGTCGTGCTCAGGAATGTGCGAAGCGAATCGCCAAGGTTTCCGCAGACGCCAAGCTGGAGGTGGACGAGGAGACCTATCTAAACCAGTTCAAACCCCACCTGATGGATGTGGTGTACGCCTGGGCTAACGGGGCAACGTTTGCTCAAATCTGCAAGATGACTGATGTCTTTGAAGGTACGCCGTTCATGTCAATGTCATCATTACTTGTTTCTTTGCAGTTGCTCGTTATAGTTACATTGCTTTTCAAATTAAAATGTAATAAAATACATTGCTGTGCTAAAGTTTAAACAAGTGGTTAACAAGTGGAAGCAGTCTGTAGCAGAGGCCCCTTATCGCTTTCCAGTTACTCGCAGTCGAAACAAAGACTGATTTCCGCTAAAAATTTCATTTGACGGTTTAATTGTTAATGGCCCCAAAAGGCAAAAGTGTCCAATAATTCACTAAATATTGTACAATACAGTATTTCCCGAAGTAGATTAGAGAAAACGATAAGATAACACTTGATTAATCCCACACCAAATTAAATTGTTACATACAGCAAACATAAGAGACGTAGGAGTCAATAAAAAAGGTATAGAGAAAAAAAATAGAAAAAAGCATTGTATATGTTCATTATATAAGTGTATGGGAATACTGCTGCCACAAGAGTATAAAAAATATATGTTGCCTTCAGATAAACGAATAATAAATAGTGTTACTATTGCACAGTAGAAGAAAAATATATAAAACAGTAAAAAATATGTAGTATTGCACAATATGTGCCAGTGCCACTCATCACCTCTTTAATCATCTCAGGACCCCTTAGATGTGCCTGGTGACCCTTCAGAGGGGCCCGGCCCTCAAGTTGGAACTAACATTCCAAAGGCTGTTAGAGGCTCACTAACTCATTTATCATGTGTGGTTTGATTTGAAGTCCATCACAGTTTCTGCCTCTGTGACCTCAGCTGTGAACGTGGTGCAGAGTTGAGAAACTCGAGGGAGTATGGGATGTGCTCATGTACGCTGGCGAAGGCATGAGGCGGAGAATTGAGAAATCACTGAAATTTTATGTTACTTCACTGACACTTTGTTTTACAGGTCTGTAATTTCCTCATCATTTTCTGGAGAGTTTTTCAGAAAAGAGTTTTATTTTGTCACTAATTATCAAGAAATTTGGAATTTCCTTGAAAGAAATGCTTCATTTAAACTGAAGAACATATTAATTGATTCCTCTTTGATTTGTTATTGGAAAAATAAAATGTCCATATGTTCAGTAATAGCATGCTTGTGAGCTGGTGTGCACTCACTCGCTACAATCAGCTAATTGGAACTAATTAACCAAAAGCACATAAACAGTCTCTATGTTCCTCGTGATTAGAACCAAATCTGTTTTTTTTTATGAGAAACCTCTTGGAAATGATCAGGAAATTGTGCAGAAATTCTGGACCCGTTCGGAGCGTTTTGTAATCGAACATTCATTATAAGTTAATGCTGGGTTGTGACAGTAAAATAAAAAGCAGTGTGTGTTTGTTTGTGTCCTTGTCTCCTGCAGGGAGCATCATCCGCTGCATGCGCCGTCTGGAGGAGGTGCTCAGACAAATGTGCTCTGCAGCCAAGGCCATAGGCAACACTGAGCTGGAGAACAAGTTCGCTGAAGGTAAGAAACATCAGAGCAATCAAAACATCAATCATTCCACAGGAAGTTCATTTGCAATGGTTAAAGCCTCGCATGTGAATATTAGCATCATTTTATACTCCTGGATACTTGGGATGTTGTGATGGATGTTTGTCTTTTTCTGACTTTTCTAAATCGTCTCTCAAGAAAAAGAATTGGCAGATTAATCGGTAATTAAAAATTATTTGCAAACCTACATTTTAGGCATTATTCAAACCAAGTGGGTGAATAATTTAAGGCCCGCTTTTTAAAAAGTACCGTGTTTATACCTGGAACAGCAAAATAGGCGCTTTTTACTCAGTAGCCGACACACTACTGAAACAAACGTCTTTCTGGAATTAAACTGATTTGTTAAAGTTATACATGAATAGATGAATTCACTCTTAATTCTGCCTCTGCAGGCATAACGAAGATCAAGAGAGACATCGTGTTTGCTGCCAGTCTCTACCTATAGAGACCTTCCAGCTTTCCAGCACATGAATGAATGATGTTTTTCACCCTTTCGTTATGATTAGCCCTCCGTTCCCTTTGCTTTAGCGCCACAGTTGGGTCAAATGTTACGCATTTTTTTCCTCCCAAAATGTTAATGTGAGATGTCAAAGTTAAGTTGGGAAAATCATTCGTGTCCTTCACATATTTCTGACAGCTTACCTGAATTTGTCGAGTTGAGCCGGGTTGTAAGCAGAGAAATTTCAGAGCGTGTAAGCAGTTTTCTTTCAGGTGAATGCATCTGTGTGGCCACAATACAGTGAACATTCAGGCTTTTATTACTGGTCCTTACAGTGAGCAAAGTGGTGCACATAAAAAATGACTTTAATGAGAAAGTAAACAACACGAGTCATGCTTTAATTGTGTGTGACGGCTCATGACATAATACATAAACATGTTTCATTCGTGTTCATGTTAATAAGTAAAATGGCTTTATTGTTCCTGTTTTTTTTTCTTATTTTAGACATTTGTACATATTGTAACTTTTTTTTTTTTCAATAAAAGTCTGTATGTTGATTTGTTTTTACATACAGATTATACAAAAGTACACTGTTGTCTGTTAGTTCTTGGATACACAGGAGCTGTGATAGCAGCAGTAGCAGTCCAGCAAAGGCAACACGGGACTTAAACTGACCGTCTACTCTTCCACTCTCTAACCAAACGGGATTCCAGTCAAGCCTCCTCCTCGACCAGGTTAGACGGTGGGAGAATAAGTCGGCAGTGGCAGTGACCTGGAGTCAGCCGCTGCAGGTGTGAGGGGGATTAACCCTCTGGTCTAGGATCAGCTTTAGTCTCTAACACGTTCTAGCCTTGAGAAGCAAACATTCCTCTAATAAGTAGCCCTTTTATTAACACTGGACTTAAGGCAGCAAAATGATGAGACTCGGCCATCTCTCTGGGAGCGGGAGTCGACCTAAAAACTGATCCTGAATCAGATCCTTGAGCAGACTGACTCCAGGTCAGGAAAAGCACAAAGCAAGGTTACATTCACAGGTTTCCAACCCTCGTTTCTCTCTCCCCCAGCAGTGGTTAGACCCTTTAGTGGACTCGTGCAGGTAAGTCTTCCCACCAGCTCAGTAGATAGATGCGTGAATAAATTGTTGGTTCCTGCCCTTAGAGAATCTCTAACCTACATCTGCCTCAGTCTCTTGAGCAAATCTACATGGCTTGGACACGTAGTCTCAACACCTTCCTTCCAGACATAGAATCATTGGACAAAGACAGCAAATTGCCTAAAACACTTAAAATCTGAAGCTTACAAAAGCTTCTTCTGGGATGCACAGTCATCCAGGAGCTTCCTTGAAGTAAGTACACTGTAAATCCATGCAGGTTGTCGGACGAGAATTTGCGTGAGATGAAATGCTGGAGAGCTGGGAGTCCTGGCTGCGCGTTAGGACAGCGGAGGTCATCGTCCTCCACCTCTCGATCAGCTTAGTTGGGGCTCTCAAAGTGGTTTCCATTCGTCGGGGTCTCCTGCAGGGTTGTGTGTGGGATGTCCACCTCTTTACGGGGATCTACGTGTGGCTTGAAAAAGTCAGACACGAAGAAGACCTGCAAGATACAGCGGGAGAATTTTAAAACGGGCAAAGACGGGAATGAGGCTGAATTATTTGGGTCTGTGCTCCAGATCCAGGCGATGGATCAGTACCTTTACAGGAATAGTTTGGCATTTTAGGGAAAAACACTTTCCACTTTCTTGCCTCAAGTTACATGAAAATTCTGTTGAATATGAAGCTACATCTAGGAGTTATTCATGACCTGGCCTCATCACAAAAACTGTTACACTGGGGGTCTGCGTCATCTAAGTGTTGGATAATGTAGCAATGCCCTGCAACACCCATTCCGACGCCTCTGTTCCTTAATAAAGAGGAAGTGTAACTGTACATTTCAATGGAAACATGTAAAAGCTCGGTCAGCAAGGTCAGCAGCAGCACTATTTTGGCCTCGCCTGCCATTGCATAAAATATTGTCAGGTTAAGAGAGGAGACAACGGCGCACGCTTTTGCCATTGCAAGCTAAAAAAACGTTTTCCTGTGTACCGTCAGCACTGCAAACAGAGTTTCTGATTATCTTCAGAAAAAGCTACATTTAAAAAAAAAAAAAACAACCTGTGAATGTGTGATCGTCTTTTTATGAGCGTTGAGGTCCTACATGGGCACACGATTTTTCTGCCAACGTTCGAACCGTTTTGGTTATTTCACACGAGAGATTGTCGTATTTTTGTCTTTAAACACTAAAGCTAGACTACAGCCTCACTGAGCAGCTAGCACGGCTAGAGACTCTTTTGCGTGGATAGACCCAGGCTAGCTGTTTCCCACTGCTCATGCTATGCTAAGCTAAACCTCTCCTGGCTGCAGTTTTATATTTAAATAATAGATGTACAAGTCATGTCAAGCTTCTCATCTAAGTCAAACTGCCTTCCCTGGTTTCATCTAAGGACTCCAAGGAGTGCTGCATCTCACTCCGTCACTTCCTGTCATCTCTCCACTATGGCTGTCTAATAGAAGGCAGAAAATGTCCCAAACAATAATAATTTTAAAAAGTGCATTAGCGTTTCCAAAAACGTCGAATTGATCTTTTAAATGTAACACAAAGTGAAGACACAGCACTTACCACCAGGACAGCCATGAGGGCGCCCTGCAGGAGTCCAGTCAGCACATCGCTCCAGTGATGTTTATAATCTGACACCCTTGAAAATCCTGTGAACACCGTGGCAGCGATCAGGAAAAACTGGATTGTGGGTCTCAGCAGCCTCGCCCATTCGACCTGGAGCCGAGCCTGCAGGTAGAGCTGAGAAACACACACGCCACGCTTTTAAAACACAGAGCAGCTATGTTCGGAGTCGCATAAATAAAAGCGTGCCGCTGGCGATCGCTGTAATGAGTGTGGACGACCGTGGCAGGCAGCATTCCTGCAGGAGCTGCAGAGAAAAGAGCTGCAGTGATTTGCAGATGACTCAGTGCGTTTCCATTTCCACTTCCATCACCATACCAGAGACAAATCTATCATGCAGGAAGCTTTTATGAAAATGTTCCTGAATTAAACATCCTGTTTCTTTTAGTTATCAGATTCTATTTTTACTTCCTCCTTTGTCTTTTTAAAGGTGAGAAATTCATTCACTTTGTCAAACTGACCTTGAAATAATCGATTTCACTGACAGAAGCAACTGTTTATTCTCTGGAACAGGAAACAATCTAACCTGAGGATTAAATATCACACCGCCTTTGGAGCAGGATGAGTTATCAAGAGAGAATCTGCTGAACGTCATGTTACACGGTGGAACATTTGTTTGAATTAACAACAGGGCGTTTCTGTTCGTTTTGATTCAATCAAGGACAAACACGCTTAGCCGCTCTGTCCAGATCCACGATTCGCTTCCTGTCACACTTCGCTTCTGACGCACGCCCTCTCTGTTAAATGGCTCTGGGGGAAATGGGTTTGTAGGTACAGGTTTAAATGCCAGCTGCTGTCCCTTGAACTCGAGTGCAGAGGAAGAGAGAGCTTTATGCTGGTGCCAGGACTTTGTCCCTGTGTCTATTTATATCTGCTGGCATTGAATGCATCAGCAGCCGATAATGCTCATCGGGGCTGGACGGTAACATCAGCTCTGAGCAGATGGATGCTGCGATCCTCTGAGCACAACAGCGACGGTAACGGTCACCAGGCCATCAAAGGTGTGTGAAAGTGATGTTGGAGCACTGCAGTTAAAAAGGAAAAGTAGAAGATCGATGTCTGTCTGTTAAACAAAAGGCTACAGCCAGCAGACTGTTATCTTAGCTCACCTAACAACAACATCCATAATGTGTCATTTTTACACTTCAGTTGTTGTATGAACTTAAACGTAATCCAAGATATTATGATATATATTTATCTTATCTTATATATCTTTACTTGAGTTACCTTTGGACAAAGCCAGTCTAGTTGTTTCCCCTGTTTCCAGTCTTTATGCTAAGCTAACATTTAACTGGCTGTGGTCCTACATTTAAAGCAATAGTTCATTTTGGGATATTTGCTTATTTGCTTTTTGGAGGAGAGTTGATGAGAAAATCGTTGCCACTCTCATATCTGAGTATTAAATGAAAGACTACGGCAAAGAGACTGTTAGCTTAGCTTATTTTAGCACAGCCACAGGGGTAAACAGCTTGGCTGGTACTGGACAGACGTAAAAACGACAAGTTGTGCTTTCACAGGGCGTGAAATAGTCCAGGACATAACTTCCTGTAAGACCCCAAAATGACATTTTTAACAAATCAGTTTTGATGCTGATTTACTCAGGACAGAGCCAGGCTAGCCCTTTACCCCTGTTTCCAATCTTTATGCTGAGCTAAGCTACCTGGCTGCTGCCTGTAGCTTTATGCTTAATGAACAGAGACATGAGAGTGGTATCGATCTTCTCATCTGCCTCTCAGCAAAGGCAAATCGGCATATATTGCCAAAAGCTGGGGTGATCAATACATCACATCTGCTCATTGATATGCCAAATAACATAACAAATAACAACAGCTGTTTCGAAATGAATTCACAGATCAGTGCTCAAAAACGTAAATGTTCAGAGTTTCCTGTTGTGCAACCTGCCGCAGTGCCCCTGTTAATAGAGATGAATGTGATGTGCAGATCAATAAATAAGTGGGTCAGGTACTTACAGCCAGGAACAGCATGCAGTACATGGAAAAAGAGGAGTGGCCCGAGTAGAAGGACAGCCTGCAACAGAAAGAGAAAAGCAAGGCTCATCACTCGGTTCTGTGCATAATTCATCTGCAGCAAGCAGTTTAGAAGACGTCTTTGTTGCATGAACACTTTGTTCATTCTGAACACACCATCACGCCCTGACAAACCCTTATTCCAGGTTTCTGCCCGAGTCCATGTTCACCCACAGGTAAGTCTGTTTGTTACATTTTGAAGAAGTGACTCTTGAGAGAGATGTTGAGGGATGTGGTGGATCTCAAGTCCTGCCCCCCTGCCTTAGTTACTTCCTGTTTATAATACCAGTGCCGTTGTCTGGACCACATCGACAGCAACAGCCATGAATAGACCAACGCTGTTTAGTATTACTGTGCACCTGCTTATTTGGTATGCACTGGATCAAGGGTGGGGGGCTTCACGAGGTGGAGTTGGATGAGATGTGTAGTCTGGACAGCAGTATTTACCAACGACTAAATTTGATCAATACTTTGGTTAATGACCGCCAACCTCAGCTAGTAGTAGTAGTAGTGCTAATTAGCGAATGTTAGCATGCTAACACACTAAACGAAGACTGAACTTGGCAAACATTATGCCTGCGTAACATTAGCATGGTACGTTGTCGTGCACATGTTAGCACACTGATGTTAGCATTTAGCTTACATTACAAAATAAAAACTCATAGAAACTGACAAAGCAAGAAAGTAAATTTTAGTCCTGTAAAATGAAAACGTAGTGTTCAGGGCTGCAACATCAGATCACTCTGTTGATCATTTTGTCAATTAATCAGTTAGTTGATGGTGAACAATGGCCATCACAAAGCAACGTTTTGAGCTTGTTTTCTCCAACCAAACATAAGATATTTATCTTACAATATGAAAATAAAGCAAAGCAGAAAATCGCCAAACTTGAGAAGCTGATATCAGTGTATGCTTGGCATTTGTGTGTTTTTATGATCATTCAAGCTAACCAATTTAATCTACAAATCATTTCATTACCAACAGTGTTTGTTAGAGGATAATGAAGGCTGATCAAACAGTAACAAAAACCGGCAAATGCAATAATAATGCTGACCTCCATACATCCCCTGTGGCATCGCATTAAAACTGCAGGTTGGTCAAACCCTGTGAGGCCACCACTCACCTACATTAATAGCTTCCATTTGGGATAAAATATTTACTAATGTCTAATTAATTCCCATCATACAAGGGAAGTAATATTTTTCATTACACACTCAGCCTTTGAGTACCTCTCGGGCAGCTTTGCCTCTTAAATTCAAACAAACGCATGTTCAGATCTGCCAGCAGGCCTCCTCTCTCCAAGGATGGGAGAGCCAAGGAGGAATCACATTACAGTAAGATGATCCTGATCTACTCTCCTGCTGCTCTTACTATCTCTATTAGTGACCAGCAGGGCATCCCACACACACACACATGCACACACACACACAGGGGTTGGAAATATAATGTGTCCTTGAAAGCTCTGGATATCGTCGTCAAATCATCGGATCCTTCTTTTGACTTGCTGATAAGTGTCTGTCTCGTTATGCTACATTAAAAAAATAATAAAAATAGAGAAGTAAGGGGCTACAGGAAACATCAACGATCATGCACCACACCCTGGTAAATGTGCCGTAGATAACCCAGAGGGCTGGTGGGCGCATTTCCACTCAGCTCTTAGACTGAAAGGCTGCACCTCAGGGAAAGGACATTCACTAATCTATAAGCAGGATAACCAACTTTACCTGGAAGTACAACACAGAGCTGGTTAGAGGAGTAAAAAGTTCCTCATAGCCCAAAATAAACTCTTCTTCACACTCTGATACAATCGGCACAGCTGATCTCACAGTTTAGGCCTCTGCATCTATAATTACTGCAGGTCTCGCTGGTCGTGCCTCCATCAGAATGAGAAGAGGATATCCTCTCCTCCCACTAGACTTCCTTCTGCCTTGAGCTGATAAGTCAAAATCAAAACAAGCACTACATTCCTGATATTAACTCGACTCTGCTGTCTATCCACCTGCATCTTGTTAAAAAAAACAGCAGCTTTATGTCATCTATGTGCAGACATTTACCATAAACTAAATGTTGCACGACTTCAGAGGGGCATGCCATAATAGCTGTATCACCGCCATGAATTACATAATCATTTGTGAGTTGTTTAGTGACACATTTAACCTTTGCTCTTTGTAAGTTGAGCACGCGCTAGTTACAAAACAATGGACAGCACAGAAGTTTGGAGCTTTTTCTGTTAATCTGTTGAGCAACAGAGCCGGAGCCTAGAGTGGCACAAGTTTAAATAAGGAGCTAACTTCAACAGCAGACATGTGAAATCACAAACCAATTCATTCACTCGTTCATCTAAGGCTGCAACTAATGATTATCATATCATCAATTCATCTGCTGATCATTTTCTCTAGTTACCAATTAATCAATTTGTCTATAAAATGACAGAAAACACTGAAAAACATAACCCAAAAACATTAAGTTTTCAATCATATTTGATAAACAAAACCATCAAATCCTGAAGTTGGATGGATTTGTGGATGCTGTAAAAGATTAAAGTTCTGCCTACCTGCCCTCGTTGACCATGGTCGGATCTCCAGTGCAGGTGAAGTCTTCGATATAAGCCCCTGAAGAACAGTTGATAAGTTTCCAATCAGGCTTGCACACATCCAGGAAGTGCGGCCTGAGCCGGCCAATAGAATACTTGGCGATGTCGGTGAGAGACTGGCTCATGGCGGCGCCGAAGAGGAAGGTGCCGACGGCTTTGTAAACACAGGCGACGTAGCTGCCGAAAGAGGACTTGGATTTGATGCGCTTTAGATAAACTGAAAGGCACTCGCCAAAGACCATCTGGAAGGAGGCGAGGGAGGAAAGGATACAGAGTTAGAGGTTTCGTGCAGACATACAGGACTCCAAATGAAACTTAAAGATGCAACTGAGTGACGTCTACAACATCAGAGCCAGAAATATTCCCTAATCCCGTCTAAAATAATAGGTTTGGTGTTAAAATTCGACATATTACACTAACGTCACAAAAAGTTCTGTGTTTAAAACAGTTTGACTTTTGAGATATACACACATTCTTAACAAGGGTTAGATGAGAAGATCGATACCGCGCTCATGTCTGTATGCTAAATAGCAACTGCCACCAGAAACCGGTTAGCTTATTTTAGCATGAAGGCTGAAAACTGGGGGAAATGGCCAGCAAATATCATCACCTACCAGCAATTCAGTTATTGGGACTGAATTAAGATATAATGTGTTAATTAGTGAGCTCCAGAGCTTCCAGTCTTTATGCTAAGCTAAGCTAACCGTCTCATGCCTTAGCGGTATCAATCTACTGTTCTGCAAGAAAACCAATGAGCTTATTTCCCAAAATGTCAAACAATGAACGCTCATCTGTACATACTGTTGAACGTATCACGGCCACAGGATGATGTCCACTTAAAATAATAAATGTCACGTGTTTGATGTAAGAGATAGCATCATTATTAGCTCTCACAGTGAGACATTTTTGTGTATTTGAGCTTGTTTGTATCTGTGTGATGCGTTTGGAGAATGACTCATGAATTCCTCTTGTGCACATGAACGTGTCTGATAACAGACCGCAGGCCCAGAGGGGTTACGCTCCTCCCACATAAAAGCCGGTGACGAGCCCTCGCTGCTGCCGCTCTGCTGTCTGTACCTTTCAAAGCTTCTGCTGAAGAGTACAGGTGTCTGTTTTATCCTAACTTACTGCAGCTGAAGATGTTTTAGCTGACAAAGACCTGTGTTAGCATGGTATTATTCGTAGCTTTCAAGCCAATTTCAGCTCCCACCCTCTTACCTCTTCTGATATTTTCAAATTAGTCATCGGCTTAAATCTTTGTTTTCTCCTCATCTCCGAGTCAACTGTGGGATATTTCTTAATAAAAATATTAAAGGATGAGTTTTTGTATAAAGGGGAGGTCTGCTTCTGCTGAAACTTTTTATGAAAGGATATTTTCAGTGTTTACATGTTGAATCGAGCGAGTCTCTCGTTGGCTCTTTAAATGCCATCGCTCGGTATCTGCCTGAGAAGAGTTTCACATCTGTCGTACTTAGTGTCTTTCTCCAAACTAAGTCAGGGCTGGTGTCGCCTCAGGTCACCTTCCTGTTTCATCTTCAAATGTTGGGAGTTTTGAAAAGGTTTTCTACAACATGCAGTTAGCAAATTAATTTACAATTAATGATGGCTTATGCAAGCAATTAAAAACACATACATTATTACAGAATAATGTATTTAGCAGCAACTATGGATTAATACGAAAGAAAACAGAAGTTAAGAGTGCAAAAGTGGATGAAGATGAGCATTCAAGAAGAGGAAAATATAAAAGGGAGCCGGTAGCAGAAAACAAAACAGATGCACTTACAGTGAGTATTGTGACAGGAATCATAACACCTCCTAACAACTGATGGGAAATGGTGTCTTCTTTAAAGGGATACTTGATTGAATCATCATTACAGAAAAAGCCTCGGCGGAAAGGACTGTGCCGCACATTGAGTATTACAAATGGGAGTCCAACTAGCAGAGAAGCAATGAGAGAAGAGACAAAGAAACAAAATTCAGGTTACAAGATCACGTCAGTGGGCCTCGGACTCCCCACCCATGATGCAACGCTGCGTGCCTGTGCAAAGCAGGAGACCAAACATCGCATTCTCTGAAGGCGGCGGCGGCGTCCTCGACAACTTTCAGGAGCATTGAAGTGCAAATATTAACGGTTAAAGTGCTGCATGGCAATCAGACAGTTAAATGTTGATGAGAAGTCGAGGTTAATAGAGAAAAGTCAATAAAGGAGCACGAAAATGACATTTCTTTGCAGGTTATTGGGCACTGCTGAGAAGTGTGCCCTCATTACGTTGTCATGCAGGTACACCAGGTGTGTTTTTTTTCTTTTTCATCAGGGATCCTGTTTCTAGACTGGCTTCACTTCCTGTCACTGAATTCTCACCAGCAAACCCACAGCGAGTGAGGAGAAACAGCGGTGTTATGTGACCGAAACACACTAAGGTTACACACTTTCTCTGCCATCGACACACTTGACATTTCTTCTTTTTTGGTGCGCCGCTCACTTAACCTCTCCGGCTCTAAACTCGCACATATTCTCCCGCAGCTTCCTTCGACAGACAGTGAACGATGAAGTGAGATGTGAAAAAACTCGTCGACAATAATATTAAAGACTATAAAGTGTTACAGATTGGGGTTACGATTACTCATCAAGATACATAACAGACTACAGACAGAGATGGAAGAGATAAATCACCGACAGCTCAAAGCAATAAGCATAGACACACACACACACACCAGCAGCACTTTCTTGTCTGCTGATCTCCAAAAACAATCGCTCCTTTCCAGAAGAGCATTCCAGCTATTTTAAGGAACAGAAGGACACAGCATGCAGCCTGCATGTCTGTTGCACTAATTAACAACAGCAATGGAGAGTTCACCCAGTAGATTAACATGGAAAAAAAAAAGGTTAATCAAAAGCAAAAAAGAAGAAGCTTGGCCTCATTTCATATCATCCATATTCTAATGGTATTTTTTGGAAGTAGAAATATTGCACTGCTAATTCACTGAATGAAATGGTATTCAGGTCTTTCATGTGAGACTGAGTTTGGTCCAAGTGTTTGGGGATGTTCATTGAAAATAATGAGGAAACTAAACATTGACCTATATGATCACTTTTTCTTTTTTTTTTGACGCAGAAAGCTTCATTTATCCTGCTGTAGTAGCTGAGACGTTGGTCCAGGACATTTCTTTTATGTGCATGTGTGCGTGTGTGCAGGAAAAGGATTTAACATTTACTTTAAGTGGACATCCTCCTTTACCTTCAGCTTTTTTGATACACAACTGCAGCTGAGATGGGAAACGGTACCAGAACTACAACCCTGACTGCAAAAAGGTGTAAAACGTACACAAAAACAGAATGCAATCATTTGCAAACAAACTGTGTTTACCAGCAGTGTCTCCTGAGCTCGTGTAATAACATCCTTTATGCAATCATTTGCTCACAAGGTGGTGAACCTCGCTCCATCCTCGCTTGTGAATGACTGAGCCTTTCCAGGATGCTCCTTTCATACCCAATCATGATACCAATCAACCTATTTACCTGTGGAATGATCCAAACAGGTGTTTTTGGAGCGTTCCACAATTTTCCCAGTCTGTTGTTGCTGCTGTCACAACTTACATGTTGCTGCATCAAATTCAGAATAAGCAGATATTTACAAAAATCTTCAGTTGATGAGGTAAAAGATTAAATGCCTTGTCTTTGTGCAGTTTTCAGTGAGTATATGTGAAGAAGTATTAGCAAATAATCACTTTCTGTTGTATTTATGTTTTACACAGTGTCCAACCTTTTTTGGAATCAGGGTTGTAAATGAAACGCACTGTGCCTGGTCTGGTTTCAAGAACAGGCAGCTGTGCTATTGTAACAGCTACGGAACAAATCAAAGTAGTATCTGTATGATCAAACAGGGCGATATCCATTCTGAATTCATCCTAAACTAGGCTCTGGAAATGTGATGTTGCCAGCTCTATCAGTCCCAACAGACCATCTCTCACGGCAGGCATTTTGACTTGACGTTACAGGAGAGGCACGAGAGTAGCTGATAACAATAATGGCTGCTTTCCTTGTAGGTGTGCGAGGACAACAGCACACATCGTACAGGAGCCAAGGCCCTGGCACACCTTGGAATGCACTGAAGGTATCAGTTACGCCTGCAGTTGTCAAGTGAACATATCTGCCATGACAGCAGTCATGCCTTGCCAAACCTGTCTCGCGTGACTCCTACTTACGCAGCTAATGGGCAGGGTGAAGCCCACAGTGTAGAGCACTGTGGAGGTGATTGTGCTGGAGTGGAAAGGGTACCTGATGCTGTCATCGTTACAGAAAAAGCCCCTCTGATAGGGGCGGACCTTACCCAGGTTAAAGGCTGCCAGAGGCAGACCTCCTGTGGACGGAGAGATCAGGAGGAAGAGGTCAAAGGGGGAGAAAAAGCATGGCTGAGAAAGTGAAAGTGCAAACGCAAAGTGTTGAGGTCTTCAAAACTGTCATCGTTCAGATAGAAGTGAATGTAGAACTGCAAAAGTGCACAAATATGGGACAAATTACGTATTTTAAATCTCTGTGACAGAGGTGAGAGACCCCGACCTTTGCACAGGTCCAGTTAAAGGATAAGTCTGGCTTTATTCTTTATGTTCCTACTGTTATCAAATTCAATGAAAAGACCAAAACCAACAATGCATAAGACTCCAAGCCCATTTGTTCCTACAGAAGATGTAACTCTTTTAAAAACACATCAAAAGTATTTAGTTCATTTAAAAAAAAAAAGGTTAAATAATTCCCCTTAACTGCTGGACACTATTACTCCAAATAGCGCCTTTATTTGGTGCTATAAGCTGTCAGTTTGTCGATGTATTGAGTATTTACAGTCCTATGAGCATGACGTGTATGAGGTATTGACTCAACAACAGAGGAGCACATCATCCAGCGCAACAGCATGACTCACTGACGTGTTTTTAATAGTTTTTGGACAGCAACGGAGGTTCATGGCACATGGCTACGTCAGGCTACATGGACGAGACTCGCTATCAGGATCAATTCATTATTAGTTTTGGTCCTTTAGTGAGATTTGTTCACAGTAAGAAAAACAGCCTCAGAAAATGTGCATTACTGAGCTCAGTCAGATCTGCAGCATTATGCATCACAGAGTAAAGACAGCAACAGCAGTGACTCCATGACTCCTAAAAATGATGTTATTCTTGGACAGTCTTTCAGCAGGGAGGATTGAGAAGCTTTGTTGTCGGAGCACTCACTCACATTGGTGTGAAAGGAGCTGTGGACACAGCTAAGCACTCCCTATAGATAAAACGCCATAAAGATGCGGATTATGTTAATCGGTCTTGACAGTTCAAAGTCTGAATGTGGTGCTGCTGTCATTTCTCTGGCTGTTTGGCCCGTTTAGCCCATTGTATAGTGGAGAACAGGAACAGTTGTTCGTCTGTTCAAACACAAATGAAGATCTATTACTGAGCTGTAATGCACATTAACAAGGCACGACACAGCATGAAGATACACCTCCACAAAAGTCCTACAAACTTCTGTTTAACTCTGTCTGGTAATTTTGCTCTGGCTGCAATTTCCGCTGCCGCTGACACCGTCAGCTGCCCCATCCTGAGCTGACTGGCTACAACAGCTGGAAATGCCAGGAAGTCAGGAAAGAAACACACACGAGGTGACGGCAAGGCCCCCCAACTGCAGCACGCAGCAGTGTTACACTTTAACTTGCTCTCATCTCTAGATGACCTGGAACTGTGCTGCTGAGGGGCAAACACACACACAGAAAGAAAAACTTTAAACATAAATATGTTGGCTCTTTTCAATTTAATCTTTTATCAAGACTCATTAGCAGCCTGCTCAGTGATTGTGTTTTAAATTAAATCAGCCGTGTCAACGAACCTTGCTTGTATGTTCATGTTCGGTCACATGCGGCTGTGCGTGACTGTCGGAAAGCGCCTCAGCCTGGACACAGACTATCACAGATGTGTGGTCGTAATCTAATAGCTGGTGTCGTTAGCAGAATAATCAGGTTTGCATCAGTCATCCGAACAGCACGCCGAGTTTGTACTGTCATACTGCTGCACTCACAAAATTATGCACGATAAAAGAAATCTTGGAAGATATTATATATTTTCAATTCCCCCTCCACTCATGAAACAAGCAATATTGGCACATTCATAGATTCTGGAGTTTGACAACCAAAACATGTCTGAAAACCCATAAAACCACCAAGTGTCATTTTAATCCTACAAGCAAATATGCCATTTTAATACATTGTGGACTGTGCGAGGGAAGCTATAACTTAATGAGTCATGGAACTTATCAGTCATTCATAACCAGATTTAAAAAGCCCCAGAGACGATGTCTGTTCTTACGCTGCAAAACTGAAATCACGCAGAACCTCGAGAACTAATGCAATGATTCATATATTCAGATGTAAAGACTTTAAGGCTGGCTGCGACATTTCAACTTTTAGGCATCACTACAATTTCAAATAAGGTTAATATGCCAAACAGTGGTTTCAGATGCAAGACAACAACTGGTAAAATTACCATGTTCACTAGCGGTTAACATATACCTTCATCTGAATACAGTTTCGGAACAATATGTGCCCTCCCATGTAACGATTTTAGACCTTCTGAGAGGACCACGTGTGGTTACAGAACCAGGAAACTTAAGTGAGCTGTGTCAGTGCTGGTAAGTGGATTTAAAACATAGCCTGTAGCAGTGAGATTCATGACACAGTTTTCAATTCATATGTGTGGTTTACAGGAGAAGAAGTCAGGCATATATGCGGCCTTAAAATGTGAATGTTTAAGAGACATTATAGAACAAGGCAATATAATGACTGTAATATTGATGATAGGAATTATCAGGGTTGTAGTGCAGCCGCTGCATCATTACAAACTGTTGCACTCAAGAAAATAACATCATTATTAAACAGTGGATGCCTGTGAGCATCTGAGCAGAAGGATTATATCAGGTCACAAATCGGCTTATATCAATAATAGCAGCAACAAACAGCCCCCAGCAGCCTGTAACAGACATTTAAGCACATACCTAGAATGAGGCAAGCCAAGTCGAGCAGGACAAAGGGGATTCCTCTCGTCTCAAACATGTTTGCTCTCGTCCGTCTCTGTCTCGAGTCCCTGGCTTGTGGCGCGTCCTCTCATGTAATAAACACCAGGGGGATGCTCCTCCTTGGGACGTCGCTGCTGCTGCTGCTGCCGCTCGTGCTGCGGTTGTTTCCGATCGGATGTGAGATCAAAAAGCCCCACTAACAAATGATATAAAACACAATAAAACGTCGACGCTCTCTCAAGGAACAGGCAGGCCGCCCAGGCCACAGGAGAGCGCACATCAAGGGAAGAAACAACGCTTCTTGCGCGTGTTGCTGTTGTTGTTGTTTGGCGCTGGTTATCTGCAGCAGAGTCGATAACCCCACATGTCTCTCATGACTATTTGCAGAGCTGTTAAAGACAACAAACACTCACTGTCACGGAGGTCCAGTCATTTGGACGGACACCTGTCCGGCTGGTCGGTGCCTGTAACCGTCGGCGAAGGCGTTTGACCGAACAGAGAGAACGAAGGGCACCCGCAGCTGTGGGCCTCGTGCTGCATTTAAGTGCTAGCAGAAATATCGGAAATATGCCGCTTAACGATGTGCCCGCTCAGTGGGTAGTGACTCATACCGAGTCTAAACGTTATGGGTTTTTTTTCTGTTAGCAGCTGATTGTGTCCTGAAATAGGAAAGGGCAGTTTGACATTTTGGGAATCGGTTTATTCGCTTTCCTGCCGAGAGAGAAGATTGATAACAATCTCCTGACCGTTAGCGAAATCTAAAAAATAACAGGAATAGCTAGCAGCGTGTTAGTTTATCTTTGCACAAAGAATCCTGTAAGAGTCTGTCCATTGGTAACAAACATTTGGTGAGGAGCATGGATTGCAGTTTTGCCTGCGCGAACCTGTGCAGCATTTTTGTGGTTATTTATTGGAGCCTAAACCTCATGTGTATGTGTTTCTTCACAGCTACAGAATGTTAGTAGTGAAACAAAACAACAGCCGCCAAAACTGTCTCTTGTCAATTTCAAAGTATTTCCTGAGTTTCCGTTTTTAAGCCAGAGCTTCGTTCCTTTTCAAATATATCACGATGACTCATTTAGACCAGGAAACTCCTCTGATTTGATCAACTCTGGCATTGCCTGCACAATGAAAATGCATTTTGCAGGGAATTATAAAAAGCCACTTTTTAAATAACCCTCGTGGCTATTTATCATATAGGAATTTGGGCTAAATGGAAATACATTGGGAAATCATCAAATTATGTACACTACATACACTAATCTGCATGTAATTTGTTGCCTCATATGCCTCTGTGTTTGCATAGGTATATATATTTAATTACTGCGGTGGTTAAATGTCATGGCATGTACACCTCAGGGAAAAGGAGGCAGGTCGTTATAAGCTCATTGACCCCATCTAGTGTTGTGGAGGTTACACTACACTAATAAAATACTAAAATAATGTAATGTTTTGGCTTGTCTGACATTGTGATTCTGTGTTACATTCATTTGCAAAGTCACTTAACTGGCTTTGCCCTATTTGACTTGATTGGTAGGTGAAGACTGTGGTTAAAAAGTGTCTTAATGAAATAAAGCGTGGGATGTAAACAAACTTCAGAAAAACTATTTGGAATAAAAACTGAAATTACATGAGCTCCTCAATAAACTATTATCATGCAAATAAACAGAATAAAATATTTCTACAGCACATTGCATCATAATATGCTAGCCAAGAAATCAAAGTAATTTTTAATTTCCTCTTAAATTTGTTTTAAATTACAACTTGGATAAGACTGGGTAATTACAGCAGATGACATAAGCAAACACATCGTCAACCAACATACACACAATGCACAAGTATGTTTTATTCAGCTCATTTACATGAAGTGAAAAAATAAGTTGAAATGTAAAGTCATTCGATATATTATTACAAGGAATGTTTCAATGGCAAACGATAAAAACATGTTTCAAAAAGTGCCTATTTTCACATCTTTGGTCATCCACCAAAAGTACAGCTTGTTCTGACTGACTGAAGAAGTGCTGGAACAAGATCTATGGGAGATAATATTAAAACAAACATAAAGTAACCATCAAGGCATTCATATCTCTACACCTAAACCCTAACATCTCCAGTTTCTGTGACTGCTCAGCAATACATGTCACATTAATTCTTCATTAATGCACTCTGTGTGGATATTTCTGACAAGGCCTCACAAGAGTCACATTTGATTGACAGAAACAAAAATATTAAAATCAGTAGTCTTGTTCCGACTTAAGTTAAGTCATCGTCAATGTCAGGACAGTGAACAGTATTACCGTTCTCCTTGTCTATCCATTATGTGTCCACACATTAGTTATGTAACAAGAAACAGAAATTAGTCTACAGCATGTTTCATCTTTTAAAATAAACTTTTAAAAAATTAACTTATCTTTATGTATATTTTGGGCATAAATGCATACATGTTATGGTGAGAGGGCTTTTGAGAAAAATAATAATTAGTTAATAGCTTAACTGCCATCTTGTTTTTGACCCTATGGCAATTATTTTTTGGTATAAAATCAACTAAAAAAGACAAAACAAGAGCATTACAACCTTTCTGTTTTTCAGTTTGCCATCCAGCCTGAAAACTTTCAACCTTTTTCTCTTAACTTGACTGCTTTTGTAGTCACTGTGCTCTGCGTTTGTCGGGCCGTATAGATACTGTCATTCGTAGCATGTTTCTCTTTGACTCACCAACATCAGTCTCACTTCACAATAGAGGTGAACGGCCCAAACATAATACTGTCCAGGCAACAACTGCACCGGAAACCAGAATCCTTAAAAATGGTGGCATTTACAAAAGAATAACATAAATAACGAAATGAGGATTACAGATCAATAATTTATATAAATGTTTTACAAGGCCATTGCAGGCTTTAAACAAGTCCTTCATTGTTTATACACTAACATGTTGTTGACTTTCTCTCCACTAGGTGGCTCTGTTTCCCTACATATAAAAACTTGTAGGTAGATTCAGTTTTCACTGGCCAAACTGAGGAGACAGTGTTTGGGTTTTTAATACAGAAGGCACACGGCTCAGAGAGCTCAAACTTATGTCCTATGTTTTCTTTCTGAAAGGACTTGCTGTAGTTACAGAGAATATTACAAATGGACATTAAGCTACAGGTGGATGTTTGACACAGGAGACCATTCTGTTGATTAATGTCCAACAAATGTCCACTCCAGCTGTGACGATGAATACCTTAAGCAGTTCAGTTTTAATTAATTCTTAATTCTGTCTTGACCTTTCCAGAGCAGCAAAGTGCACGGAGTCCTGGAAAAGTAAAAGGTCTTCACATTTTTTCATTTAAGGAATAGTTTGACAGTTTAGGAAATGTGCCTTTTCTCCTTCTTGTAGAGAGGTAGATGAAAAGATTGATACCAGTCTTATATATGTACACTAAATATGGAGCCTTGCCTAGTATAAAGAATGGAAACAGGCTCTGGACAAAGGAGACAAAATCTTTTTCTGTCTATTTCTTGGGCACATAACCACCCATAAGACCACAGGTCATTTTTACAATCAGCTTTTTGTACAATTAAGAAATACAACATGTTAATTGGTGAGCTCCATAGGTGCAGCATTTTGCACCTTCTGACAGAGCCAAGCTAGCTGACTCCCCATTTCCACGCTAAGCTAAGCAAATCACCTGCTAGCTCCATATCTGTTATACACATATGAGAGAGGTATCAGCCTCCTCATCTAACTATCAGCCAAGAAACTGAATGAGCACAGTTTCTAAAATGTTGCACTATTCCTTTAAAATCTGATGTAGTTCATATCAGTTGAATTCATCTGCGCAATTTTTAATGATCGCAGTCGTTGTGGTGATTATAACTCAGCAAGCTTTAAGACTTCAGGTCTTCTTGGGGTTTGAGTTTTGCTGTTGTTTCTGTTTGCGGAGGTGAGCCTCGATCTCGTGCCTGAAGAACAGCATCCCCAGCTGGCCGTGCGAGGCCTCGTTCATGGCCTTGGACTGCATGCACATGCGGTACTGGTCTGGAGGGAGCTCATCAGCACAATGTTTCTCATGCCACAGGTGGAACAAGCCTCGCGACGGCGCTCGGACCACAAGGAGGTTGCTATGGAGGTACTTTCTGTAAAGGTGGACATCCTCGCCCCCCCAGCCTTTGATATCGATGTCAAACCCTCCTGGAGATGAGAGAGCAGACGGGGAATGCCATATAATTTAAAGCTTCATTATACCATCATAGGATGTGTTGTTATGTAAAAAACCTTTTGATATGCTAACATTTCTAAGCAATTATTGGTTCAGTGCTGCCATCACTACCTCTTAAAGGAGTGCTGATTATGAATCCTCATTAGAGTCTACAGTATGTGATCATAATCAGTTTTCTGTCCTCACTGCCTGAGAGTGAGGACATTCTGGACTGCTGAACAGTTTTTGACCATGCATGTTTAAACCTGCATCTTTAGACCTAACTGTCCTGAACCATTCATGTCTGCCTTTTCTCATACTTTGTGTCTCTCTGCAGTTTTATTTTGATTATTCTGTCTGTTTCTGTCTCCCTTTTTTAACTCATGCTCCAGGGCTAAACAGAGATAAGAGAGGAATTTGAACCCAACAGATAAATTGTTCATTTGTTTGTGTGTATGTACTCGTGGCCTAAATAACAGCCTGAATTGTAATTTCTGAAGAACATAAAACTGCACAACTTAATTATGCTTTTAGAGGAATAGTTTGAGATTTTTGCGGAACACACTGATTCCCTTTCTTGTCAAGCGTTAGGCGTTAGAGATTATTGATATGTCTGTATGGTAAATTTGATGATGCAGCCAGAAGTTAGTTATCTTAGCTTAGCATAAAGACTGGGAACAGAGGGAAACAGCTAACCTCCTACCTCTAAAACTTATTAATTAACACGTTATACTGTATCTTGTCTGACTGATCTATACAAAAACCAATACATAAACTTGATGTTTTTTGTGGTAATTAGTGAGCTTTAGGGGTGTTGGTAGGTAGTTTTTTATTTTTGGAGGGGAGCCAGGCTAGCTGTTTTCCCCTGATTCCAGTCTTTATGCTAAGCTAAGATACGTTAAACCAGCCATGTCCAAACTATTCCATAAAGGGCCGTGTGGCTGCAGGTTTTCGTTCCAACCAAGGAGGAGCACACCAGGCTGGACTCATTTAATCAGCTGATCTCCCTTTTCAGCTGATAACTAAGGGATCCCTTGATGTTGATTGGTTGGCCTGGTGTGCTGCAGCCACACGGCCCTTTATGGAATAGTTTGGACATGCCTGCGTTAAACTAATCCACGGCTAGCTGTAGCAGTATTTACTGTACAGGCATGAGAGTAGGATAAGTCATCTCATTTGTTTATTAATTTGTCTGGATCCCCATTAGCTATTACCAATGCAACATCTACTCTTTCTAGAGTCCATAGAAAGACAATTACAACAACAATTTCATGAGAATATATAAATCAAAAGTGATTTAGTAATATTACAGACTACACTGCCTTGTATATACTGTACATACACATACATGCTTACTCGGAAACACACTGATGTAGAGACCTCATTTACAATATAGCCAAGTAAGAACAAAAAACACAGATACAAACACAAATAGGTAGCTTTGCCAAAAATGGTTATAAAAGTAAAAACAACAAAAACTAAATCAGTAAAATAATGAAACCTCAAGAACAAATAAAACAAGTAAAATTCAAAGCAGAAGAATCAACTAAAACTAGAACAGCTGGAGGTAAAATAAGATGACATTAATAATTTGAACTGCCCTAAGGATAAAAATGAGGTAAGCTTTGAATGGTTCTGCATGTTATTCCAGGTTGCACGTGCACAATGAGAAAAACAGGATTTTCCAAGGTCAGTGAAAGCAGCTGCCAACGTAATCCAATTATTTGAGTATGTTTGAGAAGGGCCCACATTAAAAGACAGTAATGTAAGGGGGCAAAACCCAGTAATGCCTTATACATAAATAAACCCCAGTGTCTGTCACACCTTCCAGAGAGAGAGGGCCACCCCCTTAGCATACAGATGACAATGATGAGTATTATATTTATCACCGGTCATAAATCTTAGTACAGAGTGATATAACTCTTGGCAAGAAAGTGAATAAGTGTATTTCCCAAAATGTCCAACTATTCCTTTAAAACAGATTTCTGGCCATATTGCAGCCTTGTTTATCATTTCAGTGGTTAAGCGAGAGCATTTGTATGCTCGTGTGTGTGTCTGGGCCCTAAACAATAAACCACTTTGAATTTCACCGCAGCCTTTAATTGATTTCACTTTGGAGGGAAACTAAATTGATGTAAATCTGTCTTGAGAGCCAATATCCCTCACCTAATATACAGATGGAGAGTACATGGGGCTATGAGATATGCTAATATATGCTGCTGCTGCCCCTCAGAGCTGTTTCATGCAGAGTAATATAATAAAATCTCCTCCCAGTTAAGAACAGTAATGTAATATTGAACCATTTGTGTTCTGATGTTTTTCATATCCATTAAGCTATGGCACCATTCAAGTAGCAGAGTGCATATTTTGGTGGCCATCCAGGAAACCCATTTTTACCCTGCCTTATGTAACGCCTCTGTGCAGATAAGCAACCCCCATGAGCAACTGTGTATAAATTCCTGCACTGCTAAGATGTTGTGATAGGTATGACTGTGATCAGTGTTGTGTTGTGAATGCTGTCGTTCTGAAATATTTACCTATGTTTATGAAGTCGGACCTGTACTGGCAGGTCATGCCGAAACCGAAGTCCCTCCAGAAGCCTGTGTCTTTCTTGATCACCTACAGAGAAAAGAACTGAAAGTCTCTTATCAGCTCAACACACTCAGGAGCCACTTCAACATGTTTCTGTGGATTTGTACACATAGCAGCTGGAGAGGGGAATATTTCTAAACCTCCCAGCAAGGTAGCACAGCACTGAGTGAGATATTTTCCACAAGTGGCTCGCAGAGTGTTCGGAAAAAGGAAGAGGAGAGGAACGATTTGATTGGTGCGTGTTACCAGCTGTTGCTCCACAGGTGGGATGTGTTCAGGACTTCCATAGATCAGAGTGGGGTTGTACTGGCTGAATAGCACCGGGTAGAACACCTTTTTACCTGAGGGTGAGCGAGACAGCGGTGTCAGACAACAACACTTGACTAACGCGTTGGAATAATAATTCAAGATATCTGCTGCTGCATTCTGGGTAGTAAGAACAACAATTCAAGATACCTCTAAACAGATCTCGACTAGTCAGAAATTTTTTTTAGGATATGTGTAACGACATCACAGAAATCACCACACTGCTTTATCACTGACTGACAGGATTCACATTATAGATACCCACAATGTATTTATGACCAGTCAAAACATTAACTCAAGCTTTTGTACTTACATTTTAACTAGTCACAACTCAAATTTCACAATTTTCTAATTATACTCTGACTAGTGAGAATGAATCGTTGAGTTGGAGAATATCAACAATTCAGTGTTTCCTGTGTGAAATGTGAATCTCCATTGAAACAATGGCTAGTTATATTTTAAATAGAAGATATCTCCAATGTAGTTTTGATGAATCATAATTTCAATGAAAGATAACTTTAATTCAGCTCATTTAAATATATTGTAATTATCTTTTTTGGCTATCGCAGGTATTACTTGTCAAAACTACAGTGGAGATATCTTGAAATTGAGTTATTACAACACAGTTTTAGTGCATCGTAGTTCTGTTAAAAAGAGTATTTGTGCACGATGTTTTAACATGAAAAATATTTTATTTGACTATCTCTAATAGCATTTCACATATCTGCACATGCATATTGAAGCTATCTGCAGACACATACCCTGCAATGTAACTGGAGGTATCTTGATATTAAGTTTTGACAAGTCATAAAAGCACCACATGTTCAAACAGGCTGGCTATCGGGTGCGCATCTCTCACCAGGCTGCGTGTTGAGTCGGCAGGTGTTGAGGAAGTCGGCGGTGAAGTAGATGTCCACGTCGCAGAAGAAAAGCAGCACGTTGCCTCCCTTCCAGGCTCGGGCCCCCACGTCCAGACCCCGTCCCCGAGAAAACTCCTCATCCAGCTGCAGCAGAGTGTAGTTCTTAAAATTAACTTCCCTGCAGAGACACAGAGACAGTGGTTAGGCAGAGAGAATATTCAAAACAAAGAGATTATTCAAACCCTCCTTGGAGAACTGCAAAGAGAATATATATAACTGCTTGTCTTAAAGCCCGACATAATTTGATGCAGGATCATAAAGATATTTTCACTCTATTTTCACATGGTATAAGAGTTTTTTCCCATTCCTTCTATTATATGTACAATCTATTTCCCTTTCTTTTTATTGTGCAGCTTCCTTTTTTATTGTTTTATTGTGCATTCTTAAATGTTCCTCTAAAGCATTTCTTTGACTTATGTAAAGCACTTTGAAATGCCCCTTTGTTGGAAAGATGTGACACAAATAAACTCGCCTTGCCCATATGCTTTGGCAACATGTTTTTCATTAAAACACTGTGCCAATGGCTTAATTGAATTGAACTGAAAAACAGGGGGAGAGAGAGAAAGAGAGAGCGATTAACTGAAGAAAAATCACCGACAAACAGGAAGACACAGACGAAAGCAGAAGTACGATGATGATTGATGATCTATACGCTGGCTGAAACTGAAATTCTAATGCAAATATTCAGCTGGTGATCTTGCAAGTCAGGTGTGCACAAAGGTCCTCGAGGTCATTGTGCACCTCAGCTTTGAAATCTTATTTTGTACAATCTGCAGCCATATGTTCACCATGATTTGCATTATATTGACATCTGCAGTAAACAACCAAAAACAGCGGACAGATGTTCCAGGGCCTCAGATTCACTCTGTGCCAATTAGTTTGTGGTTATTAGTTATTTGTTAGTTTGCACCACTAAAGTACAATACAATGTAAAATGATTATGAAATGAATGTTGCTGTTTTTTACTTATTTGATGACTTGAATACTTCTTCCATGACTGTTTTTTGGCAATTTGATTTCACAAAATCAAATTAAATAATAAAGCTATTTAATTAGGATTTTGGCTCTGGGCCTGTTTACAAGACAGGACCTCGACATTTAGGGATAATGCAGGAGCCAGCTTGAGGTGGAAGAAGTATTCAGGCCATATCTTGAGTAAAAGTGGCTATAGCAAAGTACAGAAATACTCTGAGTTAAAGTCTTATATTCAAATAAAAAAAAAACAAACAAACAAAAGTACAGGTGCCAAAATGAAGAACGGCCCACTCAAGTATCATATATTTTACTGGATAATAATAAGTGATGCATTCATGTGTTTATCACTTATTTGCTGCAGCTGGTAAAGGTGGGTCTAATTTTCATTACTTTATATACTGCTGGGCATCTTAACCTATTAGTTACTTTATATTTTGTGTTAATAACCTAAATCTACATAATAACTAAAGCTGCTAAAAATGTAGCGCAGCAAAAAAGTGAACAATATTTGCCTCTGAAATGTAGTAAAAGTATAAAGTAGGATAAAATGGAAATACTCAAGTACCTCAAGCCTGTACTGTACCTGTACAGTGCTTGAGTGAATGCACTTCCATTAGTATCACATGTATGGCACACATGAGGCGGATATTTTCTCAAAATTTGAGTACTGGCTGGTATCTAGGGCTCTAGGCAAAATATACTCAAGTTGCTATATGCACTGTATCTAATGGGTACTTAAATGCAACACAGCAGGAGGAACCGGAGGGTTAGTAGGGGCCCAAAGAACAATATTGCTTCCCTTTGAGGGTTAATCTGGCCTTGGTAATCCTCTGTTTCTGTCTTTTGTGCCTTTAATATTTTCCACCCAAAGATTACAACATAATGACCTCACAAATCTTCTTCCAAAAGTTCACATGAGAACAGCGTTTTGCACACTGACTTCATTTCCCAGCTCCTGGTCTTCTCTCTCAGATTCTGATTCTGATACAGACAAACTTTGCGACCGAAAATCAATTGCATGGAACAGCAACGTTTCCTCCATCACTGGCCTGAAGTTTTCCAGGGACGCGGTGAAAAGAAAGAGACACAGCTGGATCCAGATGTACACAGCTGTGGCATTTTGCTTAACCATAACAATTCACGCTGTTAGTGACTAATCCTTTTTCTCATGCATGCACACACACACAAACTCAAAAACACACACACTTGCATATGAAGAAAATGAGGAAAGCTGGTTCTCCGCTGAGGCAGAACAAACAGGCTCTAACCTCCTCCTTCTTTCATGTGTTGTTGTTTTGCAACATTAAGAGGGGGACCAGGTAGACAGGTGCAGACATACACAGCTTTGTTAAAGGAAACCAGGATCACCAGAGGAGACACGGTCGGTTTGTTTTTGCCAGAGGCCGCTTGAATCATGCTTCCCACATTTCCATCTAACTGCTGTGTGTGTGCGACATCTGTGAAAAATGTGTATCCGGATATTTATTCATGTGTGTTTCTTTGTAAAAGCCTTTGTCTATCGTTTCAGCTCCTCCCATAAACAAGACATTATAAAACCTTTTAATCCTGGTCAGAGTGGCTGTAAATCCCAGAGAAACATAAACAAGACGCCACTTATTACTGTCTTATTTGTTTGTCGGACTAACAACTTCAGTGGGCCAACAATGTTGAGAAATCAGTAAAACATCAGGAACAATTAAAAAATGTCCTTATGAATCTATCCACATGTGTTTATGTGCGGTCAGTCAATAGGCCGACAGAGTTCAGTCTCAACGTCTGAATCCAAACAGAGTCGATCTGTTTCGCGCTCTGCTCAGAGTCCCTGGAGAGGCTGACCCACTCGCTGGCACTAAACTGTCCACAGATGGAAGAGACAGAGCACAATAGCTCTGTTTGTCTCAAACAATGTTAATGCAATAGCAGATTCACATGTTGATTCAGTCTCAACGCTAATGGAGCGGGAGGCCCATTTGTCAGAGATGAAGAGAAAACTGTCAGCTTTCAAGAGGAGCGCTGCAGCGAGCGAGAAAGC
The DNA here is from genome assembly GCF_017976325.1 of Chelmon rostratus. NCBI lineage: Eukaryota > Metazoa > Chordata > Actinopteri > Chaetodontiformes > Chaetodontidae > Chelmon > Chelmon rostratus. The sequence goes on along the minus strand of NC_055676.1, from coordinate 16,994,975 downwards.
TAATGTAATGCTTATTTCTTGCAAATGAACAAAAAAAAAGTGACAAAATTGAATTTTTTGTTTTGTTTGAGCAAAAACATTATTTTTTAGAGGGATAGTTTGACATTTTGGGGAATATGCTAATTAAGTTTCTTCCAGAGAGTTAGATGACAAGATTGATACCACTCTCATGTCTCTAGGCTAAATGTGAAGCTACAGTTAGCAGCCAGTTAACTTAGCATAGCAGAAAAGCTAGAAATGGAAAAAACAGCTGGGCTAGCTCTGTCCAGAGGTAAAGAATCTACCTGCCAGCACCTCTGAAGTCGTTCTTTTGTAGGAAACACTGCTGGCTAACAATCTGCCCACCTCTAAAGCTCGTATCTAGTTTGATTAAGCAGTACAAAAAAAACAAAATGTAAAAACAACTATTTGTGGTTTTAATGGGGGGTTCTGCACTGGACTATGGATTAAACACACAAAATATATTGTGTAAATTAGTGAGCTTTAGAAGTGCTGGTATGGAAATTTTGTTAAATTTGAGTCCAGCAAGCTCTTTCCCCCTGTTTTCAGTCTTCAAGCTAGGCATAGCTAAGCTAAGCAGCTGTAGCTTCATATTTACCAACAGGCATGAGTGTGGTACCAATCTAGCAAGAAAGCAAATAAGTGTGGTTCTTAAAATGTCAAGCTATTTCTTTAAAACTGATTTCTGTAACATTGCGATGTAGCATTTGCATGCCACCGTCTGAGTTTGGGCCCTCACCAATGAAACCACCTTAAATTTCACTGCAGCCTTTAACTGATTTCTCTTTGGAGGGAAGCTAAATTGATGTAAATCTGTCCTGAGAGCCAATATTCTTCACCTAACACACAGATGGAGAGGACGTAAAGCTACGAGAATACAGTCTGCTGCTGCTGCTGTTGCTTAGGTAAAAAATCTGCCTACCAGCTCAAGCTGCTTTTACATTTCATTTTGAGCAGATTAAACAAAACAAGACACTGAATAATGTGCTCTTTTGTGAGCTTCAAGTGTGCTTGTAGGCGTATTTTGTTAACTTTGGATAAAAGATGCAGACTATGTTTTCCCTGCCTGTTTGCGGTCTTCATGCTACAATCAGCTAACTGTCTCCTGGCAGCAGCTTCATATAAAGCCTAGAGACATGTGAATATCTGCAATCATTTACTAATTCAGCTGTGCATACGTGAGTGTGTTTTAAGACTTATAAATAATTCATTAGTAGTTTTATGGTGGTGATATTTTCCTGATTACGGATAATATTTAGGGGGAAATGTAATTGAGCCAAAGTCTATCTACAACTCTTATTCATCCTGGTGAGCGCACGCTGTTTGGGCCGACCTGAGTGCATTAGCTGTTTTTAATAACTCTCAGACGTCTGTTTGTCCACTAACCTATTTTCTATGCCTCTGAAAAACAAGCCCAAAAATATGAACACAGACACTATCATTGCCAAGTAGAAAAGTCCACTTAAGCCCTGCAATATCCTTGTTTTCTAAATTACTTTTTATATTGTGCTCTTTTTCTTCCCTCTTCCCCTCAGGCATCAGCACCCTTATTATGGCCGAAAATAGTCGATTTGTTTACTGTAGGCGTGATGGCTGGTACCTAGTATAGGCTAAATTGTTGAAACTGTGTCAGGGAGAGAAGCCCTAAAAGAGCTGTCATGTTGTGTCTCAGCAGCAGGCCTGATCCTGTTAGTTCTGCTCAGGACAAGGAGGGGAGGACCAGATTTTCTCTGGGTGTCTCTTTTCTTTTCTCTGTGAATCTGTGCCTCTGTGTAACCATTTGTATGTATTTGCATGTGTGTGGTTATAGCTTGAGGAAACTGCAAACATGGTGCTTACTGAATGTATGTGTATGTGGCCGTATCCAGGCTTCTATTCAGCCCGCTTCTGAGACACCAGTGAAGCATTCTGGCTTTTTAGCCATGCTAGCAGCACTGCTCTTGGGATGGGAATGTTGGTCAGTTGGTTAGTCCTGACAAAAATATCTCAACAACTTTTAGATGGATTGCCACAACATTTTGTAAAACATTCATTTTCCCAAATGTGTAAGTCCTAATGACTTTGGTGATCCCCTGACTTTCATCTAGTGCCAGCAGAAGCGTAACATAAGTCCAATTACCTGGTCTGTTTATATTTGCACTAGTTAGCAAAACCTGCAATTTTAATTGCATGATATTGCTAACCATGTCCTCAATTTTCAACTACAGCACATTCCCATTAGCTGCATGATGAGGTAATACCAGGGTGGATAGTGGACAGTGGCAGTCTGTGGTGTACAGGCTGATTAAGGGTAGCTGTGTTGGCAGCATTGTGCCCTGCGGCTGCGGATGCTGCCACCTTTAAGGTGCTTTCAGACAGTGAGCAGTTGCTGACTCTGCCCTTTTATCTCCATGCTGGTCAGTCCTTCATCGCCTGAAATCCCACAATACCTTGCAAAGCTATTCAGTCATGTCTCATAGAGACCACCGTCGCAATCTGCGCCACATTGCGTCCGCCACCTCTCGCTTGTCGCAGTGTCAGTGCTCACGAGCTAGCATGTAGCTCGCTTACGAAGAAACACTGAGTATATATGCAACCTGCACTTTCTCCCACAATTGATGTGACACTGTGTCAAACAACACTTTAATAAGTAATCCTGGTGGACCAGCGACAGAAAAAAAGGGAGATCCCAGGAAGTTCAACACAAACCTTCTCCTCCTCAAACAATCATCCACAGCAGGCAAACACTACACATCCTGTCCCACCACTACATCACTTCCTCTTGTTTGTTTGTTTTTTTCACAAATCACTACAGTGCAATTTTTGCTCTCATAACCTTGCATAATAACTTCATGCAAATGAAAATTTTTTTACATCGTTGGTCAGTCTTGTGTCACCAGAAATCCCACAATATATCAAAGCAGCCATACGAAACAAAGGAGGTGGTGCCACCTTCAGTGGGTCCTAACCATGGTCTTCTTGCCTCATAAATACATTTAAACTGCTTTCACTCCAACATCTCTCTGTTTTCTGATGCAGCGATGCCAGCTGTTAGCTCACCTTGACCTGGGAGTTTTAATTGCCTGCAATAACATTTTTCCCGCTTGTCTTTTACCTGTCTGGTGTTTACATAGCAGGCTCCGGTGCATCCTCTCTGGGCTATTGTGAAGAAAAAAGAAAGTCTGTGCATGTAATGGAAAGGTAAGTGCAAGCTATAAAAAATGTAGACTTGTTGTGATCACTCAGGCAGAGCCCTCAGGCAAGAACGAGTTATCAACAGTCAGTAATTTACAGAATGGGCCCGTCTTGGCAGTCTGTAAAGACACAAGCTCTCTTTAAAATTAATATTGGACAGCTTCTGAAACTCCTCAGTGATTTGTTGATCACTTCATCCACTCATAATCTTCTCTCAGTCACTTTCTGGTTGACATTATCCTCTCACTTTCTCGGAGCTGTCAGGGGCTCTTCAGAGAGTTGTTGACCCACAATAACATGAAAGGCTTATTGGAAAGAGAAAGATGAGGTAACGGTTGTAGCTGAAGCAGTGGCAGAATGATCACATCTTTTGTGTCTTTGTCTGCCCAAATTTCTGATCCCTTTCTTTCATCTCAACGTGCTACTTCCTTTGATATCCCTGTTGATGCTCTTCTTCCATCCTCGGAAAGTCTTTCTTCCAACTTAGCTTTTCTCTCCCATCTTGTTATCACACCTCTCCTCTAACTTCCTTTTCTTGCTGTTTTTCCCCTCAGTCATCGTCTCTCCCCTGCGACTGAAGCACAGTACTTATTCATACGTATCCACTGGTATCTCTGAACAACAGATCACTGGCTCTTCCTACTTTACACACAATCTCCCTCCGTCTCCTTTTCTTGTATCTCTTTCTCTTTATCACATGTTGTTCTGAATCATTATTCTTCAGCATGTAAGGCTCAGAAACGTACATGCCCCCCGATGGTTTGAGCCTGAGCTCAGGCTTTGAAGTATGGATGTGTAAGCGTTATACTTGAAAGTTCAGAAGCTGATTCTATCTATTTTGAACGATATCCCTGGTGTCTGACAGAATGCTTGAAGACTGGGCTCTGATTTTCTGGAGCATTGCTTTCTATCTCCTAAATTCTGCTTGTTTTAGCCTGTTTTAGAGTAGAACTGCTTTGGCTTTTGATACATGTATCCAAATAATTAGCACCTACAATAAAAACCTAACCGTTTTTCACCCTGATTTAATCCCTGAAGATGAATTACAGTTAGAAAACTGGTGGCGACCATTTAGATCTTGTTAGATTTACGGAACATTTGCATCAAGTGGCTCGAGTGCCTATTGATGGATGAAAAAATGTCTTCTTTAGAGGAATTTGAGCAGGGACACTGTGCTACCTAAAGAGCAGAGAGTGTGACTGCAGGTGATTTTACAAAAAAAGGACAAACAGCTAAAGGTTGTTTGGGAGCAGAAACAAATCAAACCACTTTCTAGAGGTGAATTTAATTTGTAGGAAGGGCAGTGTGGAATCAGATCAGCCACTAAAGATGCCATCACTGCTGGGAACAGATATTGACTTGTTTGTGGTGAAGGTGTGTGTGTGTGTGTGTGTGCGCGCGTGCGCGTGTGTGTGTGTGTGTTTTAGGCCTTCAGAATGGGGATGTTTGGCAGATACTGAGCTACTTCTTTCATAGTTTGGTTTTTAGGGTTAACACTGTAATCAGGTTTATTTTAGGTTAAGAGCTGAATGAAATAAGATTCTGTTAGTATTGGAATGCATGGGTATGCGATCAGTCAATTACTGTGACAGATTAGTTGATCGATAAAGACAATTGTGATAATTGATTAATTCTAAGTCTTTTATCAAACAAAATTACCCAAAATTGGTTCAATACAACTTAGGACCAGGTTGTGCTTGAAAATAACTAGTTTTTCAGGCTGTCTCCTGGACCCTGCCACCTGTCTCAACTTCACACACCTGGCCAACACCACTTTCATTATTTTATAGACTAAAATAGATAACTCGCTATAGAAGACAATCCTCAGTTGCAGCCCAATTGCACATGAACACATGTATACATATTCCTCTGTGAGCCTTTATGCAGTTTATGATTGCATCTCTGCACGCATACTGTATGTGTGTGTCTGCCTCCGAGATAATGGGACCACAGGTAGTTATCTTCCAATGATGATTTCTATTCATTTCAACTAGGGTCTGAAAACCAGATAAAAGAAAAGGAGAGTACAGAGCTGATTACAGGCACTGATTCACACCTAGATAAGCCGCTACAGAACTGATGAATGCATTGTTAGGCTGTGAGAAGAATACAAAAAGCCTGAAAGAGTTCAAGGCAGAACTGCTGCTCAGGGAGAAAAATTACAGTGTACTTTATCCAACAGTCTTCTTTAACTGGCTGTACCTCCACTTACTTCTGCTCCAACTGTTTTCCATTCAGTGTGTTTCTCTTACTAAGCTCGCTCGCTCCTTTTAAGAATTCTTCCAGATTAAAATCGGTAATATTTCAGGTTTGTGGTATGCTTCTGTTTTCTACGTCCACAGGTTCTGATTTTGCCTTTTTTACACTTCATGTGACACTTCAGTTTAAGTGTATTTAACACTGCCTTTTTTTAAATCTTCACAGTTCCCCTTTGTGACAGCAGCAGGCAGAGACACAGTGGGACAAAGAGACGCTGTGTGATACTAGACATCCTGATTCAAGGCCACACAAAAACCTTCGGGGCTGGGAATCGACAAGCGTCACCATAGCAACCCCCTCAGGGAATCTGTGGCTCAATCCACAGTGGATCTGACTTCTGATCAGCCGGCAGCGATCGTCTCCAGAGGTGTGGGTGCCGTCGAGGTCCATGTGAGAGGTTTCAAGTGAGTCAGGGATGATCACAGGTCTGTTGTAATTTATCTGTGTTGGCTGGTAGCTCTCAGCTCCTCAGTGTGGGTGGCGCACTGCTCCATTATTCATCAGACAGATGACTGGCTGTGGCAGGACGCCGAGCCAGGAGGTGTGCGTCTTTTTTTTTTTGTGTGTGTGTGTGTGTCGTGAGAGAGACAGATTACAAAACCTGAAGAAGAGAGGTTTCTCTTGTATGTGTGGAAAAAATATTTTTACGTCTGCTTTTAAGAGAGGCTGCATGACTGCGGCAGCATTCATTTCATTACATAAATTACATTCCATATCATGCATTTGGCCTCTAATTCAAAGATCTGATCTTGGCTATGGTTCCAACCCACCTGGATGTGTTCTCTAGAGTGCTGCGGACTTCGCTCATCTGCTCTTTCCCAAAATACACCACTGTCAGATGGACCCGGCCGTCCTGACGCAAGCAGACTTCCCTGTACGTACACACAAACACACAGAGGAAGGGACATTATAGATGAAAGCGCTCTCAAACTGAGCGGGGTGGGAATACAGGAAGAAGAGCTCTGTGGTCAAATTAGGGTTTTTGAAAATGAAGGCTTGTTTTGGAGGTTTTATTCTTTCAAATGCTGAAAAGAATAGTGCAACAACAACTCAGATAGTTTCAAGCTAAATTGCTTAAATCATTCATCAAGGAAAAATGCAAAGCATTTGCTGGTTTCAACTTCTCCAATGTGGTGATTTACTGCTTGTCACTGTAAACTGGGTTGGGCTGGACATGCATTAAAAGACTTCATATTTCAACCTGGGAGATTGAAATGTTTTATGTTCTATTACTGTTGTGTGACAATTGTAGACTATAGATTAACCTTGACTGACTCTGTGTTAAAGCACAGGGAGAGATTGTACACAGGTCAAAGAGAGACCAGGTGGGAGATGCCTGCAGGCACTTTGATGGAGACATGTCAAATGTATCACACACATGCTGAAGATTCAACTCCTCTCTTACAGCACACACAAATTTGTCTAGATTTTCCCCAGAAGCACATGGAGGAAAATGTCTCATAAAACACAACTTGATGATTACAAGATGCTAAGAAATGACTTAATACGTGCAGACGATAATGGGTAGCCAGAAATAATCCGATTTTTACTGGATTTACACATGCTGCTGTGTAAGCGGCTCTCTGTAAAAGCTGGCATCTGATGACGCATTCTTCATTTTGTCACTTGGACCACAAAGTAGAAAAAAAAGTTATAATTATTTCATTATGAGGTAAGAGCAACAATTTCCTTTTAAGCTGCTCCAGAGAGCCTGTCTGCAAATGTTTGCAGTTTCTTTGTGTTTGTCTGAATTCACATTTTGGCTCTATATTCTCCACTTGGGAAACATATCACAGTGCATCACAAATTATGTTATTTTCCAGTCTAAAAGTGAATAAAGGATATTTGATAAACACTCAGTAACTCGCGTTATCACACTCAAACACACACACAATTTCTCCTGGCACACCTTTAATATGGATGAGGGTAAAGTGTTTGCTCAGCAACTTGCTGAGTCTTTCAAGTAAGTACACTTCTTGCCATGCTGTATATCAACTACTGCTGGTCCGCCCAGGGGGGCATTTTAATGGGCTGCAACACTGCTACTAAGCAGGATTTACCATGTAAAAAGAGCTGTGATAAGCAGCAGCGGCAGCACAATAAATCGCAGACATTAAGGAGAATGTTTCCTTAACTGACGGTGACAGACTGAGCTGAAACAAGCACGTTTTGCTGTTAGATGATGAGATTTGACTGCCTTTCATACTTTGTCTTCATCAACAATTGTTTTATCACATACACATACGAGCCTGGATCTATTTGTGGTATAATGTAGTATATTTGACATGCTTATTAGCTACATGCATCAAAAATATGTATGAAAGTACATTTCCTGTGGGCATGTGGTGGCTGATAAAAACTGAGCTGGGCTCTGTAAGGCCATCTTTATTCATAGTCTTGTCAGAATCACTTAAATCGCGCTGAGATTTGTTTACATTCTTATTATGCCGACTAGCACCAAAATAAATTAACTGATAAGACAACATGTGCAGCTTTAAAATGATAATTACATGTTCCCTAAAAAAAAAGTGTCTTTCCTCTAATCTCTCCCGCTCCTCGTCCCTGTCTGCCCAATTAATATGTAAAACTGGAATTGAAACTGGGTTTGAAGAACAGAGTATCGCATTTTCTTGAATTAGTTACGTGTGACACAAAGAACCGTCTTGAATAAATTACTGGTGGTGCTTCTGTTTATGTCACATTGTGTGTGTGATTTTGCAATTAACAGCTGGAAACTGGATAAACAACTCAAAAACGTCGCTAGAGGCTTAATTGCTGAGTCCCACCTGAAGTTGTGCATGAACTGTTTGAACTTGTCTGTGCGTCTGGACAGCGGGACGATGATGTTGATTGGGACGTTGACTGTGTCCACCCTCTCGTTTTTCACCTTCAACAGTGGTCCAAAAGGACGGAAGAGGACCAGACGCCTGAATTCATTACTGGACTCCCCTCTGAATGTCAGCTCGTACAGCGTCCCTTTGTCTTTCTCTGTACGTGTGATACCTGATGGGTCAGACACAGAGACATGAAGTTAAGAGTGATGACCAAACAAACACACAGCGACTGTGCATACTTTTTCATGATAACCAGTCTGGGTATTTATGTCCAATAGTATTATACAGTATATAAGCCTATTTAAAACTATATTCTTATTTGATTTACTGCCCAAAATTGATGAGATGAGCATAAAGACTTGGAGCAGGCGGAAACAGCTAGTTTGGCTCTGTCCGAAGATAAAACAAGACTGAGGGTTTACAGTCATGCTAGCGACTCTGTGAAAACTGCTTTGAACTAAATGTTAACATGGTCAATGTCAACCCGAAGGTGGTGCTAGAGGTAAAGTCAGGGGATCACCAAAGTCAGTAGGATTGATCATCTGGGGACAATGAATGTCTATACAAAATTTCATGACAAGACATCCATGTTAATTGCTAGTGTGGCTAAAAAAAATCTGCCTAGCAGCACCTCCCTGTTTTAACACGTTATATCTCGTTTAATCTGTCCGAAACCTGAAGTGTAAAATTTATATTTGTGGTTTTCATATGTGAATACAGGACAAAATGTAAATGTGACTGTGAGTTTTAATGTCATTTTTTTACTGCGCATGTTGTTCCTCTGTGTCGTTTTTCTTGTTTTCTCCAGGGTGCAGTTTTGTTAAAGTCCCTTGAGATGTCTGTGTTTCTAAATGCCAAGGATCATGTTTTCCCTGTTAGTTTTAACATCTAATCTTAGATTGTCTGAAAAATAAACATTTTTTAAGTGAACATCATTTTTAGCATCAGCTTCATCGTTATTTCTTTGTAAACAATTCTTAGTGACGGACTGATACTGTGTGTATATGTGGGGAAAGAAGGGGGGGCATATGAGGCCACGGGAGTTATTATCCATGCAATCAGCTGCTGCTGGGCAAAGAGCCATAACTGTACATATACATGTAGCACACCCCCAGCACACATACACTGAAAAAGAGGCTATTCTGGTCATCCACACCAGTTTCTTGTTGCAGGCCTTAGGTCAGCTTGTTCCTCCAGAGAGATGTTTTTTAATTACTCTGCTATTACAAGGATTATTACTTGCTAATAGACCCATTGAGGTCTGTGGAGGTAGACAAAAAGAGGAAATGGAATGCAGAAAGTGAGAAGTGAAACCAGAGTGAAAAGGAATAGGGAAAAAGAGGAAGAAAACACATCACTGGAACAGAGACATTGCCTTCAAAGAGAGCTGGGATGACAGAAAAAAAGCTGACTGACACATAGTAGAGGGAACTAAATAATAAAGAGAAAGTGAAGAGCAAGTCAGAAAATAGAAAAGAAGAACAGAAAGATGTCTGCGAAGAAGATTTACAGTCTGATAGCGTCTTGAAATTAAGGCCTTCCCCTTAAGTTGGCCAGCTTCCTGTAATGGGAGGCCTCATTTCCCAAAGAGACTCGATAAGCTTTCATTTAGTAAATACGCAGAGCAATTTAGACTAAATGCCTTCACTTCCTGTCTCTGTCTTTCCGTCTAAGTGCACTTTTTCGGTCCCTTTCTAAGGACAGAACTCCGTGTCTGGCGAGTTCTCTTTGCATACCTCCACTGTTTGTGTGCAGTTTCAGCTCACTTGCTGGCTAATGCAGCCCTGAAAGCTCCCTGAAGATGCTTTTGTCAGTCTAGTAATCTAGACTGCCTTTCACTTGTCTGGCTGGTTGGATAAATCCCTGCTTGTTCAAGATGTGCTTACAATCGGAGTCCATTAAGGAGCATTAGGGGCAAAATATGAGCAGGAGGTAGTCGCTATTTCATTAAAAGCAAGCTGCACTCTCCTGCTGTCTTGTTGAGGAACTGTAGAGGCTGTTTATGCGAATACACGCAAATACACACAAATGTATGCACATCTATTAAAATTGCTGTCACATACATAGATTACACAGGACTACACAAGCCCATACATATGCGGGAAGCACTATGTAGTGACCTATGGCTCATTTCCTCCAAGCCAGGTGCCCCTATTACTCACTTTAAAACCTCCACCCACTCACGCACTGAAGATGGTGACCTTCACAGAGTAGATCACACACACACACACAAACACACTCACACACAAATACCATGTTAGAAAAGATGTTCCATGTGAACGAGGAACAGCTGTGTTCATTTCCTGAGGTGGTGAGCAGAGCTGTGCAGAACAAACTAGGAGGATATCCTGGTTGCACACAAACACACATATTTCTGACCTTCCAGGGATTCATGTACACAAAATAAAAGATCAAAGTAAGCCAGCTTGAAGAAGAAAGTGAAGTATAGTGTATGCAACCCTGTCTCCAGGAAATTACATTTATATAGTGCTAATTTGTTTTCCCAATTATGCTGTGACAAACGTTACGCTATTATCTACAAGGCTGATGCAGAGAGTGAGTTTGCTGTTAACATACTTCTTTTCAGAGCTATGCACATTCCAACATAAACATCCATACTCATCTTGTGATGAACCTCGGTTAGGTTTATGCAATGTAAGAAATTTAGTTCAATTTAGGGACAGATCACGGTTTCAGTTAAACGTTAATAAACATTGCTTCAAGTTACTGTGGACTTTTTTTTTCCATTAAACCAGAGCACAATCTTTTCCTCGACTAAACATAACCGTAACACAGTTGCTGTAGTTGCTATAAGATATATTATACTGCAAGATTGGATGTTTTGGTGGGAAATGTTAAAAACATTGTCAGTAAATATTTTGTGGAAGATCAACATTTTGTGGGTTGCCAGATATGATAATTAACATTTCCTCATTATGCTTACAGAAAACTTAATCCAGGTGGCATTGCAATACCTTCAAGACATTTCTACTTTTGCAAATAAGTGGTATATAAATCTAACTTCTTGGAAAAAATACCTTCTACGAAGTCAGACGGTGAGTACACTTTGCTTGTTTGGGACCTTTCAGCCGCACTCCTGCTGTCTTGCTGGGATGATGGCGTGTTGAGGCTGTGCAGGGCAGTCTCCAGCACCTCTCCCAGCTCCTCTCTCTTGTCCTTCCTCACAGGCTTCTCCTCGGGGTGACGCGTCAGCCCCATCTCCAGCTGGTACACTCTCTGTAGGGTGAAACTCTCAAAGGGCACCACTGCGTACTCACTGGGCAACCTGGCGCCGGCGGTCACCTCGGCCTTCGACAGCTGGCTCCGCAGGAACTCCTGGAGGTCCGCCTGCTGGCTTTTTGGTCCCTGGGCCTCCCCAAGACCACCACCCTGCAAACCAGCCCCTGCTTCCTGTCCGTCTGCTGGGCCTCCAGCAGCTCTCTTCAGGCTCTCCTGTACTCCTTTCAGCTGCTGGCTACGCTCCTGCAAAGCCTCCTTGAGCTGAGCTATCTGCTTCTTCAAGGACGAGATGTGGAGGCGGTGCTGCTCCTCGCGTTCTTGGAGTAGCACCTGATAAGACTGAACACCGGGGGATCCACCGCTTTGAGCAGGCCCAGCTCGGGCTCCTCCAGTCCCACCTGCTCCTGCTCCAATCCCTGGCCCTGTACCCCCCAAGCTGGGGTGGATGGGTCCAGGACGGGGCAGAGCATGACTCAGTGGAGGGTCGTCAGAATGCGGCGGACTGCAGGTCATCACATAGAGCAGCGACAGGGAGCAGCAGAGGAGTACCAGCATGCCCCCAACACGAGAGACCCTGGATAGTAGACCACGCCGCAACATTGCTGCATGTAGCATCAAAACTCACTGAGTTACACAGTCATCCACACACACATACACACACAGAAATATCATGTAACCTCACACACTCCAGCCACGCTGATAAGAGTCCATTTGTGATTATGTTCCATCACCCAGTGAGGAGGCCGGCTACTTATCAGTATGAGGTCACTTGATCTAAATTAGGTCATTGCCCCTCCACTGCCTGAGTCTGTAGCTTGTTTTGTCATTGGCAAAGTGAATGTGTGAGCATCAAAAGCTCCATGGTCTGCTAGAAGACATCATTACATTGTTACATCATCTATCACTCATATGTGACTCATCTGTTTGCATGTGCTCTGACTCTCTCAGTCAGTCCATGATGTCCTCTTCCTGTCTGCCTGCCTGTTACCAAACACAGAGAAAGATTCTCAAGGAAACGTCTGGGAACACGAGTACGCAGCCACAACAGCCCGGATGAAGCAGGGTGATGCATGGGGCAAAAATGCTACGTTTCTTGGGAAAGTAAATCCTTGCTGGTCAGCGGTGGTTTCCTCATGTCGTTATCCTGATAGAGAAAGCAGAATGACAGAAAGAGAGAGACAGAGTGGTTTGTCATTAGAGTGACAATTATTCTTAACATCTTGACCTCCACCAACTCACGTCAACATTATTTGTGTCAGAAACATGCCAGGCCACTTTCACATGGCTGCTTAGGATGGCAAAGGGTTTAACTGCCTTCGCCAAACCAAGCATTCCTTCAGGGCTGCAGCTCCTGGAAAACAATGTTGTCACTGATGTGTGAGAGTAAGAGTGCAAGGGTGTGTACTTAAAAGTGTTCAAATGACAGTGCATGTGTGATATTGTGAATGTGTGCTCACTGGGTGCAGAGAAAATAAACTGGGACATATCCATATATTCTATCTATACCTGCAGTATATACAGTACATGCAGTATACTGCTGGACTGCTCTCTATTTATTTAGGTTTATTCAACCACAGTGTGTCTTGAGATACAATATCTCTTTCGAGAGACCCAAAATTAAATCCTTGCCTATTTAAAGCCATGGCATTCATCATGAAGCATTTTTATAATGTGATGTTTGAAGGATTGCGTCAAAGGCAACATTTCCAAATAAAGTTTCTCTGATAGTTTATTTTCAGCTCAGGGTTCGAACCTCTTGGTCCTTCTGTTTCCCCAATGACCCTGCAAAGAATACGCGGGTATAGATAATAGACTGATTTGGATTTGAAGCTTTATATGCTTTATTTTTGTATAGTTTAAAACAGACATTAATGAGTAGCCATCTAGATCAGTGTCTCCCATCCTGGGGTTTTGGGACCCCTCAAAGGGCGCCAAGAAAAATCAGAAAGGCTAAATTCCATCAGATATGAAGTTAGAGCCATGAGATGTTAACTTACCTAACATGAGGACTTGAAGCAAGGTGAAAAAGCTAGTCTGGCTAATCCATATAAACACTGAAGTGTAAAAACTGACTCAGGACAAAATTTGTAATTACCTTCAAACAGAGCCACAATGGCTTTTCTCCTTATTTCCAGTCTTTACACTAAGATAAGCTTACCGACTCCTGACTATAGCCCTTCATTTAATGGACTGGGATGTGAGTGGTAGTGTATACATTTTCTCATCTAACTCTCTGCCAGAAAGCAAGCAAGTCATTCTCCATGAGTCATGTCACACTATTACTTTAAATATAAGACTACAGCCCATTGTATGTTAGCATAGCTTAGCATAAAGACTGGAAACAGCAAGTCTCTTTCTGAGGGTAACAAAATAAACCTTCAAACAGCTCAAAAGCTAACTAATTAACATGTTATATCTGGTTAGTTTAATTTGTACTAAAATCAAAGTGTAAAAACTACATATAATGGATTTTGTTACCTTTGGATAGAGCCATGATAGCTGATGACCTGTTTCAAGTCTTTATGCTAAGCTAAGAAGGCTCCTACCTCTTTTTCTGATCTCTCTCTGATATTTTTGTTTTCTTTTAAAGTATGTGCAGGCCTTCAAAATCTTTCGAATGAAACAATCCAAAATGGAAAAATCACTCGATGGTCGAATTGCTCACCGATCATGCCAACACTCACAGGCCATAACCTGTGATGAGGGTCACAAGTATGGCTTCATTTTAAGGGCTCCCAAGCCAAAAAGGTGATCATAATGATCATTTTCAAATATGGGCATATATATGTATGTGTGTGTGTGTGTGCGTGTGTTTTTGTGGGATGGCGTTTCAGTGTTTAACTTACTGTACATATCTGTAAATGTATCTCTGTGTATCAGTCTCAGTCTCTCTTGACTGCCCACACAGTCAGCTCTTTGACTGGGCTGCATTAAGGCGAGCCTAATGAAAGGGTTAGTATATGGCAGGAGTGAATACTGGACTGTGCTCTAACAGACGCTGAATCAGTAGAGACAGGGCGTCTCTCCAACAGGACCTCCACTGCCGACCTAGAAAATGTTTGAGGAAAGGGTGCTCTGGGAAAAGTGGGTGAGTGAGAGCTGGAGAGCAAAATATGGCCGCTGTGATGGGGTATCATCCTTTCAATTACAGAAAAATCCTTATGATGTCATTATAGTCCATAAATCCTTAGAAAAATATGCCATGACATTATTGGTGTGGTGGAGGTTTATAACTTTCTCTGGTTAGTTCATAAGCGCCTCTCATTACTCTTGCATCCATGTGATCACAAGCTGGGAACCTTTAAATAATTACATCACTCCTCCGAAATGACTTTGACTTTCCTGGTTACATGACTTCCTGTAACAAACTACACTAATGCCAGTTAAAGTGACCACAAACTATTCACACAAATGAAGGCCCACACTTAGTTCTGACATTGCAGAAGTCAATTTGCCTTTTAACTGGGGAACAAATGCAGTACTTTGCGTTTTTTACTATAATTAGACTCAGCTAGAAGCAGATCAACGTGCTTAAAACAAATACCACTAAGTTACTCATTCTCAAACAACATACTATTAATGACAGCAGAGCTTTGTCAGATCAACAACGACATTCACCAAAGGACACTCAATTTTCAGTAACATACAACATAGGAATTCAGCAAATCCTCAAAAATTCTGAATGTCTTGCTTGATAAATGATTTAAAGCTACAACCAACAGGCAGTTAGCTTGTTTAGCATAATGACTGGAAACAGGGGCAAACAGCCTTGTCCAAAGCTATAAAAAAATCCACCTACCACTACCTAAAGCTCACTGATTAACACATTATTGTGTGACAAAATGTAAAAACTACTGTTGTTTGGACAGAGCCAGGCCAGCTTAGACAAAGCTAAGCTAACTGACTGCTTGTAGCCTGAGACTTACCTGACATGCATGATAATATATGTAGTTTTGTGGGAGTTAAGGGGAAGCAACCAGCTAACAAATAGTCCAGATCATAACTTCCTATGCATCAACTGTCATTTTTGCATTTCAGTTTTTGTGCAGATCAACCTTAGCTATGGCTAGCTCTTTCCCCTGTTTCCAGTCTTTATGCTAAACTAAGGTAACACAGTCCTGGTTTTAGCTTCATATTCAGCATACAGATATGAGCGTGCTTTTGAGCTTCTCATTTGACTCTCAGCAAGAGTGCAAATAAATAATGAACTACTCTTAATAATATAATTCATTACTGCTGTCAATTCACATTCTATTGATCAACCGACTGACAGCACATTACAAATATATAAAATGCAGTATGCTTTTTTTTTTATACATGATAATGACACAGTAACAACGCATATCTGTATTTGACGGCGCTGTATTTCTTCCCTGTGACATTGCTGAGACGTGTTACTTTAAAAAACAATAACCAAATGTGTCACAGAAACAACAGAGGTGCAGATCCTCTGTGGCAAAGCAGTGAATCCCTGTTGTTAAGTTAGAAGAGAAAGATGCACCACTGAAAGGAGGCTGGTGTGCTGGAGATTTATGAGCAGAGACTCACAGTCAAACCACTGCGTCCCACCGGGAATGAATGAGTTGATTCAGCCCTGGTTTTCTGACTCCCCGTGGGGATGGGCATGGCTGCAGCACGGGAACACAGGCAACTAAATAATCATGTTTGACTTTATTGGTGGTGGGATGTCTAAACAGGCGTCTGTAATTTCCTGCTTTGTGTTACCGTACTTGTTTCCACATGATGCTTATGTTCAAAGTATTTATTGAAAAAGCATGTATTTGATGTGTGATATTTATATTTCCATTACACACTGTGTAAAACAGTAGTTCTTGTAATACCATGCTGATGAGGTAAAACATTGAACATGTTGTCTTTATACTGTTTTAAACTGAGTTTATCTCAAAAAGGATTAGCAAGTTATCACATTCTGTTTTATTGATGTTCTACACAGCTTGCCCAATGTTTTTGTAGTCTGGTTTGATTAAGAAATCCATAGAATAAATATTATGCATTTCCATTAAACTAAATAGATTTTTGCCAGCAATATTGCACAGTTTCCTAAGAGTTTTTATCCAGTCTAGTCTAGTAAAAATAAATATCTCAACAACTATTGGATGGATTGCCATGATATTCTGTAGAGACATTCATGGTGTCATGTAAGTAAATCTTAACATTACTGATCAGTTTTCACTTATGCAGTGACATATCTCAAAATTTCATACAGACATCAATGTTTTCTAACCAATGTGTGCCGGGGTTTTTTTGTAATAACTAAACTTCTTCTGCGGTGCCACCATGAGGTTAACATACGCTGAAATATCTAAACAGTTATTCAATGGACTGCCCTGAAATTTTGCAGAGAAATTCATGTCACTGGCAGGATGAATTGTAATAGTTTTGATGGTCCCCAGAAGTTTCCTCTATCACCATCATCAGGTAAAATTTTCAATTTGTCCACTTTGGTTTATGACCAAATGCCTGCAAAGCTAATGACTTCCCATCAGCCTCACAGAGTGTGGCTAGCATGGCTGCAGACTTTTGTTAAAACAGTGAAACAGTTACCCCAGGAAATTTTTCCACTTGAATTCCAATTTATTTCTGTATTATCTGAATATCATACAGAACACTTTGTTGATGAGATAATAATTTCCAGTACACCCAAATAGAAAGGAAAAGACATTGTTTGAATGTGTGACTTTACATTTGGCACCTTACCAAAACACCCTGCCCAGACTTCATCCAATATTACGCACATTTTTTGCATATAATCCCTATCTTACAGTTTAATTGCAGTAGCAGTCACTTTCAACTGAAACAAAACTCAGAGTAAACCTGACATGAAATTTAACAGTTCCTGTTATTCTCTCCGTGGAGCGGTGACTTCCCTCTCTAACTCTGTGTCTGGCAGGACGAGCACCTGATAACAATTTCCTGGCGTTTGCCAAAATCCTCTTTGCATAACAGAACTAATAAATCTACATACTGTCAGACTTGTTTACCAATAGAGAAACAAGCAGAGGACAGATTTCTTCCACTTCCTAAGATGACATAACTGATAAATGTGTTTTCCCTCTTACCACATATTTCATTCTCTCTGCTAGAAATAGACACAGAGATGCAGGGACGAGTGTGGGAGAGGGTCAAAGACAGAGAGATGAAATAAATAATCAGGCTGTCATAAAGAAGAGAAAAGGAGAAATGATTTAGTTTTTGGTGGCCAGAGATGTTTCCAAAGCAGAGCTCTGCAGCATCTGGTTCAGCCTCCGAAATCACTTCCCCCCCTGCTGCTGCTTCCTGACCACAGGGCATTTGTGTGTGTGTGTGTGATTCAATTTGTGTGTACCTATAAGGAAATATGTGTGTATCTGTTCTATTTGTGGCAAAAAATACAATGTTACTCTCAAAACACCTGTTAAAAGTGCTGTTTATTTTTGTGAAAAAAGTCAGAAAGGGAAAAAAAGAGTGTGAGAAAAAAGACAGTGGTGAGCGAGGAGCAGGAACTGCAGGAATTTGCTGTCGGAAAACAGAAAGAATGAATTTCTTCTCAGTCCTCTGCCCTATTTCTGGCTGTCAGTCACACTAATACAGCAAAAATCACACACAGGTGACAGGTTATCTGTGTGTGTGCGTGCTCTTCTCTGTACTACAGCCTGTACAGGTCGACCTTTAAACTTCTGAGGCCTTTGAGAAGCAACCTTGTGACCCTCTCATTATGACAAATGTAGCATTTCATCCTTGCAGTTGGATTTAAAGAGCCAATTCTCTTCGCACTCTGCTGGTATTATTTAATAAATTCAAGTTCAAGCAGGTCACTCTTAAAGAATAATGTATGCACTGAGATCATACAGTATATGTTCTTTTCAAAGGCAGACAAACTCTGCAGATGCATTAATTCAGAGGCTTTGAGTGTGAAAGAAAGCGAAAGAAACTGCAAGACAGAGAGGAAACCACAGAGAAGATAATGTATATCTGCTTTAAAGCACTTTGTCAGTGTGTTTTCTACACAACATGTTTGCTGACCTTTTACATACTTGGGAGTTTTTTGGTTTTTAAAAGTATTTTTCTTTCTGTTCTGAGGTGCCATTGTTTTTCCATTTCTTGGAAATCTATGGGTGAACTCATGAAACTTGCTTTTATGAGTTGTGTAACAGTGAGCATCCAGTCTGTATTAGGTTTTGCCAAAGTTACACAACCATTGCAAGATTCATCAGTTTAAAGTGGTGCTCCATTGATTTAATGTTGCACTTCCATTGCCATTTGGGGGACTTGAGAAAGTTAAAACCTGATCAGCCGACGCTAGAAGCAATATTTATAGTGGTGCATTCAGGGGTTAAAGGGACAATTCACCCCAAAATGCAAACTGCATTTTTTCCCTCTCACCTGTAGTGCTTGCTTTTTGTCCATCTAGACTGCTTTGCTATGAGCTGCTCTTGCAATTAAGTACATTTTTCATTTCTTAATCCACACACATTGTTTTAAGCAGTTTCATGTGGGAACTTTTTTCTTTCCACACGCCAACCACATCACTGCACAGAAGGAGGCATGCATCTACTCTCCTAACCCTTGTCTGACTTTGCTAGCTTGTAGAGATCCGAGAAGGATGCCATTAATGTTTACATCCCATGCTGTCAGTCATGGGATCCTCTCATCCATGAGGACATGCACGCTTCCTTCTGCCCATTGATATGGTTGGCTGGTGTAGTTCAGTAGAAAGACAATAGTTCCTACATGAAACTACTAACAACAAGGTCTGAAGATTATCTTGAGTTACCAGGTCATGATTTCGGCAAAAAGACATTACTGTTTTTCAGTTTTTCAAATCTATTTTTTTAGCACCGTGAGCAACACAAGCCGAGTGCCATCTAGTTCCATTATATTAGAGAGAAGGCAGCCTCTCTACAGCCAATATCTCCAGAACTTGGCAACTCACATCAAACAATCAGGGCTGATGTGTGCTTTCTCAAAAATTAAATACACGTCAGGACAACAGTGACCATGGAGATGACCACATGGAACTGTGATTGGTCAGCTTATGTGTTCTACTAATTTCTAAAGCTGGTATATTTTGCTGAAAGTGATTCAATGTGAAGCAAGTTTTAAAAAGGATGTTATTTTCTTATTTCAAGCAACACACATCTAAAGAAGTGAACACAGTTGCCGTTGGGAATATAATTAAAGCCCTATGCATCTGTCTGGTGGTGTGGAGGTGCTGTCAATGCAGGAAAACCAGTGTTGAACTATAAATCATTACTTACACAGTACTTATATATCTTCAGATATTAAGATTTCACAAAATGCAACGAACAGCGTTCCTCAACCATCCCTGACTAATGAACGCTCACGTCTCTCAAACTCCATTCCCGCAGATTATAACACTGGCTTTTTGTTTTCAACGGGCCATCTTTAAACCCAGACTGAGATAACCCCGGATGACATCATCACAGACTTAACAAAGCTCCTCCAGGGTCACTGGAGACATTATACAACTGTTTCCACAGGCTGAGAAGTACTCAACAATGATGAGTAAGCTGATCTTGATGTGTTGTTCCCCTTTAACAGCCTGCACATGACCTCAAAATAATGTAACTTTGACAAAAAATAATGCAGACTTGATATTAAACATGGAAAATTACACAACTAGTGAATGTTTCGGGAAGGTGCTAAAATTTTCATGTGGTGCAGTAGTTAATGGAAACCAGTGGATGCTACTCAATTTTCTTAATCACAGTGGTTTTAAAAATGCTAAGCTGTTCTGTAAATGGGCTAAAACAGGCTCAACCACTGCGGTGGTCCTTTAAAGATGCTCATAGTACTCATCTAAAAAGTACACACATGCACGCATGTTTATATGTGAGCGCATGGATGCACTAATCTTTTAAACAGCACCCCCTCCTCGCATACACACCCACTCTCTCCCTGAAAGTGGCCTCTGTGATCATGACAAACAACCTGATAAACCACAGAACCATGCATGTTTATACTCTGCTCCATACTG
This sequence comes from Chelmon rostratus, assembly GCF_017976325.1. Lineage (NCBI taxonomy): Eukaryota > Metazoa > Chordata > Actinopteri > Chaetodontiformes > Chaetodontidae > Chelmon > Chelmon rostratus. Next base: position 16,974,470 of record NC_055676.1, on the reverse strand, counting down.
TCTGTCTTCGTCTCTCTAGCCTGTCTTCCTACAGCCTCTAGCGGGCTGTGTATTTGTTACAGGTCAAGGATGTTAATGTGCTTTTATGTGCACGCTGGCCTCAGTGAATGTCAAGGCTTCTTCTTCTCAGACAGCTCTGTCTGAACCTGCCCTCCAGCTATCTTACTGTAGAAATGAGGAATGTCCTCTTGGGAGGAAACAAGGAGAGGAGAGGAGGGGAGAGATTAATTAAGATAAATGTAAAAATGAGTGGAAAAAAGGAGGCTGGTGAGAGCGTCAACTCTGCCCACAGATTACTTGAGGGAACTATTAAGCTGGTAGATCAGATACATGGTGTGAGGAGAAAATGAAGTATAAAGTGAACATGTGGGAGGAAAAGCGGGAGAGAGAAGCAGAGAAAGGTTTCTTTGATGTCTCTTGTCCCCTCAGGTGATTCTCCCTCCCATTCATTAGGGGGCCAGTTTCCCCGGAACCTTCCTGTCGACGTGCCATCTGGAAGGCCCTTAAAAAACACCACATTACACTCCTGTACTTCACGGCAAGCGCCCGTGTTAACATTCACCAACAACCCCGCCTTTCTCTCTGTTGGTCCTCAAAGTGTCCCATTTCCTCACAGTTAGGTGAGATCGTATCAGATGAAACTTTAATGGGCCCCATGGGGAAAATGGGTCATTGCAGCAGCAGAGAATACAGATAGACAGACAGATAGACAGACAGATAGACAGACAGATAGATCAGTTCTCCCACACAGCTCTGGGATCAGATGGCCAACTTGGTGTTATAATAGCCATGGTGACTGGTCAGAATGTTTTATTATTTATGTTATTGTTATTATCATTATCACTATTATTATTATTAGCATTAGTATTATTATCATCAATATTATTATTATTTATTTATCTATCATCTGCTTTAGTGATAGTTTGTCAAGAATGCTCTAATATAATAATGACAATAACTTGGTAATTTGTATTACTATAGTGATAAGTAGGCTTGGGCCAATGCCATCGTCCATCGCCATGGCGCTGATGACTGACAGTCGTTGACCACTGAGCCGTCCACCATCAGAACATCGAGATTTAAAAGCCGAACATCAATTGTGATGTTTTACCGTGGGCATCATCATGTGCCAGTTTGGTAGGCCAACTCTTCTCATAATTTAGCATCAGAGCTCTTGAAAGTAGAAATGGCAACAGACGGCAAGCTAGTTGAGCTAGTGAGCTAATTCATTCCAAACATAACTTGGTGCCAAAGATTAATCAGATATTTGCAGCGTATTTCCTCTGCCCGTCCCTGTATATTTTATCCCCATTTCTATATCTGTAAAGTCTTAACGATTTTGTTTTTGCACCAATAAAATAAAAGGATATTTACGGCATATGTGGTGTTGCCAGTTCACATGACCTCCTTAAAAATGGTATGTTTGTTCCCAACTTAGTGAAATGTAACGTAGTCTGTGTTAAGTTATCAGCACCAGAAGTTTTTACTTGTATTTATTTTAATCAGCAATACTGGAAGATAAAGACAAAACAAGAAATGGAATAAATGAAATAATGTTCGGGCTGCGTAAGGTAAATATGATGGGAGAGGATTGCTGGTCTAGAGTTTGACATGAGTCATGAAAAAATCTACATTCTACAGGAAGAGAAAAGAGAGGGATTTTGATCGAAAAATACTCAAAAATGTTTGGCGTTTTTAAAAACATCTTTAGCAGTAACGAGAGATAAATGAACAATTAACTCATTTGAGTGTCTCTTTAAAGGATCCTTATCAAAAATTGTTACCAAATTATCTTAAATGTCGACAGCGGTATCAGGTTTAAACCTTCAGTATCTGTCTGACTCTTGTCAAGAACATGGAGATGAGCTTTGTAAGCATTTAAAGACAGAAGCAGTATGTGTTGGCCATCATAAACAAGTGACTCTGGTTTATATCCAAAATGAACAGCAGGGAACACAAACATTGATTTTAGTGCCTGTTGGAGTCAAAATAACAAGATTGATCTCTTCCATCAACCAATGCTACAATAACAGCCACCGCCCAATTGTACACTGTGCTATGTACTGTCTGTCTGCGGAAAGAAGAAATTAGTGGGCACTCCCTCGTACTGTAAAACACAATGAAAAACCACAGCACAATGCTGATAGGGCACAGCTCATCTCTGCGTAATTGTGGTGAAATATAATAAATCTTGGTTTGTCCAGAAAGACACTCTGTCACATGCTTCTTCACAGTTGCTGATTGTGATTTTACAAGTGGAAAATTGCAAATAGCTGGAAATATAAGTGGGCAAAACAATTGAGGTTGACACAAAATAAATAAATCCTGTGTGTCTACAAATCCCATCCGTTCATCTCAGCCATTCACCTGCAACGCACCATCATAATTGCACATCATCACCTTTGCAATTCTTGCCACTTGTGCAACAGAGGTCCACTGGATCTGAATCTGTGGCAAGGAAATGTTTGGCAAAGGAGTTGTGAAAGACGTTGACAAATGCGAGCTCATTACTTCCCTCCTCACCGTGGACAGTAAACTGCCACACAGACATTAATATCTAACTGAACAGAAGCATTTCTCAACAGTGGCCTCTTCCCATGCAAAGGTACACAGCTTGTGGTTTGGTTTTAGCAGTTAGAACAGGTCTTTATATTGTTGTATTGCAACAGCTCCACCCTCTGCTGTTGAAAAATCATACTGGTTTACCTGAGTGACAGTCAGCCCTAAAGACAATATACCCTTCAGTGCCTCTCAAAAGCTCTCCATTTATTTTAATGCGTTTCTATAAACCGGCATTATCTAAATGAGCAGGGGCAACTGTAATATCATCAGCTTGTCAATATGCTGCAGGGACATTACATCAGTTCCATTAAAATGCCCTGCCCGATTCTGTTATTTGATCTGTGAAACATGAGAGTACACGCTGCCTGCCTGCATGGCAACAGAAAGTACACACTCCCATACTCATTGACATGTACTGAACACACATGTAGGACACACACACATATATTGAGCATCTACAAGGGGGCAACTTTATCTTCCAGGCACAGCAAGCACATATATGTCATTAAGTATCACATCATGTTTTCCAGTTTATCACTCATATATGGTACGGGCATATACAGTGAGCATGTGTACACTCCGCAAAGTCTTTCTCCTCTCTGCTTGCTAAACAACCTCAAATCCCACATAATCTCCAGTTTCATTCTCCCAATATGAGAAAAACAACTCTGGCAGCTTGCAAACCAAATATTTCAGGGTGCTAGGTGCCTGTTAGTGAGTGCACTAAGCAGGATTAGAGCCATTTTCCTGATAAAACCTCCAGCACACTCAGTATGCTGTGTACTGTATGCATGCACGAGTGTGTAAATATGTGTGTGAGAGGGGAGAGAGACATAGAGATGCAGGGGAATACTGTGGAAAAGAAGCCTGCACTTCCACTGAGTGCATGTAATTTTATTATCTGGGTCTACTCAACAGAAATTATTGTGGGTGTTTCATTTTTTTTTCATATTCCTCCATGTGATTTTGCTTTCAAGTGACCTAAAACATGACTCACACATTGAGGTCTTTGCAGTTTAGGACTGTTTCACGTATATCAAATATGAGAGAAAAGTGTGCATCCACTCAAAGGAAGGACAAAAGCTCTTCAGTGAAAACAAACAAGCACTGAAACACACATGAAACCAAGTTATAGTCACACATTACACATATTTTTTACCAGGTTCTCCTGGCCAAAAAAAGTGCATTATGGGAAATATATGACTTTAATTAATGACAATTTCTAGCTGTTTTTTCATTGTTGCTCATAAAAAGTAGCTGCACAGTGTGTTCCATAAATACAGCAAACTTAAAGTTGACATTGAACTGCGTGAGAATGATCAACACAGGCGCATTATCGAGATTTTGTGGTACTGATTTTCACACTACGGCTATCGACAGGCTACATCTGTAGTTGACAGTTTTAAAATGCTCTCTCATCCGGCCAACTGACCTCTTGCTCCCGCGGTCGTTGCTTCAGTCCATCCTGAGTGGAGGTGTTGTTTTGTCCCGGTGCAGCGGTCCCGTCCTGCAGCCCTCCACCGGTCTACAGACAACACTTGCGGAGTGCAGGAGCGGGTGTGAGCGTTTGTACCGCTGAGTATCGTGAAGCCTGTCGGAGAGGTGCAGAATAACACCGGAATATGAGTGCTGCTGCCTTCAAAATAAATACAACAAAGTTGCTCCAATTCGGAAGCGTCAAATAATCGCAAATGAAAACAATTTAACAAAGTCATACAGGTATTTCGAGGTTAAACGCATTTCTTCACTATGTTAGCTAACCTACCTGCTTCATGATGCTGGAGTTTTACTGGTTAGCGTTACAGTACGTTAAGACATTTTAAAATGTATTAATGTTTTAAATTTTCTAAAGTGTGACCCAGAGTAATAAATAAATAATTCCCGGTTTAAAGGAATAGCTAGACTTCTTGGGAAATACGCTTTTTCGCCTCCTTGTTGAGAGTTTAACCGTTAACGTTAGCTTAGCCGTTAATGCGGAAGTGGAAAGCTAGCCTTACTCTGCCTAGCTGTAACAAAGTCTGCCTACCAGCACCTCACGGACCAAAATTGGACATTAGCCTATACTTTGTTTGCCTTATCCTGATTAAACTATACAGAAAAATGACGATGTGTATCAGGGTTGGGTGCGGGACTACTCCCTTTACTTCGATATGACGTTGCCAGGCAAACAGCAGAGAATCCAAGAAGTTATTTGAAGTTTTGTGATTTAGTTCCGTTTGAACAGAGTCAGATTAGTTGTTTCCTCCTGCTCTGTTTTTGTGTACAATGTTATTATCAGTGGTGGAAAGAAACATTACATTACAGTACATTTACTCAAATACTGTACCTAAATACAATTTTGAAGTCGTTGTACTTTACTTATGTCAATTTTCTCCTGCTTTATACTTAAACTCTTCTATATTTATCTGAAAACTTAAACCATGTCTCACTTTGAAGATTCAGATTAATAATATAACATGTAATGAACAAATAAATTATGAGGATTTATAACATGTTAAGATAAGACTTTACTGATCCCAGATTACCCAGCAATATAGAAAATAATTTAAAATTAGCCCCAGTTTTGGCAGCTGCAACATTAAAGAGATATACGCATTAATGCATCAGTAATCATGATGCAATAATACAATAAATGTCATTCTGAAATGAGCCATCTAACTAGTTTTACTGCTGCTACTTTAAGTGTATTTTGATGGTAGTACTTTTGTACTTTTTTCTATGATGGTATTATTACTTTTACTTATAGACTCAAGAAGATCTGAGTACTTCTTCCACCACAGGTTGTTATACATGGTGATATTGCTCGTGTCTGGGGTCAATTGGACCGCAGAGGTCAAAGGCCTTCGGCAAATATGTGTCTTACTTTGAAGGTTTTGAGCGGAAGTTTTGTTTGTTAACACAGTGAGCTTGACACTAGCGCTCTCTCGTGCAGGGTCCGCCGGTCCTCCCAGCTCTCCTCCCTCCCTCCCCGCCCGCTCGCACATAAAGACGGCCTTGTTGGTTGATTCAAGACACCGTTACAGCAGCAGGAAACACTACCGCCTTTCATTTCCAAAGCCAACAAGACGTCCAATCAATGTGAAGTCGACATAAAGATCCATCTTAATCTAACCTGACCTGAGAGTTTTCTATAGACACGGGTCTCAATCAGGCAGCAGGCAGAAAACAAACAGAAAAAATAGAGAGCTCAGTCACCAGTATGGATAAAATCACGTGGATTTCACTTAATTTTAATCGTGTTTGACAGAAAATCACAATATTCCTTTTAGGCCCATATATCAGTTAGCTTATGACCATAAAACAGCGGTGGAGGAAGTATTCAGATCTTTTGCTTAACTAAAAATAGCAATACCACAATGTAAAAATAGGCTACTCTGTTGCAAGTAAAGGTTCTGCATTCAAAATTCTAGTTAAATAAAAATACAAATCTATAAGCACCAAAGTATACTTAAAGTAGCAAAAGGCCCATTTCAGAATAAGTATATAATATTATATGATTAGATTATAATTATTAATACATCCATGTGTACGTGACTTTAATGTTGTAGCTGGTATCCTAAAGGTGGAGCTCATTTTGACCTGTATTAATCATAATTAGAAATGTAGTGGAGTAAAAAGTAGAACATTTAGGAGTAGAGGTATAAAGTGGAATAAAATGGAAATACTTGAGTAAAGACCCTTAAGATTGCACTTGCATATTGAGTAAATGTACTCGAACACTGCCATTACAGGACACAAAATTAGCCTATATGTGCTCTTATAGTCATATTATATGTACAGTGCACTGCATAACAACTCTAAAAAGGGTTATATGAATTGAATGAACTGAATTTTATTCAAGCATCCTGCCATCATACAAGACATCAGCGTTTACAGAACAACAGTGACCAACATCCTGTGCTGGTTCAAGTCAGTTTAGAGCTGCAATGGTTAGATGATTAGTAGATAATCGGCAACTATTTTCAATCAATTGATCTCTCTCTCGTCATTTTTTACCCTTCACACCCTTACATCCACATGAGTAATGTGATTTCCACTTATAGCTATGATAGGATGACTACTCCCACTGCATCCTGTGATCAGACGACAGACCTGTAAATTAAAGATCCCCTCCAAACACATTTTAATACTGTGTTGAATAATAATGTGTGTCAAACAACGGGTGAGTGCACATTTTTGAGTGAAGGGCGAGAAACCACCTCATCGTGAAGCTCTGGATTAAACTGCAACTTAAATTCCTCTTCATTATGTGTGCCTCAAGTGAAGTGAGTGGGTAAACTGTCCTAGATTTAAACACCATGTTCTAATATGACCAAACAGTGACCCCACATGGTTTACTGTGAAACTGCAGCTTCCACAAAAGGGTACCAGAGAGATGATTCAAACCAGATCAATACAGTTCAGTTTCTAGTGGATGTCACAATACATCAGTAGGTCTGCCGCTTTCTAACATGCCAGTTTGAGTCCTGTGCTTTGAGTTCCCGTCTTTGAGGAGTTGCATCAGTTTATCCTGTGACAGACTAAGATCTGGGGGGACCCCATTCTCTGCACAGCTCTTTGAGACTTGTCCGTGATGAAGGGCGGCCTAAATACACCTGAACCGTCCTGCTGAGAACCACAATCCCTGGCCGAATTTATGCCTGAATGAAGCCGCCGGGTGTTACCTTACCTTTGAAGCCTTGCGGCATTTAATATTACAAAGCAGATCTAGAGCGACTGGCCTGTGCAGACTCATCATAATGTCATCATGCCTGATGGATGTTTTATGTACAAAGTGTTAACAGCAGTGTCAGCATGCACAAGGGGAAAAAAGCCAATTAGGACCACGGATGTGAAAGTGCCAGCATGTGGGAGGCAATGTCCTGTGGGCTTTTTGCAGCTTAACAAGGCATCAGGGAATCACTTTGTTTGTTCATGAAACATGGGACACACAGTATACAGAGGCTCCTTGACACTGTAATAGTTCTGTGAGATAAAACAGAGAATAAATGTGACCCAAATACCACACTATATGTTTTTTAATAAGAACTGTTTCAACAACTCATAAAAAACAAAATACAAAAATATACAGGCAGCTCAAGGTAGAACTACATGTCAAAGCTTAAATATACAAAAGCAAGCTCTCTGGAAAGAAGATATCGACTTCATGTGGGTGAAATTCAGCTGTTTTGTGCACAAGCCTATAAAGAACACAAATGAATGCATATTCAAACAACAGGAGAAACTACAGTAGCATTTTTCTCATGTGAACCATAATGGACATGCCTGAGGTTTGTCTTAAATGCATAGGATGTTTGGTAAAAGTCAGCAACTACAGCAGTGTTCCCCCAACTTTTTTGGCTTTTGAAGCCTTAAAAACAAATCAATATCAACATGTAAACCCCTCATTGAAGCATAACCTGTGAGCAATTCAAGCAAAGTTACATTTTTCCTCATCAGATTGTTTCATTTGAAGGGTTTTAGAGCATTTAAGAGGTAAAAATATCCTGGATTTGTCAAGTTAAAAGGCATAAAATAGAGAAAAATCTGAATAAATTAACACAATTTTGCACAACATAAATATATTTTTTTTCTTCATATCCCTTCGATCATCTCCCAGTTTGGGAACCACTGAACTAAAGCGAACGTAAAAATATTTTACTTTGGTTTTGTTCAGCTTGCTAAAAGGACTTGCAGCATGAAAAGAACAATCTTACACATCTTCGTCGTTGCTTTCTAACCCTTAAAGTTCTGAAAGATCTCTGCAGCGTCCAGCCAGGACCTGAAGCAGGCCAGGCCTCGGTCTCTGATCTGCTTCCTGCCCTTGTCTGTGATCATGTCGCCGTTCTCCTTCACGATCACCAGTTTGGGCACCGCTGTGATCTTGTAGCGCTGCCTCAACTCACTGAGAAAGAGAGACAAAGAATGCATTATACATATACATTATACATACAAACATACACTTACACAACCATTTACTCACACATAAATGTGAGGTACTTGTACTTAAGAATTTCCATATGATGCTACTTATGAACTTCACTACATTTCATTTCAATCGTAATTTTAACTCCACTTCATTCATCCAACAGCTGCAGTAACCAGTTACTTTGCAGATTTTTAAATCCTATAATGAACATATGATAGCTGATGCATTGTCATACAGTTAATCAAACCACCACAGAGCATTTAAAATAGGTAGAATCAGCTCCCCATGGCCAGCTTCAACTTAAAACGCAGCTAACATGTTGATGCATCAGTAATCCTGTAGTATAATGCATGATAATATGACTCTGACAGAGGCCACTTGGCCCCTTGGGTACTTTTACATTTATATGCAAATTTGATGTGGTGGAATATTTTTATATTTAAAGTACATTTACTCAGGGTCAGTAGATAAGTGCAAATCTGAGCTGAGGTACTTTCAGTTTTGTGTGATTTTTGAATGGCTTCTTGACTCATATTTTACAATTGGAACACATGATCTTAAAAAAAAATAAACAAACAAATAATTATGATAAAATATCACCAAATTAAAATATTGTATTTTGATTCCTCTGCATTTATGTGATGGCTACAGCTACAAAACACCCTACAGATTCATATTTCATGTGATTAGTGTACAATAAATGTCAAATTAGCTTGCCCTTAAATAGCAACAATATCAAAACACTGCATACACAACAGAGTAAAGCTTAAGTAATTGGTGGATTTATCAATTATTCAATTGGAAGTTCAAATCCCTTGTTCCAGCACCTCAAATGTTGATCTGATCTGTACTCTGATCACTGTAAACTGAATATTTCAGGGTTTCCAACTGTTTGACAACCAAAATGGGACTCCAGGAAACTGCTCTGGACACATTAAGTTTTTATATGGCTGATTTATCGCCAACACTTCAAATGCAGGACCTATATACTAGCACTTCCTCCAACACTGATGCTTGATCTGGTCCAAAATCTGCTGCACAGATACAGAGCTAATTTTGATTTGATTCTGTTAGAAACAAAACACACACACATGTCCACATAAAATTAGAGATGAAAAGATGAGTTTGAAGGCACTATCACTGTCAGCTTTGGGAGCCAGTTTGTCTGCTCTACATTCACACCTAATCCCTGAGGGTGACCCGCATAAGCATTTTACATAAGAGCACAGCCTAATAGGCTATATAGGAAATAGTGTTATATCCTAACAAGATAAAAGACAAATAAAGCACAACCAAGTGCAGCTAATTGTGTTTTTGACATTTATATATAAAGAGAGTCTAAAATGTTTGTTTAAAATGAGGAAAGATTCATACACTTGCTAAGTGAAATAACCAAACTTCCATTGACTTTTCATCAGATTTAGAGACTCACTGCTTGTAGTCATCCGTCCAGGGCAGAGCCAGCCAGTCTCCGTGCATGTCATGATAATATTCAACCATGTCGTCGGACGACTTGTCAGAAGAGACGAAAACTATTTCAAACTGAGCGGGAGGGTCGCGCTCCTCCACCAGCTCCGTGTAGAAATCACACAGGATGGGGGTGAAGTCGCGACAAGGCGGACACCATCCTGCTGAAAAGTAGATGCCGACCACTTTATTCCTCAACGCCTCCTCGGGCTCGACGAAGTCCCCGTCTTTATTGAGGAGCGTCCGCCCGGTAAATACCTCCACCATGTCCGCTAACGTCTCACACGCACTTCAAACGAGAGTCCGGGAGGTCTGACGGCTCTCAAAGTGTCGTTTTAGCTCATGTTTCCCTGCGTCGCTTTTTTTTTTCGGCCGGAGAACTTTCTCCCGCTTCACTGTAACGTTTACCTTTCTGCGAAAGCTACTTACAGCCAATCCTGTTAATCACCTGCGGACCAATGAGGACACAAGAGGACGGTGTTGTGGTTCATTAGCCATGTGTGTTTCACAGGGCAAAGCTGCGTTCAAACGCTCCTGTGCCAGTAATTTCCAGCTTCAGCGACGTTCACGACGTCTAACAGCGATTTCAGGCAGCCCGGACAGCGCATGCGCAGAGTCGTATTACGTGACGGTTGTTTTGTCCTGAGTTAGTTTTCAGTTTCACGATCATTCAACCCTTAAGATACTTTTTTGGAATGAAAGCTTTGCAAACAAGCCGATAGAATACTTACTGAACTTTTTTTTTATATGCAAACTTTTTCATCCATAAGCAAAAGTATCTAAAAACTTCTCATTTATTTTAAAATTATTAGAAACAACAATAAGAATGATAGATTTAATTTTTTTCATGAAGAAAAATTCAATTGATGATTATATTGTTATGCTTTCTTTGCAATGGCTGACTTCCTGTTTGAATGTGTCATTTTTAGTTCTGTTTTTTATTCTTGCTTTTTCTTGAACTTGAATGTTTTGTATGAAACTGTGTTGTTGAAATTCTCTTGTGGACAATATTACTTTATAGCTTTTAAGAGTTAATATAAAAGTTTTCATTTATTTCATGAATGCCTGGTATAAAAATATTTTGGTTCATAAGGAATATTTTGTCAAGACATTTATTTAAGAGGTGGATCCTCTGCCTATTTATAGTTTATTATGTTGTGGTGTTATGCATCTAACTGCCAGTTGTGTCCATTTTTATTTTATGGGAAATACTAATCACAAATGTTTCTCTTCCTCCTCATTCTCCTGCTTATCAGCCATCTTCATTCTTCTTCCTGTGCTTTATTCCTTCTCTTTTTCTCCTTTCCATCTCCTTTTTCGCTCCTGTCTTCACTTCCTCTTCTCTGTCTGTCCTCCTGCTCTGTCCCTTCACTCCTTCCTCTCCCTTTTCCAATTTCCACATCACACATATTCTACATTTCTCTCTTTGTGTGCCTTCCCTCTCTCTCTAACTCCTTCTCTGTATCTGTGGCGCAGTTTAAAGTTTGACTGAAGTAAAATGAAGCTGTATTTATTCACTGAGGGGAAAAATGCACTTTTTAAAATTAATATAATAATATAAATACTTTAAGCATGTTGGTGGTCTGTGTATAAAATGCTGTTAAGTAGTAGTTTCACTGAAAATACAGAGCTAAAACTCTTCATTTGAAGTGTGTCTATCAAGTACATGTGGAGGTCAGTATGTTTCCATCTCTCCTTTGTTTCCTGTGTGGAGTGGATGAAGGTCATTTGGAAAGAAACCCGGCCATTCTTTCTTCTCGAGCCCGTTGCTGCCCATTAGTGGACTCAACCACTGTGTTGAAACACTGAAGAGACTTTTTTTAACAAGGAAATTTTCTCTCCCAACACAATTTCCACCAGCATGACCTCTAATTCCAATTTATCCAACATGCGACGGCTGGTGGAACAACTGAAGCTTGAGGCCAGCGTGGAAAGAATCAAGGTAAAGAAAAGAAATAAAACATTAGACAGGAAGAGGTATGTTTGATGAACATGAGAGTTTTGGGTTTACTAATTAAATATTTACAGAATATGACCAATGGAAAACCACAAGCTTACTGTGTTAGATCCAAACGCCAAATCACTGCATCTATTAGTCACCTGCTTGTCCTGTTACAGCATGATTGCTGAATACTAACCCATAAAATCTCATACTTCCATATATGTTTGTGGTTTTTTACTCTTATTCCACGCATTACACCCAGGCTGTAGCATGTTATATATCAACCGAGCAAGGTCCAATAAACTAGTCAAAATACACTGAACTGAAACACACCAATTTAGAGGCTGATGGAAAAAACAATGGCTTTTTTTGTATTAAGTTTTTGTCCCCTTGCCTTTTCACATGACTTTCTTCATGGTTTTACTTATATCCTTGTAATTATAATCCAGTTTTAATTGCTTGCACCGATTGTCTGCTTAATGTTTCTTTGTTTTGTATTTAAAGCTTCCATTGTGCAGCATATTCAACTGCCTTTTACATGTTGTTTTAAAGGCTAATTTAACAGCTGGTCAGCTGAAATGAGCCTTTTGTCTAACACTGACTCATTGACAGTGATGTTGCTAACTATGAACTGTCCCAATTCTCTGTCTGTATTCTTTAAATTTTTAACAATCATGCATTCTTAATAGGCTCATTCTACAAATTCTGTGTTTTCCTCTCCCTGATTCTTGACGATTGTTCCTTTTTGGTTGTTTTAGCTGTGTACTCATCTAATACAGGCGGAGGCTGTTTAGCAGAGAGTGAAAGCTCTGTTAATATAGTTTGGTTCAGGTTATTATCTAAACTTTAAAGATAATCGTTTCATGTTCTCTACAGAAATTACTGAAATGCTGAGATAAAGGCAAAATTTGTTTTTTAGAAAAAGTTGTCCTATAGCCCTTAAAAATCAAAAGTACGTGATGCTTTGGTGACCCCTAGTGAGGGTCAGGAACCCCAGGTTGGGAACCAGTGATCTTGATAAAAGTGTGTGTCCCCAGGTGTCCCAGGCGGCTGCAGAGCTCCAGCAGTACTGCCTGCAGAACGCAGGCAAAGACGCGCTGCTGGTGGGAGTCCCCACAGGCAGCAACCCCTTCAGAGAACCACGCTCCTGTGCTGTGGTGTGAAGGTCAGAGTCTGCAAAGTTTGCACCTTTTATTTTGTAAGCAACACCTATTAATGTGGCAGAATTTCAAATCAGGAATAAAAAGATTTGCACTTTTTGCAGAGGGCGAAGATGTGGACACAGCTGTGGCACCTCACTCCCAGAAGAAAGGAATTCCATTTTGTCTTTAACATTTTTATTTCTTAAAGAAAAACACATGAAAATTAAATTTTACAAATATATTTTTAGATAAATGTCTTGTTTTACTACATTATTGTATATTTTTTAACACATTAAAGGACTTTACATAAACCCGCTTCATCTTTTTAACGCTAATGCTATAAGATGGAGTCATATAATGATGGTCTCTGGGTTACACAAAGCGGATGTTTATAGCCAGGCTCTAAATTACGCCTTGGAATCTCGTGGCGTCGGAGCTTCCTGATGTTCAGTCTAAGTTAGGAGCACAGCCAGAGAGAGGAAACTGGGTCTTCCTGTTCAAAACTGCAAAGACACTCTGCAGAGAGTCACACTTCACCCCGCCTTTGAGCCTTTAAAGCATTTGGAACTTATTTTCAAGCTGGAGGCTATAGATTAGAAATAAAACATGAATCACCATCATGTGGAAATGTTATGAATCATGTTTTTTCGAGGGTGTTTAGTCATGTAAGTCAGTGTATGTTTGTTTTACTTCGTGTGTATAAAATCTGTATAAAAACGGAATTTATACATTTGAAGTTGTAGACGTTCACCCCAGAAACAGTGTAGATCAGCCTGAAAGAGGTCTAGCCAGTCATGAGCTCCCTACTTTGTCACTTCCTTTTCCTGTCACTGTTCTTGGACGAGTCTCAATACTTTTCCCATTTTGATGCCTCCTTTCTTAACAGCCTTTGTTCAAGTGTATACCACGGATGCATGAAAATGAACATGATCTGCATGTGAAAATGACCGAAAAGAGAGAGCAATGTGAAGCTTATTCACATGTGAATCAATTTTATATATATATATATTTTTTTTTTTACCAAAAAAGACCTTGCAAAATGCATGAGGTTGGACAGAGGAAAGCTTTCATACAACTATTTCTATGACTGTGGCTGCAGTTTATTCTGTTCTGCAGCTCATCAGTGACAAACTTCCTTTTCAAACTTTAATAGAGTCCTTTGAGTGATGAGAAACTGGGTTTCCATTGTCCTAATTTAAATTATAAATTATAGTATCTTGCAGCATAGCTTAAAGTTAAAACTTGAAAAAACAAGAAAACTTTTACTGAAGCTGTGCTGTGGTTTAAAAGATGCAAATCTTTTCTATATTATATATATTATTACTAAATAAAGTTTATGAATTACATTCATTAAAAGTCAAGTAAATTCATTTTCACAAAGTATCATGTGGTATTAGATTTCTGAAGGCCCTAAAAACCTGACTTACCATGTGTACTCATTTAAGTATGCCAATAATTAGTGTTTATATAGGTCCTTTTTTCACATTCACAGGGAGGCTTTTAATTCAGTTTTAAAACTAAAGTGTAGTTTTCTAGTATAATATAGCACAGCAATATAGCAGAGAATATAAAGTGTAATATAGGAAAGTATGAGTGTAACATATAATTAATATAATATACATAAATATAATATAATTAATATCATATTTATCAGGTGTGCAATATTTGCAAATCAGTCTGGTGGTCCAATGTGGACATACTTGATTCGGGTCTTTAAGGAGACTTTAAAACAGCAATTCAAAATTTTGTGATGCCACAGTGTACACCTGGCTGTGTCAGTACGCGCTGACATCACCAGTGGGTGTGGTTACAGGTGCCACAGAGCACACTCGTCACTGTGGCTGTTTTCAGAGGCGAGACAGACTTGATACTTTCGAGTTCTGTTTTTGAGGCCTGTTGCACCATCCTCCAGCTTCCCCATCACCATGATGAGCTGCAGGAGATGAGGTGGTGCCACCATCCTCCTGTTCATTTATAGTAACAGAGATCTCTTTTTACAAAAGGAACAGAAACCTTAACCCATTCAAACTCCTGTGGTGGAGGCTCAGTGGTTTATGGTTTCAGCTGTGGGTCAGAGATTATGACCAGCAGGTAAAAAACATGTGTCTGTGTGGTAGTACTGGGCAGCTGACAGGGGGTTAATGTGTGTAAAATGCATATGCAAACAGTTTTCTCTTTTACAATTGTCTCAAAGTGCTCGTTAAACAAATTCTTCCACAACTTTTTTGGCGCTGCACACACACACACTTCTTTCTTACCTTTTATTTTTCTTTTCCAAATGAGTGTCCTGTTTCTCATATGCAGATTAAATCATAAAATAGGTATAAGAGAGGCAGAGAGAGCCTGAGATGCTTCGCTGTTATTTAACTGCTATGTGTGGTCTTGGTGCATGTTGTGGGCTGGCCATACACAGATGCTAAAAATCTAAGCTGAAAGCAGGTTAACATCTAAACCAAGAGTACAATTTTAACTTCCCCAGGACATGTTGAAAATATTTATTCGATTATTAAGGGAATGTGTCAACTTGTGCCATCTGCTGGTCATGACAACAAAAATCAATTTCTCAATGCAGCACAGCCAGTGGTGGATCAATTAAGATACTTCAGCAAGAGCAGCAATACAACAATGCTCAATTGCAAGTTAAATTTCTCTATATTATCAGTGATGCATTAATGTGTAAGCAGCATTTAACTGCAACTGATGGCCAAGGTGGACCTAATTTTTACTGTTGGGGGGTTAAATCTACAACAACACTTCTTCTCTTGTAAGATAGTGAATTTGTTTTGTAAAAAAACGTTTTATATTAATGTGTTACTATAAAAAGTACAATACTTGCCCCTAAATATAAAATTTAAATACTTAATTAAAGTACAAGTATTGATTGTAACCATTTTCACATTGAAATTTCCTTCAGCTGATTCATACTCTGCTGGAGTCAGTCTAGACCAACAAGAGGTCCAGATGTTGCGGCTGTGCGTTTTAGTTCTGCAAAACTCAGGTCAGATATTAACACATTCCTCCAAAAGACAACATGATGTTAAATAGAAATGGACCCAAAAAGGCTTTGCTGGTAAACTGGCTGTTGTTTACTGTCAATCAGTGTCCCGCCTGTCATTTAGAGGAAAGTCAGATATAAAGGCGCGGTTGTTCTTTGACGAGGAAATAACCTGAATAGCTTGAATGGAGTCGCACTCTCCTTTAAAGGTGTGGGCGGGGAGCAGAGAGCAGAGTCGGGTTACAGAGCCAACCCCTTTTTCTATTCTCACACACACACACACACACACACTGCAGAGCAGTCCAGTCACAGTCTCGTAAGGCACTTTGGGCTGTGTGTGCGCTCAGGTTGTAGTTTCAAGCTTTCCTGGGATGACTATGAGACTAACTGCCATCAATGAAGGACTACAAAACGACACGCCACTGGGGAACCTGCACAGCTCGTCCACACCTTTTCCAAAGGTCACTGACCTCTGAGAAAGGGTTGATCCAGTTTCACTCCTCTTTGTCAATGACACCGAACTTTTGTGTATCGGATGAGCACTTTTATCAAGTGAGGAGATGGCCAAAGTGTACAGACTCTATGTAGGAATAGTAACAGGTAAGACTTACAGTTTTCTCCTATCACTTGCATCTTTCTTCATCGAAACATAAGCCTTGGCCACCTCAATAAGACACATTAAAGTGATGTGAATATGTTATTATTATTTTAATGTGTTCTCCCAGTGGTAGTTACTGTTGTGATTGCTGGTGCGCCTTTAAAACACCTCTTTCTCGCTGTCAGCTGAGATGGGCTCCAGACTTCAGTGCTGGTTAATGATTGAGTGAAGAGTCCACACACAAGCAATATATCCCTTGTCATTAATTATCATTGTGAAAACAGGCTTTCCTAATGTGGAATGAAATATGACACCTGGGAATTCATTGTAACGTCCTCATATACGTATAGGTCTGTGGTGTGTGTAATCAGACTGCTCTATGAATGACCAGGGAGGGCAGTTAATGGTTTTAGTTTCAGCAGTAAAAGTGTGTATGTGTGTGAGTGACAGGAGTGGGCGTGAATAAGAGAAACTGGTGCTCTCTTCTACCCTATAAGGCTGGTTGGCATCGTGACTCAGCAGCTATTCACCATTAACTTTGATTGTTATTATGTTTTTATCATCTCCTCTCTCACGTAGATCCAATGCGGTGGCCGGAATGTGGTCTCACATGTTTATGCATTGTGCACGTGCATGCATTTGTTTCTCGCGAGTGTGTACGTCTGTGTGTGTGATTGTCTTTTTGCTTGTGTTCCCGGCTGCAGCTCTGGCCTTATGCAAATACTCCCTGGCAGAATGGAATGCCACAGACGAGTCTGCCAATCCGACTGTGCCCCACTGTCATCCCCATGGCAACAGAGACAATTGCACAGGTAGATATGGAGAGAAGGCGGCGGGCTGTTTCTTTGCGGTGTCATAAATGGTTGCTTTGAAGTTTTAAGGTGGAGGTTTAATGGAAGAATGGTCAAAGCACAGATGTGTATGTAAACATGCAAACGCACCTAAGTTTTACAGGAGAGGAAAGAATGAGAAAAGACATAAATAGAGCCAGTTAATTGTGGAGGAGTCATATTTCAGGCTGTCCAGAGAGCAGAGGAGTAATTAAAATGCCTGAGCTGATCAAGAGTCTGGGCTGGAGCTCCTCTGTGTCTTTGAAAAACAAATCAACTCTTGTGGAGAGGAAGGGTCATCTAACTCTGCTGAATCTCAAAGAAACAAACACAATACTTTTCAGTACAGCAAGTGATCTAGGAGCTGCTTTCTAAAACTTAAGGGTGGGTAGTTCTTACCCACTGGCCAGCTGGGGGCTTCCTGTGTAGAGTTTGTATGTTTCCTTCAGGTGCACTTGCTTTCTCCCACAGTCCAAAGACATGCAGGTTAATTGGCAAGCCTAAATTGGGCCTGTAGGTGTGAACGAGAATGTGACTGATTCTTTATCGTAGATGCAGGTTTGTCTCTGATCCTTTGATAAACTGGCAACCAATCAAGGGCGTACCCCGTCTCTTGCACAAGCCCCCAGTGACCCGCCAAAGGACCCGTCATATAATGGAATGGATTTATAAAAACTGACTTTTTAAGAATCAAAGTTTTGAGACGGAAACTCCTTTGGTTTGTTGCTGAGAGCTAGTTTAAAGGAATGACAACTTTGTCATGTCTGTACACTAAATATTATGCGAGCTAGCAAGAAGTTAGCTTAACTTTGCAAAAAGACTGGAAACAGGTAAACATATCTCATCATCTGAAGTCCCTCTAAAACCAATCTATCATTTTTACATTTTGGGGTTAAATAAGGTAGGTTAGATATAACATAAGTACTTATCTTAAGTGCTGACAGATGTTTTTATTACCTTCCAGGCTAGCTATTTTCGCCATCTAAAACCAAACCTTGTTATTTTTACATTATTTTCTACCAATTGAACAACTGAGATAACATGTTAGCTAGTAATCTTAGGTGCTAGTAGATGTTTTTATTCCATTCTAGGCTAGCAGTTGCCCCCGTGAAGCAAGATACACCAACCAACTGCTAGCTAGATAAAACCAGCAGCAGGTTAGCTGAGCTTTGCAGAAAGACTGGAAATAGGCAGAAACAACTCCCTCTAAAACTACAACTTGTCATTTATAAACTGTTTTTACATTTTCTTATGCAGCTTAGACAAATGAGATATGTTAATTAGCTACCTTAGGTGTTCATATGCAGTTTTATTCATTTCCAGGCTAGCTGTTCCTCCTCTTAAGATAAGCTAAACTAACCAACTGCTAGCGTTTGCTTAATGCGTAGGAAACAGTCATAGGTATCAATCCTCTCATCTAGGCTTTTGTCAAGAAAGCAATAAACATACTTTCCAAACTATCCCTTTGAACTTTGTAACTGGATATTTGTCAACAATAAGCTCATGGAAGCTCATCTTTCTGCTAACAACTGAAGCGGTCTCATTGATGTCACCTGAAGCGCAGTATTCTTTTACAGGGAAGTTTTCAAAGATAATCTCATTGGAATGTGCTGTAAAGATAGCGGTAGCATGTAGTATAAAAAGCACTATGTGTAACTGGTGGTCAGAAGTTCAGCATTATTATGCCACACTAGCAATTAGGGTGTGTTTTAGTGTTGGTCTGTGAGCTAGAGAGAAGAGGGGGAAGCGATACGTGGGGAGAATGGGAATTGTAGTGTGACTGTATCCCACCTTAGCATGTCTTTCATCCAGTAAAGAATTGTTCTAATAAAGACAGATGGTTAATGAGACCTTGATGACACTAGGCCTTTCCTGGCACTGATTCATCAGGACTCCTCACCGGATCGTATTGCAAACAGTCTATTTATACATCAGGCCATGCCAGAAGGTGAGCGTGTAAGTCCAAGAAGCAAGCTGACAGAACGTGACACAGTTACAGAAATAGTCAGATATTTTGCGGTATGTTTGCTTAACTTAATATAGGCTTGCGACTGGAAACACGAGGAAACAGCTCACCTGTAACATTTTAACTGGTGAGTTTTAGAGGTGCTGGTAGTTAAGTGCCCTCAGACAGAGCAGGGTCAGCTGTTTCCTGTTTCGAGCCTCTATGCTAACCTAAGATAAGCTAAGCTAACAGGCTGTAGCCCTACACTGAATGGACAAACATCATGGTAGTATCAATCTTCTCATCTTACTCTCAGCAACAAAGCAAATTTCCAAAATATCTAACTACTCCTTTGAACACGATATATGAGAAACTACTTTTCTCTATTCATGAGTTTATGTACTGTGAAGTGCTGTTGTATTGCATTGTCTTTGAATACACCCATTCTGAAACTAATTCAGTTTTAAATGTTGTCGCCTCATTTCTCCAGCAGACACGACAGATGCCGGCCACTACTCGAAATGTCCTGAGGAACTAGCCAACTATTGTGTCCACGGGGAGTGTCGTTACGTTGAAGAACAGCAGGCACCGTCTTGCAGGTGAGTGATGTCCGCAGCTAAAAGATGAAGCTTTTCATTGTTACTGTGTGTTTCTGCACTACAAATTGGTTTTTGTCGTGAAAGTTTTTTCTGTCCTTGACTCAGGTGTCAGCAGGGTTACATTGGCTCCAGGTGTGAATATCTGGACCTGGACTGGCGGATAGGAGAGAAACACCAAATCATAATTGCCTGCATTGCAGGGCTCGTTTTCCTCGTTCTTCTCATTGTATTCATCTGCATTTGTTCACAGTAAGTTTTGTGCTTGTGGGACGGACTAAAAATGTGATGTAACATGTGATTTAAACTGTACTTAAAGGAATTGTTGGGACAGTTTGGGGACAAGTTCTAAAAAAGCTGTGTAAAACGTAAATAAAGCAGAATGTGATAATTTACTAATCCGTTAGACATTTAGTCAATTGAAAACAGTACAAAGACAATATATTTAAAGTTTTATCTCATCAGCTTCATTGATTTTTGTAAATATCTGCTTATTCAGAATTTGATGCAGCAACATGTTTCAAACAAGTTGGGACAGGAGCAACAAAAGACTGAGAAAGTTGTGGAATGATCCAAAAACACCTGTTTGGACGTCCACAGGTAAACAGGTCATTTGGTAACAGGTGATAGTATCATGATTGGGTATGAGAGGGGCATTCTGGAAAGGCTCAGTCGTTCACATGATTGTATAAAGGATATTACTCCATGGGGCCACTTGTAAAACTCCCAACTTTTTGGGGTCGTAGCTGGAGCGTGGACAGTTAGCTTAGCCTCATGTAAAGAATAGAAACGGGGAAACAGCTAGCCTGGCTGTAACATAAGGTCACAGAATCCACCATTGTTCATTTAAAAATGTGATTATTGACTGGTTTGTTTACTGCTGCATATAAATAAAATGTACTTGGGTCCTGTCAACAACATGTTTACATCTCTGTCAGTCGTAGATGCAGACTGTGCTGGCGGAGGAGAAGACGGCGGAGGGAAGAGCCGAGGAACGGGACAGAGAAGCTCAGCATGATGGACACCGGTGCAACACAAACACCCTTAACTGAAGACTCAACAGAGCCACCACACACCAATGCTGTATGAGCAGTGTGTGTGAGGATGTGTGCGACTACAGAGAGCTTGTTTAGACGCGAGGGATTTTGTCCTTCATGTGACAGCTGCTGCCTTTTGTCTCACAGCGTGCTGTTGAAGGTCCCTCTGGACTGAACAGGACTGGGGCCCTGCTCGCAGGAAGGACTTTTCTGGATAGAGGCTGTCAGCTCAGGGAGGAGTTTTGACCCTACCTAAAGATCAGTCTTGTCTGAAACTTTGATGAAGCATCAGAACACAGATGATGCCATCCTGGATTTACAATTAACACAAGATGAGTGTTCAGCTGGTTGTATGCTGGCACGGACGCCTTTTCCAAGTGGCATGGAGCCACAGCCGCTTGTAACCTTTTCACTTTGCACTGCTGACTGCACGGTGCTAAATAAATTGTTGCTGTGTTGGAAAAAGCTGTGACACCAGCTGGCAGCCGGTAATAACGGTTGATCAGGTAATTGGTCTGCTTGGGACACTCTGAAAAATGAGAGGAGAGGGACTGTGTGAAGATACTGCACTCCATGTTCTCTTTGGGCAAATCCTGTCACATGAATAGATCATTAAATGCATAGAAATAATCAATATTACTGTTTGAGTGTGATGCATCTTTGTGTCATATTGTTTCTGCTTTGTTTGGTATTGATATTTCACAATCCACATCACAAAATCAAACAGTTTGCATCATTTATTTCTCTATCTACTCACACATGTAAATTTACGCAGAATATTGTTACTTATCAACACAAGAAATGCAAGAAAAGCCTTCCAGAAGGTTGCAGTTCTGAACCCCGGTTCGGAGGACAAGGAGAACTTGTGCTGGAGGCTCTTTTGAACTGTATATTTGGAGCCGAGCAGCCTCCGAGCTGCAGAGGCAGAACAGCCGAGCCTGTGTGCAGAGGCCTGAAAGTGCTCCACTGTACGAGACAGTTTCCAAACTGCCAGCCTTTCACTGGCTTTTTAATGTGTATCTGTATGTGTGCTAACTCTGCATCTAAAAGTAGGATGAAGGTAGTGAGGAGTCAGAGGCAGAGAAGGTTGTTTATGTGCCACCTATCAATAAATATGTCTGTATACGTGCTTTCCATTCAAGTTATTTTTCCCAAAGATTCAACGCAAAGCGCCACAAAACCAAAATCCTTTGCAATGAGACCCACTTTGTGTTTCATAAGAAAAATTACTCAGCATTATGAGACGTTTTCTGAGAAGTGTGAGTGCACTCAGACTGTACGCTGCTTTGATCTCAGACCAATGAGCTCAAGTTCACAAGGCCGCTGCTGACTTGCACTCTGTCACAGATAAACGTCTTGGCCTTTCCAGAATGCTCCACGAACAACTGCGACCTTTGTTACAGATTGTCAGTTTCAACTTTTAATTAAAAAAACATGCAAGATTTATATTATTATTACATAAACAAATGTGCAAGACCTGTTCAGTTTAAGATCCCTTTCAGGTGATTGTACTTTGGTTACATTTTTATTGCGTTGTTGTGCTGCTATGGTGCTTTATTGCCAGCTGTCATGTTGCAGGAGCCAACAAATTCCAGTGTGAGAGTGTGAACATAATACAGCGTAATCTGCTCACATAATGTGACTTAATCCTGTTGGCACAAGGTAATTATCTTGTACTTCATCTGTGACTCTAACGCTGTTCCAGATGTCGTTCTTTAAAACGTGCTGGACCGTCCGCTAAAAATGAATAAAATATGAAGGTTTAAATCCGTGACATGGGTAGCATCACAATGGAAAGTGGGTGAACAGGTGGCAAGACTATGTTCATACCAAGCAGGAATGAGACCAACGCTGAAGTGCTAAAGACTGACGTTCCTCTAATGGCCAAATGGCTGGCTCCAAAAGTGAGTCAGTCCCCATAGACCCCCATATTAAAATGCTAAAATTTCCAGCGAAAATCAAGATGTCAAGATGGTGATGGATGGAGTCGCTGTCACTGAGCTTCACAGTGGCTGTGGCTGACGTCACGGAGACTACGGCCATGTTTTGTACAGTCTGTGCTTCTTGCATATGCATAGTCAGTATCAGTGTTGGGTTGTGCCACCAGCCTCAGTCACCGAATCCCTTTGGAAAAGCTTTCAGTTGTTTTGGTTATGGTCTGCTGGACTGGAATCCCATATAAAAGACACTTGGCTGCATTTCTTTTGCAGTGTGCCAGCCTTAATTCATCTGACAGAGGCAGAGACGTGGCTGACATGTTTTTGGCTTCTTACTGGGAAAAAGATAAGAGGAGAATAACTTCAAATGCAATCAAAAACAAGAAGTGATACATTTTGCCTGCTAACACCAACCTGCAGTTTTGTATTCAAAGACATCTATTTTCTGCTCTGTTAACAATGAAGTTGTTAGGATCTTTGACCTAATTTCAGGTGGCTGACTGTCTTCTAAAGGGTGACAGCTGTGGAATGCTGGAGTTTCTATATGAGGGGTGTGTCTGCAGGACTTAGAAATGAGGCTGATAAGAAACACAGATACCAGCCAAACTCTAGTAGATGTTTGATTTGGAACCAAGATGTTAAAATCTCTTACATCGACCCATAGTGTCATTCTGAAACAACTTAAAATGACTGTATGCTTCGGTGGACTGTGTATATCAGCCTCGGATGGAGTTCATTTGACACAGTTCTAACAGCTCCATCTGTTCTGTGGTATGTGTGCAAGCTGGTGGCTCCGACAGCTGGGCTGAGTTTGAGGGGAAGTTATATTGCACCACACAGGGCGAACCAGATCAGTGCTGTAAGTGAACAAGACGAGTTGTTCAGGCGGTGTCGTATGTATTTCCTGTTCATATCAATTTGTGCTGTTTTTGAAGTTAGCATAAATACCACCAGAGGTCAGCAGAGCACCTATCACAACAGACCTCTAAAATTTGCATCACAGACATTTGAACTTAATCAGTGATGGAAAGTAACAAAGTCCATTTACTTAAGTACAGTTTGAAGGTACTTGAACTTAACTTGAGAATTTACATATTATGTTACTTTATACTCTGTTTCTACTTTGCTTTAAAAACCTCTAATGAGCACATCCAATATGGCGCATTGATAAGATAAGATAAGATAAAACTATCTTTAAAAAAAAGCCAAAAAAACCCCGAAATACAACATACAAAAGTAAACTATGTATGTACATATTATACAAGCAAAATAAAATTTGACTATATGAAAGAAAAAAATGTAGAAAAAATATATTTAAAAAATCTAAAAAAATACGTATTGCCCCACTAGCTGTGGAAAAAAAACAATGTATGCTGCCTTTAGATTAAAGATAATAACAGTGTTAATACTATTGCACAGAAGAATAAGTATTGTTACACAGAATACTTCTCCATCAGTGGATTTAATATTTCACAGATGTTATTCTGTTGCTCCCTTCTTCTAAAAGCTAGAATCACATGGCCAGTAGTATAATCTGCCCTCTATTGTACTTCTATCAGAGCCCATCTATTAGTATTATTAAGACCAGAGTGCGAATGAAAATTCTTATTATCACCTTTTTGACATAAGTACTTGTTTATCATAGAGATTTTAGGAGGTTAGATGGGTAAATATCATGTGGATGCTGCAGCTATCATTCTCCCTCTGTAAATGCAACCACCTGCCATCAGCTGTCGTGTGGCGAAGATACCCTTTAAAAGAAGGAGGATCAGGAAGCCATTAGTGAGATGGCAGGTTGTGATTGGGTCAGATAACAGTTGTAATGGAAATTCTTTTCCTGTCACAAACGTTCAGTTTTCTCCCTCAGTGCTGCAGAGGTCTCTGACATGCTGATAGCCGCAGAGGATTTGTGGTATAAAAGCCCAAAACGAACAAAAAATGTTGGGTGACGGAATGTTAGAGGGATGATGCAGATGCTCTTCTCTTTCATCTTGATTCCCACAACTAGAAAATGGATTGGGGGCCAAACACATCACTATGGATGGAGTTTGTGTCCTGCTGAGCTCCTGGATAACATGCAATTTGGCTCCTGTACTATCGTCAGCACTGACGATCATTTCACATGATCCTGCCTGTCTTATTAAATGACACTGTGTGGCATGATGAATATAGGAAAACTGCATCATAGAAAATTACCCTTTACATGCTGAGATCACATTCTGAGAGTCTCTCTTATAGCTCTGAGCTTAGTTCTTTCATCACTAGCTTCTATTTGCGTCCTCTGATGTAAAAGTCACAGCCACAAACAGCAGGTTCAAACACTGTTACGCCTAATGTGACCAGGAAGAAGAATTACATTCAAATATAAATCTTTATTAGGAAAAAAAATATTATTTAGTTGGAAAAAACAGCTTCAAGCACAAGCATATGAAAGGTCACACCAATACCATCTGATGACATCCATTAGCTTAAAGTGGCAAACAAACACACCAAACCAGTGCAGGCCAGCCATTAGGAAATACAGGACAAGGAGATAAAATTTTCCAAATTTAGCCCCTCATCCGTAGCTGCTCCAGCACCAATTACACCCACCCACCCTTATCTCTAATGCCAACACATACAATTACAAATAACCTCTTGGCCATTAGCCTTGTAGTGACACAGGCAGAGTCCCGAACAACCATTTCTAAAATCCAGACCATCCACCAGGCTCTGATTTGTATACATACACTCAATAAGATTATAAAGCACAAAATGTCAAGTTTGTTATTTGAAACTACAGAGAAGATTTTTCTTTCTAATTAGACTGTGACAGTTATATTCCTCTCTTTAGCTTAAAACAAAACAAGGAGAGGAAAAAAACTGCAGTAAAAAATGTAATAAGAGAAAAGTAAAATTACTGCGAGGCATTAAATCATGAGATCAAATCATACTCCTGTCTGAGATGTGCATTAAGGGAAATTACCGCAACCGCTTTCAAAGCCTATATTTATAAAAGCTGACACTGACACCTCAACACACAGTTTTATAGCTTTAAAGCTACACTCATCAATACTAGATTGGCCTTAGACTCATCAGGTGGCCGGAAGCACAGCTCTAAATAAATGCCATCGTGGATCCATCCACCACAACAGCTTACAGGCATTATAGCAGTAATGTAGTAAGAGTTATACTCATGCTGCAAATGAAGCTGGCTAACGTTTCAAAAGGAAACATGTACCCAGCATCCACACAATGCATCATCTTGTTAAAATGTATTTTTCACGCATGTGTATACTGCATGTCTCTGTGTGGTGTTCTGTATTATGTTCTGTGCTCACTCTTCTTTCTGCTGAGGGTATACTGTATGTGTGGGGGTTAGTGTTGGGTGAGTTGTTAAAAATTTCCCACCAGCCACCATCCGCCCAGCAACAGGTGATTGCAGCTATATTGTCACAGGTGTGTGCAGCATGCACAGGTTGCTGGAGAGTCCTCACTGGCGATGATGAGGCAGATTCTTTGAAGCAACCCGCTTTGTTTCATTCACCTGTCACTAACAAACCGACTCATGAACAGCTCTTTTGGTTTTGTATTTTTAAATCCCCTGCCAGTTTCAGCTTGGAGATAGTTCACTAGATCCCACAAGCTTTTTCAGTCAAATAAATAAACAGAATTAGCTCACAAAAATGTCAGAAATGAAAAATTCTTACAGCTTTTTTCTTTATTAAACAGGAAAAACAAAACAATTCACCTTCTAAGTTTCTCTCTTTTGCCAAACTGAGCCAACATGAGACACCAAAACTCACCAAAACCATCTTGGTCAGTCTTTTCACTGTTCCAACAATCACCAGCTCTGGTTTGGTGCAAATAAACTCTGAATTCACCGAGCTGGACGGGAAGATGTTCTGACTCGACATGCTGTTTTTTCCTCTGCTGCCTCTCCATTGTTGGCCTCATTTCTTGTTCCAAGCCCCTTGAGACTTCAAAACCTTTTTCAAGTGAATAGCTCACTTTTCTTTGCTCTCCTCTTCTTGTGGAGAATTTGAAAAACGATGAAAAAAGATGGAAAAGGCAAGCAACAAAACACGTCAGTGCAGGTGATCGAACCACCTCGATCAGCGCCTCTCAAGGTTACCTGATGCGCGTGACTTTGGATGAAGAACAAGCCGGTTTCTCTGCACCTGTGCTCATGTGGACTACGCTCACACCTGAATTTCATTATACCACATTATTGATGGACCTTGCTTGCCCAGCATATCTTACTGTGTATATCACTAGACTGTATCACTCTAATAGATCCCACTGGTGCCTTCTAATTCAATAACAACCATCTCCTTTCTAACTTCTTGTGTTCTCGCGCGTCCGGTCATGATGTCACCCTCCGTGTCATCTGTTCCATACAGCCAGGTGATCCCAAGAAGCACAGATGGAAAAGACCCCCACCTGAGGAAAAGTGGGGCCCAAAATGAAGCAAATTTAATGTAAAAAACCAGACCAGAATTCAGCTCATGAAAGCTTTTAGCATGTAACCTTCACTACAGTTAAATATAAATGGGATGTGGCCGCGTGTGTGCGCGCGCGTACGCATGTGCGTGTGGGTGATGTGTGGGGCGATGCGTTTACGTTTTCTCCGCGTGGAATTTAATTACATTTCATAAACGCCTGGCACCAAACCAGAACCAAGGACAGCGCCAGATTGGCCTTGAGCGCTGCGTCTTGTTCGCGCTTGGAGAACTGAGACGCAAAGAGAAAATCTCAAAGCAGCGCGGCAACCTCACCAGAAGCTCTGCGACCTCTCAGCGATACACAGCAGCATCTTAATTATTTCGTGTGTGTATCGATGCACAGAAAGTCCATGCCGCTTTTCGGCGCGTATTTATGCGTCATGTAAGGAAGATGGAGGCTTGCGCACGAACCTAAAGCCCAAGCTTTTCTCTCAAACATTTGGATCAGGTATGATTTTAGTAGGCATCCTCGAGGATTAAAGTGAAAATGTCTGGAGAATTCACCGACACTAATTACGAAGGCTCAGTGGGGATAGTTTATGCTGCAAGTCTCAACTTCAGCGCTATTTTCAACACCACCAACCGCTCCTCCGGCGACCACCTGTCAGACTTGGATAAACCAGATATTGTGGGAGATGGCGCTGCTGTTGTGAGGATTATCATCTCTGTGATTTACTCGCTGGTTTGCGCGCTGGGTCTGGTTGGGAACCTGTTGGTCCTGTACCTGATGAAGTCCAAGCAAGTGTGGAAAAAATCCTCCATCAACCTTTTCGTGACTAGTTTGGCCGTGACTGACTTCCAGTTCGTGCTGACTCTGCCGTTCTGGGCGGTGGAGAACGCGCTGGACTTCACGTGGCTTTTTGGCAAAGCAATGTGCAAGATAGTCTCCTATGTGACGGCCATGAACATGTACGCCAGCGTGTTTTTCCTCACTGCCATGAGCGTGGCCAGGTACTGGTCGCTCGCCTCCGCGCTCAAAGGCAGGCGGCGGCGGACGCGCTGCTGCTCCGCGCGGTGCATCACCGTTTTCATCTGGGTCGCCGCTGTCTCCGCCGCTCTGCCGCACGCGGTTTTCTCCACTACCGTGACCGTCTCCAATGAGGACTTGTGTCTTGTTAGATTCCCGGAAACTAACGGAACCGCGCAGTTTTGGCTGGGACTCTATCACTCCCAGAAAGTGCTGCTGGGTTTTGTGGTGCCGCTGGCCATCATCTCGGCCTGCTATCTGCTCCTTTTGCGCTTCATCACCTCCGAAAACATCAACTTATCGAGCGCCAAACGACGCGCCAAAGTCACCAAGTCTGTCACCATCGTGGTCTTATCCTTTTTCCTCTGCTGGCTGCCCAACCAGGCACTGACAGCCTGGGGCATCCTCATCAAACTCAACGTGGTTCATTTCACTTATGAGTACTACACCACGCAGGTGTACGTGTTCCCCGTGTCCGTGTGCCTGGCGCACTCCAACAGCTGCCTGAACCCCGTCCTGTACTGCCTGATGAGGCGCGAGTTCAGGAAAGCGCTGAAAAAGCTCTTCTGGAGGATGACTTCGCCCACCATAAGGCCGATCACAGCCACCACAAAGCAGGAGATGAACGAGCAAGAGCGCGTCCTGGTGCCGGTCAGCCAGCCCGTGGAGCCCACTGTGTTGTTCTATCCTCCGGGGGCTGTTATGTACAATGACAGGCGGGATCTGCCGCAAAACAGCACTTCGTGTTAAAAAAAAGCCGCACGGACAGTTTTTTTTTTTTTTTTTTTTTTAACTTATGTGATTGTTATTTCTATGCATTTATGTTCACAGCTCCATTTTTAGCCTCGCAGTCGCCTGGAAAGCCGCAGCCTGAGTTCATGTTGGATTCGCTTTACCAGAAAGATTTATCACGTTGGTACCTGACTCATCGACAGACAGTGAAAGTGCACCTGTGATCTTGTACGTCTCTGCTCTTAGTAACAAAAGAGGCAAGGACTCTCTTGTGCGCAAGGACAGGAGACATACTGTATTTTGAATATGTGTGTTCAAAAATGTCAAAACAATGTTTTAATGTGCAAGTAAAGTGCATCTTCAATATGGGAGACACTTCTCTTTGTTCGGCATTAATGCGGAGCTCAGTGAGGGTGAAAAATGGGCAAATATAACCAGCATTATTCATTCTGTCGGCTTTTAACGCCTCATGGTACATTAGATAAAATGATTGCTGTGAGCTCCGCACAGTGAGATTTTGAATGAATGAGAGGAACAGAGAGCAGAATCTGTTCTGGGAGAGAGCAAATTGGACCAATGCTTAAAAAGATGCCAGCATGTGTCATAAATGTATATCAGATATTCTGCATTGACTTTAAATAACCCAGTATGTATTAATTAATTCATAGTAATGCAGAAATTAAGTAAGGGTTATTGGAGGGAAGAAATCAACAATTAATTAGATTGATACTTTATCCTGAAAGGGAAATTGCAGTAGAAATGTCAGAAGGATTTACCTGAATCTCCAAATCCTTTATTTTTGATTTACCATTAAAGTGTCAGAAAAGTGCAAATGCATACTTTCAAATGTCAAACTGAGTGTAACTACTGGCATTCAGTGTTTGCACTGTGCACATTTAATCATATCACCACCAAGCACTAAAGGAACTTGATAAATCCCCTCATCACTAGTGTCTGCATGTATCAACCCTTCCTCCTTTAGAAGCACATGTAAACCCTTAATACTGAAATACTGATTTCACAGAGAAATCAGGAGGATTTAATGGATATGATCGCGTGTTTTTGGTTTCCACAGATTTCCTCCGAATCTACAGGAAGTGTCGTCATGTGCAGGAGGGCAGAGGGGCTCTCGTGGGTATCCCCCTCACTTATGATTCATTTATTCATGATCATTTAAAATTAAGTCATCGGTCATCAAATTCAGCACGAAACACTAATCCTCTTCACTCTATCAGCGCTTTATAGCTTTACAGCAGTTAAAAGTCAGAGATGGGTGCAGCTGCCTGTCTGAGCTGACTCCAGTCACATGTTAACAGACTGATGCACGTTTGCAGCTGAAGGTACATGTCATCATTTTTTTAATGTGCACTGATTGCAGCACATTTAAGTTCTGAACTCCAGTACAGTTTTGAGGTACATGCACGTTACTTGTGTGTTTTATATATATAAATTTAAATCAACTAATAGATTATGATATATTACTATACATTAAAATTAGCTGCACCTTTACCAGCTGCAATATTAGATGTACACATAAATGCATCAATAATTACAATCCAGAATTATAAAATGATTTTGAATTTTGAATAATGAATACTTTTAGTATTTTAAGTATATTTTGCCGCTAATACTGAGCATCTTCTACTACTGGTGCTTCAATTACCTAATTAAGCACTTTGTGTGTTTGTGTGAGTGAATGATAGCGGGAAACAGAAAACACACATCTGTATCTGACAGAAATGGAACTCACCTGAGAACCTCCAACAGACACCATGTTGATTTTTTTTAAATTAATCAGCTATAAATAACAAACAAAGGGTCTAATGGTGTGCACTTACTGACAGACTAATTCATTTAGAAATAAATGGCTAATTGCCCCAGGACCGGGGTGAAAGATTGGTCCATCACAGCGATCTGTCATGTGGATGTTGAATCTGGCGCCCACAGTGCACTGTCAGTTCAACACACCCACATTTCACTGAAGAAAAAATTACTTGAGTTAAAACCGTGATTAGAAATTCAAATGTAACAGCGTGTATCCCTCCAGAGACGAGCTAATATCCCCACTGATCTCCTGAGGTGCTGGAGAAGACGCTTTGATGTGTTTTGAATGCTGAGGAAACAGATTTTCAAAGAGTTTGAGATAGTCTGAAGGTTTTTGTTGTGCACCAAAATTCTTAAAAATTACCATATGAAAACACGTCTGACAGAGCTTGATTTACTATGATAAACACCCAGAACCTGAAAAATGTTGGCAGAAATAGAGACGCTGCAGCTGCCTTCTGTAATGTGAGGACAAGTGGATAACAGACGAGAGAGAAAACAAGCTTTGAAAACTCCTTTCTCACAAAGTCTGGAGGCAGAAACAGAGATATAATGATGAGCAAAGAAGGGTGACTGACTGTTTTGCAGTTAATCCACTGAGAAAATGACATGCTGACAAATAATGGCGAGGCCGACTGGTCGTCACTCTAGTCCAATCAGCTTTGACATGTTTTCCACTCTAGACATGCTTTGAGACGTACTGTGCTTTAGATAATAATCTGTCCTGGAGGTTTTTCCCCCAGAAGAAGTTTAATCACAGACTTCTTAAAAATACATTTCCAAGAATCTGCGAATATACAAATATTTTGTATTTATTTTTATTCAAATAACTGTTTGTGCAAAGAGGTAAAAGTATCCAATATATCACAGAAAAAACACTGAGAAAAGCCTACATTTATGAGGTCTTTCCTACTTCATGAATCATTTCATGACCCCTTAGATTTGTCTCATGATCCTTTGGTGGGCACACGATCCCCAGGTTAAGAACCACCAGATTAGGCCGTACATAAAGTCCCCACCTAGATCCTAGAACAGTGAATTGCTCCTTACGCTGAACGAGCAATTAACTGTCATGTATGATCATTTTCATATTTTTTTCTGCAGAACAAGTACTTTTTCTTTTGATATTTTGAGTACATTTTGCTGACAATACTTCAGTACGTTTTCTCGGGCTGCAGGACTGTTATACTAATGCTTTAGTACTTTTACCAAAGTAAAGTATAGGACTGATCTTCTCATCTAAAGGCAAAGAAGCGGACGGCCCAAAACCTCAAACTACAGAATTCCTTTAATCTGAACCATATGACAAAACAGAGTTTCCCCCCCAAAATATACCAATACAGATATAACTATAATTCTAAGCAATATAATTACAACAAATGCTATTTTATACATTATGTTTAAAGATAAATCAATAAGTGTTTGTAATTGTTATCATAGAATTCTCTTTAAAATTAGTTACTTAATTTGATAAAGTGAGAGTAAAAGTTATGTGTGAGTAGAACTTCAGTTGGGTTCAATTTGGATCAAGCAGTGCACGCAAAGACATTTCAAGGATATAATAAAGAATCTTTATTTATTAAAACAACACCATTAAAATACTTTCACATAAGCAGAATTATTCCACATATCTGATGAAGAGGGCGATGAAGATGCAGCCAAACAGGGACATGGTCGAGGCCGAGAGGACCACTACGATGACACTTCCTGCCATGTTGACCAGAGCGCCGAGCCCCGCGCCCACAATAATCTGAGCCAGCTGGACCATGCAGGTGAGCGCGGCGCAGTCCACGCCAGAGCCTCGCTGGCTTTCTTTGCTCCCTCGCAGCTTCAGTTGTTCCTGGAAGCACAGAGGGAGGAAGAGGAGGAGGAGGAGGAGGAGGGGGAAAGAGGGGAGCCATATATTGATGTGATCAATGTATCCCCAGACATGTCTGCAGCAGGTGACAGTTAACAGCTGTCAGCTCTGGAAAATACTGTCATATATTTCTGGTGTCTGTATTAATTTATGATGACTGAAGCTCTCCTCAGGCGCCTCAGCCATGTGATGCTCATCTGAATCAGCTTAATGAAGTATTGATTGAGCATGCCAGGACATACGACTGACAGTTTTTCAACTGACGATTGACTTTTGATCCACCGGCCTGGAGAGGATATTGTATTTCTTTGTTTAGACTAATAGCCCCTGAACTTATTTCCTTCCAGCGTAGACACCTGATATTACAACACAAGCTTCTTTTAAATGGCAGCGAGTTTCAAAAATAAGCAACAAAAATTATTCAACAGGGAGGATCCACATCTCCTGCCGCTAAAAATGCTGCGTTCAGGAGCAGCTAAGGGTGTTACGGCCTCCATATCTGGGAATGAAACCTCTCAATGTGTAGCTGATTGGCAGACTATTATTTGATACATTTGAATTGTTTTACAGTTTTATTGTTTGTCATTAATATACTCTAAGGACTCAGGACTTCCTGGAAAACTGCACTGATACCAAGTGGATTATCCTGGTGTACTAAAGTAGATTAGTTGCATTATTTCATTATTAAATACTAACGACTAAAAGTATATATTCTCCCTTCTCTGGAATTAAAATACTAAATCACTGGCGTTTCCCTTTAAATCGAATCTTTCATTCAAGTCATTCAGATATTTTAATACAGCTCAAACTAAGAGTACAGAAATGGCTTTGCTCACCAGGTCTCAGCAGTATTCAGTGCTCACTGTCGAGATTAAGGAGGGGGAATTTAGTTTCTCATTATTGATTACTCCGCCAGTGATTTCCTTGATTGATAATTTTGTCTATAAAATTGTGAAAAATGGCTGTTATAATTTCCCACAGCCAGGCAGTGTCTTCATTTGTCTTGTTTTTTCAGACCAACAGTCCCAAACAAACAAATATTCAGGTTACTATCACGTATGACAAAGAAAAAGATAAAATTTTCACACATCTGAGAATCAGCAAATTACTAAAAATTGTATTAAAATGGTTGCTAATTACTTTTAGGGTCACTTATTCGACTAATTGTTGCACCTCTATTGGATTCAGGTTTAGAACTGCCCACATGGCTCACATTAACATATGTTTAGCTTTGTTTTCGGTTGCTAGATTTATGGGGTATGTGAAGTTTTCAGCGTGGCAGGTCTAGGTAAGGCAAGTTTGAAGGATTTAATCATGAAACTGAAAGTACTGCAGACAGAAGAATTTCAATTCTGATGTTGAAAACTGAATAAAAGAAACAGCCCAAATGATTTGCACGTGTGAACCTGTTTGCTCTTTTAAGATTCACAATGTTGTTTTTCCGCTGACAGCCCAGTACCTCTTCTTCACGTTGATACTCAGCGATCAGGTTGAACGGGATGGTGTAGAGCGTGCTGGACATGACGCCGAACACGCTGCAGAGGATGAGCGTGGCGATGATGTTGGGGAAGAGTCCAATCAGGCTGGTGCCCATGCCGAACACAAAGTAGCCCATGAAGTATAATCCCTTCAGGCCGATGTATGGGAGAAGGATGCGCTGCACATCTAAAACACACACACGTCATGCAAACACTGTTACAGAGGAGATGAATTTTACTTGAGAATCGGGACAAACCACTATGAAGTGTGTTGGTTCAGGGTAGATATTAGATATGCCGATTAGTGCTTTGTCTTTTACGGCATTACAACTCTAAAAGATGTTATCCTAAACCCTCCAAAGTACACATTAGATAAGCTACAGTTGATTGAACACTTGACTGGACAGGCTGTCTTTTGTTTCAGAGCAGTTATTTAAAAAAAAGAAAAAGAAAAAGAAAATTCATGGTCCAGACTATAAATAGAGCCAATTTCACACTCAGCGGCTGGACTTGGCTTTGTATGTAGCATATAATTTCTCTCCCTTTCTTCCTTTTACAGCAGACTTTCTTCTGGACTTAAACTAAACTGGCAGTGCAACTCAGCGGGCCTGTGTGGAAAAAAAAAAGTGTTTCATCCGAGCAGAGCCATCTGTGAATGGCTGTAGCACAGCCTGCAATCCCAGTGCAACAGCGAAGGAAGCGGCACTCTAATTACACGACCATGTCAGGCCGTTGTTCGCAGAGGAGCTAACGGTGCCAGTGCATGACACAATAATGCTAATGACTTGCCAGCTGCAATGATAAATGTAGAAGTAGCAACATTTTCTTTATTCCTGTCACTCACACAGTTACTCACAGGAGTAGAGAGCAGAGGACACAGCATTAATACAGAGCCCCCAGCAGCCCACTTCTACCCCTCTCTCATATGTGATGTAGGCTGTAGAGTTATGGTCTGCATAAGGATTTCCCTTGTATACAATCTGCAAAAAAAGAGAAAAGAGAGAAGATAGAGTTTGAGTGTGAAAATACACTCATGGGGCCTATTTTCAGGAGAAAAAACCAAAGAACCATAAAAGCTGAGGAGATCCAAGCACACGGCCTCACTGGCAAAGATATCAAATGTTGGCCTCAATCTTTAATACATGCTTTTATCTTTTTTTTCTTCTATAAAAAGAAACAAAATCTAACTCAACGGAGAACCGATAACATGTGTCTCACCCCTGATAACAATGCCTGCAATATGAGATTACATGTTCGCACATCGGGCGTTAATGAACCATGGCGGCGAGGACTACGTCACGGCGCGAAGTGTGCCCTTTGATCAGCATGCACGCCACGAAACTGTGAGACATTCATCGTTACTACACATGTCAACAGAAGATTGCACACAACAACAGACCAGTCCCCCATCCTCAACCTCCACATGGCCCCACGCAAACAGGGATTAATGGAGCATGAACATATCACAGCTTGCTGTTCTTAACCTCTAATGTTATTGCTCTCACTTTGCCACCTTGCCTTCTCTGACATTTAGTCATATTTAGGGCTGCAAATTATTTTATCATTGAGTAATTGGTTGATTATTTTAGCTGTTTAACTGTTTAGCCTATAAAATGAAAGAAAATAGTGACGAATACTCCAGTTTCCCAGGTGATGTCTTCAGTTCAGTTGTTAAATTTGACCATCAGTTAACAAAGACATTCAGATTACACTGATAGAAAACATACAAGAAATTGAAATCCTCACATTTGATTTTTGCTTTAAATGATTAATGAATTCTCAAAATAGCTGCCGTTGAAATTTCTGATTTTCTGTTTTCATTCTAATACATATTCATATTAATAACAATTCCACAACTTGACCTTCAGATAGATTTTGCTAGAAATTAAACATACATGTTGTAAAGTGTACAGCTTCTATGCTAAAGATGACACTCAGCTGTATCATAAATATACTGTAAGGAGGAAGCGGTTAGCTTAGCATAAAGATTTGGAGCGGCGGGAAAGCAGTCTGGCTCTGTCCAAAAGTAAAACAAAACCCACACACATGTAAACACATCTAAAGCATAAAATCTAACAGGTTGTACATATTTAGCCTGGCTAGCTGTTTATCCCCGTTTCCAGTCTTTATGCTAAGCTATGCTAACTGGCTACTGGCTGCTGGCTGTATTTTCACATTCAATTACCCGAACAGTTAAGAGTTAGATGAGGATTGATACTGTTCTCATATCAATCCAGCTACAGCCTGCAGCCAGTTAGCTTTCTGTTTCCCTTTGCTAGCTAGCCCAGCTCTGTATTAACACCTATAAAGCTCACTAATTAAGTTTAGGAAGAAATACCAAATTCATGTGTGAGCTTTTCAGGTGCTGGTGGGTAGATTTTATCACCTAAGGACAGAGTCAGGCTAGCGGTTTCCTCCTAGCCAAGCTAACAGTTTCCAGAATTTTTGCTCAGCTAAGCTAAATGTATGCTGGCGCCATCTTAATATTTACTGTACAGACACAAGAGTAAATTTGATCTTCTCCGAAGGCAAATAAGCATTATTTTCCAAAATGTTGAATCAGTCATTTAATATATGACCACATATTATCATGTCAGGGTGTGAATATACAAGATTAATTGTAAAATTAAAATATTTTGTGAAATTTGTAGGGCTGCAATGTATGATTTGTCTATCAGACTATTTGAGTCTGGTCGATCGTCTCATTCTCCCTTCATTTCCTGTCGCCAATCTTATGTGTGAAAAAATACTATCAAGAAAAGCCTATTACAGTGTGCCAGAGCCCAAGGTGACATTTGGAAATGTCTGACTGACTGACTAATGAGTGAAAATAAGAAGAGATTAGGAGCTCTACAGAGCAACAGGCTGAGCTACAATGTGAAATGAAGACATTTAAATATCCTTTGATATAAATGGGTTGGGTTACGATGGCTATAACTGAGTGGTTTGTATTAGGAGTTTAGCCCACATGTACGTTATCTACATGCAGACACACACAAATCACTACCTGTCCCATAAAATCGGTGAAGAAGAGCATGTTGCAGAGGAAAGCTGTCCATCCCAGTAAGTGACTGACACACAGGCAGCGGTAGTGGTTTGGCATGTTCACGATAGTCTTCATCAGCGACCTGAATGTCATCCTCTTCTGGGCCTGCAGACACACACAAACATCTCCGACATCAGAGTCAACAACACCGACACAATAAAGAAACTTTTCCTCTCACAGCACTCATTACTCTCCTAGTATTTCATTGCTTGCTGTGCTTAAGCCCACAGCCGATGACAGTTCAAAAGCTTCAACAATAATAAAAAAAAAGAAACGCAACACCAAGACCTTAATTATAGTGAATGATGAAGGGATTCAACATAAAGATCACAGAGGACCTCACATTAAGGGCTCAAGGGTTAAGAACAGCTGATGAAAGACTACAAACAAGTAACTTTTTATAAAAGAAAAAAGATGCTCGTTAATAATAACAAAAATACATTTATATTTTAAACTATAAACTTTACACCCGCACTTTATATTATCAATGTGCTCTGCGAAACAAAGGAAAAAACACACATCAAAGCAATTAGCGCAAGACTACTAAAGCAAGAGCATGAAATGTTCGAGATGATTAGTCAAAAGTCCTTACATTCAAGCGAGGCCACCAGAGTGAGTTTTAAGAGGATGATATGACATCCTCCTGCTTTTCATCGTGACATATCAAACAGTCAGAAGTCAGCTCATGCTGGGATGGTGTCACGCTATCCAGAGTTTGTAGAATCAAAAAAGGATTCATCACTACTCATTAACCACATTAATGCATATGAAGGAAATGGAAGTTTTCTCTTGCACACTGCTATAAATCATCCTTACAAGGTTATTTACAGAGCTTAAAGAGCTTCCTCTGCAGAGCAGTTTTAAAAACATTTCAAAGCGACATAAAGAATCTCATCAGTCAACGTGAGAGGAACTGCAGGCTCGGCTCATGGCGATTGGGCAACTAGCAGCAGGGCTCTGGCAGAACAGGACCAACATCAACTCCAACAATAAACTGACGCTGAGGAGCTTCTGCTCTTTGCTTTTAAACAGGAAACTCCTCCTATAGACCAACCACAGTTAGTCAATTAAGACATTTAAATACGATTTCTATGTAAAAACAATATCAAAAATATTATCAATAATTGTTATAATTGACCTAGCATAGAAATATTAACAATATAGGTTTAAAAATAGATTTAATTTCTGAGTGGTAGTTTGGGCCTGTGACCTGCAGGTGATATAGATGGGAGCTTGTGCAACAAGCATTGCCATTGTGAGCTTGTTAGCATGCTGATATTAGCATTTAGCTCAAAGTACAGCCTCGCAGAGCCGCTAGCATGGCTGTGCTTATTTTGAAGTACAGTTTACGGCTTCTTGGCGACGCTTGCCTTGCAAGTCCTTTAACTAGCGGCCTTTCCAGAGTGACTGAGTAAAAGAAGCTAGCTGAACACGAGCATGACAGAATACACTCAGTGTGGTTTAACCTCCACAAAGACAACATAGAGGGAGAAAATGTCAAGCCTGACTTGAAAGCTTCTTATTTCACTTGGCTTTAAAGTTGTTCTTGAGTTATTTTGGCTTTCATTTTGTGAAATACATTTAAAGAGCTCAGTTGTTAGTGCTGTTTTCTCACTGCAGGAAGGTAATGGCTTTGTATCCACGGACAGGCAGAAAGGATGGGTGGAAGTCTACTGAATGGGTGTTGTAGACCTGATGTCTCAGGGAAACTTTGAACCCTAAGGCTGGACCAGAAGGGAATCACTAACACACAAAATGCACTGTGTTCAGCATCTGCGTCCACACTAAAGCTACTGTTCGCCACATCCAACGCAACGCTTTTATGACCGTACCATGAGATCAAATGAAAACACCTCATGTGTTGTGCATTCTTGTACACATTTCCTGGTAATTCAGCAAGAACACATCAAAGGTTGTCATCGTCATCATCATCATCATCATCATCTCTCTGAAGATTTCCTTTCAGAAACTGAAGCTTGTGTCCGTTGTCACACATCATTTACTGTTTGGTAAAGTACACCCATACCACATTGTCCACATGCTTGTATCTTTCAACAAGAGCTGGGTTTTCTGTTTATTTGTGAAGGCATCTCACATCACATCACATTGAGACAACATTGCAAGTTAGTTTTCTGCTGCATTAATTTCGCCTGTGAGCATGATCAGGACGAGCTGTATAGAAAATGGATGGATGGATGACTAAAAGAAAAAATATATTTCATCTTACTTCGCCATGTGTATATACTACTATACACCTACTGTACACACATGCAGCAAAATAATTGCATCTTCAGAGGCTGTTTATCCTGAATATCACATACCTCCTTGTTTGGCTGCTTGGCACTGGAGGTAACAGAGTTAGCCTCCCCCAGAGCAGAGAAAGACCTTGGCCTGAGATCGGGGGCAGATGCAGGTACTACAGGAGAGATGGGCTCTTTGGCCAGGGCGCCGTATCCATTGCTGTGGGAGCCCAGTAAGCGGAGGGCACTGGAAGATGAGGCTTCAGATATAGCTGGGTCCTTGCCCAGAGGCTGCTCCGGAATACTGAAGAGGTGTACAGTGAGGAAGATGCCCCAGGTCAAAGCGGAGAAGAAGTAGATGACTTGGTACTCGGAGCCAAGCAGCTGCCCGATCCCTGAATGACCCCAGTCCATAGCTCCCACCAGATAGCCACAGGCTCCGCCCAGACCTGGAACACACAGATTGCAAAGATTATAGCACGGTGTAGATGGAATAGTGCAGTTGTTTTAAATAGGAAGTGCTGGACACCCTCTAATTCTGCTAGAACCCTTTTTCTTTACAGTTTACAGTTAGTCATCTGAAATGGAGGCTATTTTTCTACCTTACAGAAACTGGCAGGTAAAGTATCACGTCACTTCTCGTCTGCATTACTGGAACATTCCTGTTTGCTGACTTTGTCTGCCCCTAAAATAACTCTGAACTTTTAATTGCAGCACAGCGAAACAGAGCAAGGCAGAGATATCACTGTGGACGGTCTCAAAAATATACACACAGAGATTGAAAACAACAGGGGAAGAGGTTTATTACCATCAAGCTACAACTTGGTGTGCACAAGATTGTTTTTCTGCAAGGCTGAGGGAGCTGGAGACAAAGGGACAGGAAGTTCAACTACTGTGCATGAAAACAACGAAAAGAACAGACTTCAAACTTACCGTATGTCTTTATTGCAAACAATGATGCCATTAGGCTAAATGAGCTAAACGATAACGACAGCATGCTAAAATACTCACAATGACAAAGCTAATGTGCCACTGCCACACATAATGTTTGCTAATGTTGCACAGTTTGTTTGGTTTCAGTGGGCCTGCACTGTAAGTCAGTAGCTATTAGCAGTGGAGCGTCTGTGGGATAGAATCCTCACCAGGGCCAGATGGGTTCAGATTCGTAGCATTACGAATTTGTAAATGCAATAAGCACTAACAGCCTTCAGAGTTCAATGTGAAATTGGTTGCCTTAAGCCTCCTGATGGAGCTTCAGTCTAAGGTTGTTCCCATCAATATTCACTTTTGGCCTGACAAGACGCTGTTGATTCACTTTTAGTGCTTTCCTCTGCCCTCCTAAATGTATTGGTGTCCATCCTTCCTAATAAGTGATATCTTCACTGAAGCAGATATCAAACACACTCCTGTAGTAGGTGGTATAAGACATCATTGTATTTAATGGAACACTCACAGCATCAAGCAGCTCTCAGCCTGTAACTGTTTTATTCTGCAGTTCACTTCAGGTTACAACAAATAACATGCAGAGTAACAAGAATATATAAAAAATATGTAATTACAGTGATAGCAAATATGATTTCCAGTATATATTAACTATGCATGAATAGATACTGTTTGGACTCACTGGCTAGCACAGTGCGTTAGGCTACGTCCTCATTAAAATCTTAATGAGAGACAATGAAAGCTACTGACACCCAGCTGGTGAGCTATAAACATAACAAACAGTGCTTGTAGATGGTGGTTTTGTATTGAACTGAATTTGTATCAACAACATACTGAACTACTGAACTGAAGCTAAAGATGAATCGTGACGCGTTCATTGCAATTAAATGGTCATAGTCCGCTGAATTTAGATTAAAAGTGAGCGAGTTACATGGTCAGTGACTAGGAATCATTGAGCTGAACTGAACAAATCAGATTAGCAAAATTCTTTGAAATGTCCACCCTTTTATGTCTTTAATATATGCACACAGTAACAGCTGATGCTGATGTGAATGTTGTTAGCTTTGCAGATTTATTTGGTCGTATACCAAAATATTGGACAAATTAAAATGTCAGTCAGATGATGGGGTTAGATGGAGACAGATATGAATATCTGGAACAGATTTCATAGTAAACCATCCAAAAGTTGTTGAGGGATTTCATTCCAAGCCACAAATGTCAACCTCATGGTGACAACAAAGGAAAAGTCAAGATCAACAAAGCCGCTAGGATTAATTGTCTGGAAACCGTGAATATCAAAAATAATGGTATTACATCTGTTTCCCATGTCTTTGGTTGACAATGAGATATTTCACTGGATAAGTGAACACTTGCTGGTAGCACTAGATGCAAAGTCAGGGGATCACGGTCATCGCGATTCATCGTGTGACCACCTGGACCGAAGTGGCGGAGCGATCGATCAGCCTATCAACAGAACAACAATGCCATCCATGGACTTGAAAAATCTGTTACTCATGAAATATCTTGTCTGTCCAGATGACAATTGAACTGTCAAAGGTTGCCCATGCCTTTGCACAAGCAGACAGCATTTCATGACTGACCAGCTTCAGGGAAGGTGATTCGAGAAGCTCATATAAAAGGTACATGAATCACGGAGAAACACACAACATTCGGTGCTCCCTCCTCCTCAAACCTCACATACCAGCAGTGGGACGGGCGTCCACAGTCATGTGCCTGGTATCTGTCTCTCTCAGCCCAGACCCATGACTGCAGCACATGACTAGCTCAGGGCTGGATTACGGCCTGACCTGCATGCTCACAACACCCGGTGCCTGCTGACAGCTGAGCGCACCGCTGATGCTCAAACATCATCCTGCCCCCGAGCAGCATGTGAGAAAATGATTTGATTTGATTTTGTAGTTGTTAAAAAACTCATTTGGAACATGCTTTGCGTATTTCTCATGTATGCTGTAAAAAGGCAGGGAGAAAAACGATTTTCTTTCACCACAGGGTGGCAAAGTGATTGTTTTTAGCTTTTGAGTA
This sequence comes from Chelmon rostratus, assembly GCF_017976325.1. Classification (NCBI taxonomy): domain Eukaryota; kingdom Metazoa; phylum Chordata; class Actinopteri; order Chaetodontiformes; family Chaetodontidae; genus Chelmon; species Chelmon rostratus. The sequence continues at coordinate 16,931,897 of NC_055676.1, read as the reverse complement.
GGACATGAGGTCTTGGAGAATCTACTTAATCACAGTTTGCTCAAATGGAAAAAAACCCCCTCATTTCTGAATATGTCCATAAATGGCAACCCTGCTAAAGAACAAGAACAAGGTGTGCAATTATCCAGGCTGTCACAAATGCAAATGCACCAACTCTTGACCCCCCCTTCAGAAAACAGGAAAATTCAGTTTGAGTAGAAATGGAAATCCACAACTCCAGATGGCATCAATCTGTGCCCACTGAGACTATTAAAAAAGGAAGCATTTGGTTAAAGCTGATAAAGAGAGGGATATTTTTTCATATGGAGACATTGTATTGGCAAGACATTAATTAGTGAAACTGTCATAAAAATGTGTGTTTGTTCATTCAGAGTTTTGTTATCTACTAACCATCACTGTCACAACTGTGTGAAAACTAAAAAAAATCTTATACACAGTTGGTTTTCACAGGTAAGCCTTGCACAAAAGCACACACACTGGCACGTTATTGCATTTTCTTAGCTTGTTAGCAAACATTAGTGCACATTCAGCTGATATGGAGCAACATTTGCATGTATTTGGAGTCACACTTGCCACTATTTGTGGCTCTATCAGCTCCTGAGGGAAATGTCAGGGTCATTGGCTGCTAATTGACCAGCCAGTCGCTAACTAGCTGAGCCAAAACAACACTGCTGCAGGTCGTAAAACCAAAACAATGCGCTAAAGCATGTTAAAATGTTCTGTAGAGCTGAAAACTGCACAGTCAAGTGATAATTCTCAGTGTCTTTGTCACTATCGGCATCATTTGATTCATTATTAACACAAAAATATTCATTATGGCAGCTTTAAGTTAACCTTCTCACCACAGCATTCAGTAACATGACCAATACTTAAAGTTGTATTTTACTCAATTTCATATATTCTGTGTAATCTATTTTTATCTATACTCTATTATGTTATGCTGTCATTTGATGCTTTATCCTTATTTTTATTTTCAACGTTATTCGACTCTATTTTTATCTGTAATTTATTATTTTATTCTGTGGTTTTATGCATTGTCTTTACTTTTATTTTTTAATCCTTATCATCATTAGCACACGTTTTTTATTCCTCCTACTTCACATTCATTTTTTATCTGTTTTTATGTCCATTATCCATTGTCCATGTCTTATCTAAGGTGGTGCATGTGATTTTTTTTCTTGTAAAGCACTGTGAGCTGCAAATCCTGTATGAGAGGTGCTATACAAATAAAGTTTGTTATTATTATTAAATTTGGGATAGTTGGGATTTTGCCTTTATTGAGAAAAAAAAAACCCGAATAACCTTTCAGCATATTATAATTCAAGTGGCTGGAGAGAAAACTAGACTTCTGCACCTTCTCTTCGCTGTTTTCAGGCTTTAGAAAATCAATGAAATGTGGGGAATTGCATTGTGGGATTGTGGCAGTGTATTTTGTTGTCCTATCGTGGAATTGTTGAGGAAAAGAAGGCTGGACACTCAAATACAATGGCGGACAGTAAATATAGCACACAATATTGTAAATAGGGAGTCACAGAAGTCACACTTAAAGTGACTACAGTACTTTCTATAGTCTGCAGAGTGAGGTTGCCAGGCAACCAGCAGACGAATGTCACTGTTCCGAGCCAAGAAATAGTCAAAAAGTTGTCATTTTATCCTCAGTATTTTGTATGGATTAAAGAAATGAGCTTTAACCTTCATTTATTTAACATACAGACATGAGAGTGGTTTGCAGTCTCTCACCTAACTCTCAGCAAGAAAGTGAAGAACCCTCAAAAAAATCATCTTTACATACACACACAGACAGCGACACAGTACACGCTGCTCCACCCACCAGAACAAGATCCAGTCTGACTGTCATTCACCAGTAGAATCTGTTATTTGTGTCGCTCAGCGACGAAACACTCATGAGGAAGCAATTAACACCGGAACGCTCCAAAACAAATAACCACTGATAATGCATTCAAAACAAATCCATCAAGACGCACATTGGAAACATGCATAAATAAGCATAAAACAACACTGTGAGGATTGAAGCAGTAACAGCAGTGGTGTGTGTGCATCTACGTGCTGGTGCATGTGTGCGTGGTCTGCGTTACGCACCTGTGAGTAGAGCATGGTAGTGCAGACCTCTCTCCTTGTCTTGATGTGAACACACATCGAACAGGTAGGCCTTGATGGGCCCGTCGATGAAGTCTGCAGAGAAGTCAAACAGCACGACTCCGAACATCACCACCACGATGGCCCACGTGCTCCTCAGCGACCTGTCAGCGATGAGTGCTGCAAAGGAGAGCGAAATCACGTTACCCCCACATCAATTAGTCGTTTTTACTGAACTTCAAGTGTGATATTTGAAAGTTTTGGAGCTCCACATCACAGGAGAGCGAATCCCAGAGCAGCAACTCACTGTAAGATTGTCTGAAGACAATAAGAAGCATTTTTTTCCAAGCAAACCAATCATGTCTGACAGGTTATAATTATATTTATAACCTGGCTGCTCTGTTCTGTGTTCCTTCATGCTGAAAACATCACAAGCAAAACGCCTGTAATTAGAACATAATGGAGTCGATTTTATGACCTCTGTAAGAGATATGAGTGACTTTACAAAGCCAAGAACAAAATAAAAGTTTGCTAAAAAACTTTAAATTAGATGATGATTGATGAGTAGATGTTCTGCTGCAAAAGACATTTCAGTTCAACAGAGCGTTACACCTCTCTGATGCTCTGAACTTGTTTTTACATCAGACCTTTCTCCTGCTATGAAATAACTTGAATTACCACCACGTCTTGTAGTTGTTTGCCTCCTCCAACCATTCCAGCTGCATTTACATGCGTCTTGTCTGTCCAAACTCATATATGACTTTGAAGGAATTTAATAAAAGATATGAAGTCTTGGTGAAATGGAAGCTATCACTATATTGATGTATGCTGTTGTCGTGTCTGACTCCAGTGAATAATTTCCAGTGAGAAACATGCAGTCTTCATTTAGAGACTGTTCCTCCAGAGGAGCACAGAGGACTGATAGAGAGCTTCATCACATGCTGCAACGACAGTCACCTGAAGCTCAGTATCACTACGGCTACAATGCTTCAAATGTGGATGCTGCAGCAAAAAAGCTACAAACTCTAAAACGTAGATGCTTCACACACATCTTCAACCCGGCAGCACAGAAGATCTATGCAATCAGCACAGTTTGAAGGTGGACGCCCAAGATCAGTGTCAACAATTCAGCATCTGACAAAATCACAATCTGCCTTCTTTTTCTTCTTCTTCTTCTTCTTCTTGCTGAATAATGGCCAGAAAAGAGTTTCTGCAGAACATTATGATGTCGCAGTGAAGCTGGCCTTTGACCTTTTAGATATTATGTCATCATTTTATCCTATGGGACATTTGTGTGACATTTTGTCAGAATTAAAAATGAATTCTTGAGTTATGACTAAATATATGTTGTTGTGTGAGGTCACAGTGAGCTTTGATCACCAAAATCTTATCAGTTCGTCCTTGAGTCCAAGAGGACATTTGTGCCAAATTTGAAGAAATTCCCTCACTTTCACGATAATGGCTCATACATACAGTGTGTACAGTCGGACAACCTGAAAACATAATGAAATGATTGAATGAAAACACTATTTAGAATTGAAGCAACAGTTCTTGGGGGGTCAGCCTGAAGCTGTTGGACCGAGGGCTGTTACAACAATGCAAACATAATGTCATACGATTCCTGTTGCATTCACTCCGAACTTGAGAAACACGGAAACGTAAGCAGCTTATCCAGCGTTTGTCAGAAGAAAGAAATACTTTATATTTTGTACGATGATTAAAGCAAAGCCCAGAGCCTTTTAATGGGAACTCAACCTCAAATCTTTTTAACAATGCCTCCTTCATGATTTATTACAGGCTGCAAATCACAGCTAATATTAACACACATTGTGTTGCTATTTTTCTCAGATAATTGTGTGGTTATATTATGAAACCGCCTCTCAACATAATGCACCACAGTATCACTGTGTTTACAGAGTTTTAAAGGTTTGCTAAAAAATATGCACAGATGAGTAGCAGTATTCTGCATCTTGTTTTATGATTACTCTAATTATCCTCCAATCAAAAGACTTGATTGAGGTATTGAGGATGATGTGTTTAAAGGCCTATCATTTAAACTGAATTGTCACTACCAATTACCGCTGAATATGCCCTTCACTGCACACTGATACTGTGAAGCTGTTTGGTGCTTAACAATACAGCAGCACTGGTACCTCTCAGCAATGAATCAGCTCATGTGGTTTGTCTGCAACTCAACTCATTCTTAAAGGTCACAGATTCTTTTATGCGGCGATCTCCTCGTGATGCCGCCTGGAGCCCGGCGGATTCTCACGAAACGCTTTAAATGTTATCAGCGGTGTCCGAAGCGATGGTTTTCTCACTCACGCCTCGTCACCTGTCTGTGCCAGTGGGCATCAGCTCAGGACCCGCCGAACAAATCACACATTCAACTCCAGTCACAAGCTAAAAGTGTGAGCGTGAGGGCCTCTCAGGACCTTATGTCCACACATTTATCTTCATCATGTCAGTCATCATGTTTGTTTTACAGATAAGTTACAAAGATTCTCCTGCACATTTCCCACTATGAGCATAAATATCAATAGTATTTTCTCTGAGATGGAAAGAAGTGATTTTCCCTTCTCTGATTCCTCTAAATTAAAAGGCTGCCCTTTTTCGTACGTCAAAACTAAACATACATCTGTGCCTCCCCCTCTTACTATCTGGTTCTTGCAGTCTACCTTTCACTTCCTCTCACCTGAGATGACAGCATCTCCGTTCAGGAACAAGGTGATTCCCAGCAGCATGAGGACGCCTAGGGTCAGGATGTAAGGCCTCCGCCGGCCCCACGACGAGCGGCAGTAGTCGCTCGCCGAGCCGATGACGGGCTGGAGCAGGAAGCCCAGGATGGGGCTGATCAGCCACACCAAGCTGTACAGGCTGCGGGGGAGGCCCACGCTCAGAAGCACCGGCGTGACGAACGCCGCCTCCACGGCGTAGCAGAATTCCCTTCCAAACATGACCATGCCGTGAAGGATGAGGCGGCCCCGTGAGCGCCTGGGGGGCTCCACGGCCCCGAACACAGCACTGTCCCCACTGTCCATGTAGTCCTCTTTGGAGCCAGTGTGGTCTGTTGAGTACCGGTCCAAAGATGAGCTGATGGGTTTGCCAGGCTCCGGAACCCTGCAGGGTTGGGGCCTCACAGACTGGTCCTCTGATAGAAGGGTCATGGTTGAGAAAGGGGAAAAAGGGGTAGAAGGAGAAAGGGAGAAGGGGAGGGAGAATGAACCGAAGAAGAGATTCAGGTAAGATGGAGAGCACGGTACTGTGATGTCTCTCCCAGTCCTCCAGGTGACGGACCAATGGCCAAATGCCCGATTTCTGCACTGGTGCTCAGCCTGAGCTAATCCTCCTCTCTACTGCATAGCTGAGCAATGAGTCCAGGAGCCACACAGCTTTGCTTTACACGTGAGGGTCTGGATCCTGGTCTGAGCAGAGCAGAGAGGGACTCAGTGAAGAAGAGAGGGAGAGGGGAGGGGAGAAAGAAGGGGGTGTATTTAAGGAATGACTAAATGTTTCTTCCCCTTGTTCAACCTTCAAAGCACTGTAGTAAAGGCCCGGGGCACTTCATGGGAGTGTGTGTGAGGAGTTATGTAGATCCATGTGAGTGTGTGTGAGAGGGTCAATTATTCCATTGTTTCCACAGTCACGAATGATTAGCCTGTATTTACTTCTTAATGAGGAGCCACTCTTCTCTCTGAGGGGAGGCGGGTGCCACCAGACTTTGTTCATTTATTGGTAAATTTAAAAGTTTATTTGAAAAGTGATTCACTCAGTCTTTATATGTATTAAGCAAACGGTAGAAAAGGTTAACAAGAAAAAGCAGTAAAAGCATATTAAAATGCGCCACTTGATGATTTCATGCCAACTTTCTGGCATAACAATTAAATTGCTTTATGATTTTTCTGATGGATTTGCGTAGATATTTAAAAATGATTATGTTTTTTGTTATTTCATTGACTACAGTGAATCTCACATTTTTCTCCTTCTTTGCCTTTTGCGTTTTTTTATCCATAATTTAATTTACATTTTTATACTTTTATTTATATAAAAAAAAAAAAAACAAACATGTTTTATGGATGAAAAAAAAGTCTGTCAGTCAAGATTACAAATTCTCATCAACTATGGGATGATTTACCATGAAATTTGGTTCAGATATTAAAGTTCCCTTCAGGATAAATTCTAATGACATTGGTGATATTTATTTATTTAATCTAGGACGTCATCATCAGGTCAAATTTTCAATTTGTCCAAAACTACTGACATTCCCATCAGCCTCAGCTGCTACTTAGGAATGCTTACATGCTAGCGTGCTAAACTAAAGACGGTGAACATAAAAAACGTCATACTTGCATGTCATTGTGAGCATGTTAGCATGCTGTGTTTAGCATTTACCTCAAAGTAACCGCAGTGCCCAAGCAGAGCCTCACAGAGCTGCTAGCACAGCTGCAGACCCTTAGTCTTGTTTCAAAGGTGGCGATCATAATCAATCATTTAAAACCTGAAAAACTATGCATTATGCAGATGGGCTGCTCCAGTCTCCATAATTAAAAAGTCGCTGGTAAAATAGAAAAGTGGCTTGAGAAGTGAAAGAAAAAAGATTAAAATTTCAATTAACTAGGGTCAGTGACATTTGGAAGAAATGATAAAATAGTCATTGTGTGTGTGTTTGTGTGCGTGCGTGCGTGTGTGTGTGTGTGTGTGTGTGATTGCATGCTTTTCTTTCTTTTGGAAACTCTGTCTTGCATTGATCTGAACCTTCAGAGAGCTCCAGGAGGAAGACCCAGCCCACATCAACAAAGTAAAAGATCATTAGAGTCCAGTAGTTTTGCTCATTGCTTCTTGTTACTTGTTAAGTGTGTCATCAGATCATCATGTGCTTCTTTGAAAAGATTTATTCATTGATATATCTATTTTTTTCCTTTGAACCAGACAAGTGAGATTGACGGAAAGTAATGGCGATGTTGCATTTACATATTAGGTTTCACATTTCTTTAATTAACTGTCAAGAAAAGCCTGTACCGTGAAACACTGGCACAAACCGTAAGAAAACCCCACTCTTCTTCCTACTCCTGCTGGGCCTCTATTCATGACTCCTCTCGAAGTTGGCGTGCTCATCCGTGACTAACTTGCTGCACTTAAGCCGAGGTGAAGCCAGAGACAACACAGTGCTGCAAGCTTAAAACGGCTTTGAGGAAGACGTTTTCGACTGGCTCTCTGCTGGAAACTTTGCGGCTGTCAAAGGTCAGCTTATGGTCCCGCTCAGAATCAGCAGACCAGCCCCAAGAACAATCACAAGAATCACATAAATATTATTAAGACTCAATCAGACAAACAGATTCACTGTGTGTGAGCAATAAGAGACAGAGACTCCCTCTCTTTTGGCTTTTCACACACACACACACATCTTTGCTATGTTACCCTTAAACCTTTCAACACTTTTCTTTCGGGTGCGGTGGCCTATTTTTCTTGCAGTGATCTGGCCCCGCTGTGCTGAATGATCGTTTTTCTGCTCCAATATCCTCATTAAAACTGCCGGATTAATCTCCGAGTACAAATCAGTGCTGAGCAGCGTGACAGGACAGCCTGCAGTGATGTGCCACTTTCCAGTGGTCCAACTTACAGTGTCTGATTGGTTGGAAATCATCATATAACAGGTAGAATAACAACCACAGTCCAACTATACAGAAAAAAACAGCTGGTCCAGAATGAAACACTGGTCCTGAGTACATTTACTCAAGTGCTGTATTTGTACAGTTTTGAGGTACATGTACTTAACTGGAGTAGTTGCAATTTTTACTCCATTTATTTAGTCTCTACTTACCTTGCAGTTATTTCATACAAGATCTATAAAGAGCCTATGAAATACAATGCATTGCTGTAAGTTAGTCTACCAACCGGTATACATACTAGTTAATATGGTAACCCTTTATATTAGGTACACATATTCACCATTGACTAATTGCTTATTAGCATGCATATTGGTAGAATGTTGGTTCTTTATTGGTCATGATGAAGCACTTATTAATGCCTTGCTCTGGGGGTTACAGTTATGAAGGGTTAGAATTAGATTATTATGATTGTAATTCATAACTTCCATGGTTAATCTCAATAAACAGAAATTAGGTAATTAGGCAGCTAGCCTGGCTCTGGCAACAGGTAGCAAATGCCTGCAGTACCAGCACCTCTAAAGCTCACTAATTAACACAAGTTAAATCTTGTTTGTGAAATTTCTAAAAAACTGAAGTGTTATAACAACAATTGTGGCTTACAGGGGTTGCTGTTTCCTCCTGTTTCCTGTCTTTATCCTATGCTAAGCTAATCAGTTCCTGGTTGGCATTAGAGTGGTATTGAACTTATTATCTAAGGTTTTTCTTTAGTTTCGTTGTGCCTGAAAGTGAAGACACTCAAAAGCACAAACAAACCAAAGGACTGTATTACGCGGGTTAGCAAGAGTTTACCACGGCTGTGCATTGAGCTAAATGCTAATGAAAGCATGCTAGTCATCTTCCAGTGATCAGCACCTCACTACAAGCCTTGGTGTGCGTTACATTTCTGTTATAGCATGCCAGCATGCTTACAGTATCAATAGAAACATCCTGATTTAGCAGGTATAATAATTGCTATCTTAACCATTTATCGTAACATATTGGGGGGGATTTCATGGCAATCCTTCCATTAGTTGTTGAGATATTTCAGTCTGGATTGAAGGGGACCACATTGATATAATAATAATTGACAATATTACCATTCAGAGCCACAGTGCTATCGTGACTACAAATGTCACAGTCTCCTATTTTGTAAACATTGCTGAAGCAAATCCCACTCGCTCCACACCCACCACCCAGGGAAAAGCAATGAAATCTCTCTTCTCCATGTATAAAGGTGTAGGCGTAGAAAACAGACAACCTTATTCTTAATTATTATTCATTATCTAAGGTTATTTCCATGTCAGAGGCTGGAATTCGAAGGCAGAATGACATCTTGACATTCTCATTGTCAAATAAAGAAATTCAAGTGGTCTGTCAGACAACAAACGGTGTGTCGGGCCACTTCAGAAAAGGATTAGTTCAAACACATTTTCTGAACCTGAATCAATCAGGTTTAGAAACACTAAAACATTTGTGACGGACATGATTATTGAGGCAGAATTCCAATAATAAGGAGCTTTCTTGTGTCTAATTAAAATGCAGCACTATCCATGTCAGTTGCTGTGTGGTCCTACAGTGAAGTGAAGGTGGACCAACTCACCACTTTGGTCCGAACTGAATTTCTATACTCTATTTCCATTACATTTTTAGTGCAATATTACATTTTTTTTTTTTTACTGTTTTGTATATTTTATTCTTCTGTGCAATAGTATTATTTTTAATCTGAAGGCAGCATACATTGTTTTGTTCTTTTCCACAGCTTTTGGGGCAATATGTATTTTTTTTTCCATTGTCAATGTTTTTTCTTTTATATTGTCAAAATTTCATTTTGCTTGTATAATATGTACATATATGGTTTACTTTTTTATTTTGTATTTCATATTTTTTCTTCGAAGTTCTCTATCTCTGTTGCTATTTTTCTTCCCACTGCTATTACATGCTGCTGTAATGCCCAGATTTCCCCGGCTAGGGATAAATAAAGTTTTATCTTATCTTATCTTGAATTGTCTCAACTGTTGGATGGATGGCCATGACATTTTGCACAGACATTAATAGCCCCCAGAGGATGAATCCCACTGACTTTAGATATCACATGACCTTTTTTCTCCAGTCAACAATATTTCAGTAGCGTGTTAAGTCATCCAATCAGCAGCCAGACAGAATGTGCACCTAATGACCAATCACTGATCCTCTTTGTTTATCTGGGGCGAACTCCTTTCGTTTGTTTTTGTGAAATACACAATTAACGAGAGTGAGTTTGATCCCGTGTGTGGATCCTCTCTGTTCATGATGCTTCAGTTCCACAGTTTTCTGAAAAGTTAGAAAATTAGAGCTAGAATTACATTGATGTGATGGTAACAGCTTGAAAACTAATAATAGCTGCGATAAAACTAGTTAGTATAAGTATAAAAGAAGTGGACGTAGACTTGGGGTCTGAAAGGTGAAGTCAATGCAAAAAGAAGTGCGATTGAATAGAAGTCTATGAGAGAATAACCCCCCTTCTCACTTTGATTTATTAGCTCAGTAAATACTTTCCTGCTGTGCCTTTGGACCTGCTAGCATGACTGTAGACTCTTCTTCACCAAAGCATGAAATCACAAGGGCTCTTTTGTGGTCGGCTACAGCAGCACCTTCCGCTAATCAAGTGATGATGCACGTGATCCCCTGGGGAAGGATACTGATCAGTAGGAGAAAAGTGGGAGCAGAAAGGAAGGGGGGAGCAGGAGGGAAAGATCGCCCTCTGTTTCCTGAATGATGGAAAATATTCACGTGAAAGAAAGAAAACACAAGCGTGATTCATCACCTCTGGGAATGCTCCGAGCGCACACATTGACATACACCGGCATACACGTGTGAAGGAATATTGATATCTTCCTGTCATCGTAGTCGAACTTTCACACAATTACAATGTAATGGAACGAGGGACACAGTTTAATCAGAGCACAACCTTAATCGATTAGTCGATCAACAGAAAATCAATCTGCAGCATTTCCTTTGAGGAATTTCTGTTGTTCTTGGTGATATAAGACATTAAACTGAGTATTTTTGAGTTTCAGCCAGACGGCCTGATATAACAAGCAATTTGAAGGTTCTGGGAGAATAATGGACTTTTTTTTTTTTTACTATTTTTGTGTCATTTTATAAACAAAACAACCATTTATTGATTAAACAGCAGACAAAGAAAATGATCTGTTAGCTGCAGCCCTCCACTTAAGGATAAAGTTTGTCATGTCTCGTCAGATCTGTTAAGTGTTTTTGTTCATGAGCGTCATGTCTTGTCTTACACTTCCTGTTTTATTGTGAAACTTAACTCTCCTCTCGTTTCAGGCCCCTTGACTTCCCGGTGTGTTTCCCTCCTGTCTGATTGTCTTTTGTTAAATAAATTCCTCTTTTATTTTGAAACCTTGCTGTTGTGTCTGAGCCTGTATTTGAGTCCAGAAACCTCGTGCCTCCGGGCTTGTCAAAGTTGTCTTAAAAATGAGAATTTCAGGAAAGAAATGTTGCATAACTTCTGCGTCTTGGTAAAACAGACTATGCAAGCTATTGCTCCATATTTAAAAGAATCTCGATGCAGTAATTGCATTAATAGTTCAGTCTGTCACTTAAAAGCAGCAAATCAAGTGACGAATGGTTGCCGGAATGCTAACAATGCTAATGAGGTGCTCCTAATCAAAATGGCATCCATTTAAATTCATTTTCATAAATAAATGTTCAAAAACAGCACTCCACATTGCACCTAAATCTATAATCCACCTGCTTATGATACAATATGTGGTGACAAATTGGAGGTTAATATCTTTAAATATTTATCATGTCTCTTCTGTATGTTTAGTGAATAACTGTTGCTCAGTGGAGATTATGAATGGTCTGAAACTACTGCGCACACTTCATCTTACATGCATATAAAGCCGGGTTTAAGGGCCACACTAATCTCATGCTACATGCTCACAGTCAGTTGCACTGCGATTGGCCTGGCACGATGAGAGTCAGATGTTTGGAGTCACACCACAGACATTCCTCACATGCCGTACATGCATGCCTTAAGGTTTTACACTACAAACGTGTACGCAATAGTACATTCATGATGTGTGATGGTGTTAAGACAGGGAAAGCTCCGCCGTAAAGGGTTAAGAACAGTTATGTAACTTTCTTCTAGAAGCAGAGACATGGCGCACATTTGAACAATGTGAGAAAGGCTTGTGAAGGTCCATCACAGACCGCTGTAGCATCTGCAGGTTGCTTAGTGACGAGCAGATGAGCAACTATCAGGCTGGGAATCACAAACATCCCATTCTCACAGTGCAGATTACTCCTCTGCTTCTGTAGGTTTAGGGTCAAGTTTATTTATTAGTGGCCCCTTGTGCCACCAAATTCTACCACATCAACACTTACAGAACGAAATGGGCTATATGGGCTAACCCTAAAGGAAGAGTTTGACATACTTGCTTTCTTGCTGAGAGTTCAATGACAAAATAGTCTGTTTGTTAAATATGAGACTATAGCGAGGAGCTGGTTAGCTTAGCTTAGCTGAGTTTAGCAGAGAGACTGGAAGCAGGAGGAACAGCTAGAAATAGAAATAAGACAAGAAATACTTCCTCCAGCATGCCTCCTTTAAAACCACATTGTTTTTAGTTTTTGTTTTGGTAAAGAAAATTAGTATGTATTAATCAGTGAGGTTTGGAGCTGCTGGTAGGCTGTCAGACATATATTTTTCATCTTGGCACAGAAGAGCTAAGGCTAAGGCTAAAGCAAGCTGTTTCCCCAGGATTCCGCTCTCTTAAGCTAAGCTAAACCCAGTTAAATCCCTGCTAGCTCTCGTTTCATATATCACAGACAGACATGTGAGTGGTATTTATATTTCATCTAACTCTCAGTAAGAGAGCCTACAGTATATTTCTCAAAATGTCAAACAGCTCTGGTGGTATCTAACCATGCAGATGGATGCGGTTGCTAAGGTTCTGTGATGTTTGCCTCTCTGCACAATTATAGACATATAATCAAGATGAGTTTGTGCTGTGCCAAACACACATGTCACACACTAAAGATGACTTTCATTCTCGATTAGTTTCCAGATAGTGGTAAAAACACCCATCAAAGCCATTAAACCATTTTTTCTTCTTGCCGGATCAACACAAACATGAAGATATTTCACAGCTCTTACACACAACAAACACAAGCAGCATATTTGAGAAGCTGGGAGCAGAAAATATTTGGCTGATTAACTGAGATGATTAATTAACTATAAATGTAGCTGCTACTTCATTTTCTTTCAGTCAAATTCAAACAGCTCTGCAAATGTTTTATGAGGAAGGACGAGCATTCAACAATTTAAGGCCTCAAGCAGACACACACTGCCCTTGCATCAGAAAGTGTTTCCGTAAACATAACTTGGTTTGTTTGCAAAAAAAAAACTCCACAGGAATCCTCGTGTTATTTCAGCATCTCTGCCATAATGCTGCACATTATTGTTAACTAATGTTTGCAACAGTTGCCAGATAGAGCTCTAGCACAGACAAACTGCACATCAAACAGGAGAGGAACTGGGGTTCTTAGCAGCTTTGTTTTCTGCCCCCCGGGGCCCCCTTGTGGATTAATCCGTCCATGCAGGTTCCATTGGGATGATTTCTTCAGTAGAAAATTGTTTCCGTGAACACTGTGTATCCACAGTAACCGCTTCGTGCTTGAAAAGATACAGTGCTGCTTTCTCAATTACAATTTTCACTGATCACCTTATGTCAGAGGCAGACAACTCAACACCTGTTAGTTACCACCGGGGGCCAGGGTGGTTTTCTGTTTTTAGGGATTTGACTGAACTCACAATTCAGCTCTCGGCTATTTCAAAACTGAAATGTAAGCAACATGTGCACTCTTTTGTTGATGTCTGTTTAATATCTGTTAGAGTAAAGGTAATTATTGACATGTTGTCCCCATATTTCAGAGCCACGTTTGAGTTTCCTGATAAGCCAGTTCTTTATAAGTCATGCAAATTCTGATGCTGACTTTATACAGCTTAAAACACATTGGCTCATGGCAATATGCACAATGGAATGAACCTATAATCTGCCCTGTATCCTAATAACTAGAATCTGTATAATTCATACTCTTCATACAGTACTAAGCTAACATTTCATGCACTGGGACATTCCTATGTTTTATTCTATTTTACAAACTTTTCATACAACCAAGGTTTAAATTTATCTGTACCGTGTGTCCTGCAGCGATAACTAATCTGGTTTTAAAAGAATTTCAATAATCACAGTGTTGCTGTAAGAAAAAGTGTTTTGGAGGTGTTTTAGGTTTGCAAACACCAGGAATTCATTATAATTAGTCGTCCTGCCAAAGACACCCTGAGCCTTTAATCATTTAAACCATCGGCAGCACCACCGAGCTGCAGTGAGGTGATGAATAACTACTGCAGGTACAGGTGACACCAGCTGTGTAAATTACAACGTACTAAATGTCATTGATGAGTTAACAAATTAAAATCCCCCATAATCTACAGTATTTTTTCCCTCGTGGAGTTTTCTTCTGTTTCATAATAAAAAAATACTTTTATATCTTATATTTTAGTTATTTTCTCATTACTTCATCACTGCAGGGACTCGCTGCTTATCATGAATAAGGGCTACAGTCTAACCGCATTTTAGTTTTAATGTTTCCAGGATAAATAATGGCTCTGATTCTACATCTCTAATTCCCTTTCACTCCTTGTGTAGCACTATCATCTGCAACTTTTGTATGTTCAACACACATCACAAAACCATAATATCGTTTTGGGCTGCAGGAGCTGATTCACTGGCCCTCTAGCCGGTGTGGTGATGTCCACTGCACATGCCCCAGCTCATGTCTCTGCTCTGCCATCTGCATGCATCAGATGTATTTTTGCCAGAGCAGCTCTGAAGCAGATGTCTCTGAGGCATCAAATTCATATGTGGAGGTATATGAATGCCTGTATTCATTAACTTAAAACGAATATTTAATGATATTCCTTTATTGCTTGAGGCATGTACCAAAACTATTATTTGACAATGCAAATAAAAATCATTCATATCAATCATATTCATTCATATTCAATCATTATGACATCAGGTAAAATGACATGAAGGGAAAAAAAGAGTGTAATGACAAAAGCTGTGCTGTGAGATCGTTTATATTGACATTTAAAATGAGTGAGCATAAAGAAAATTAGAGGCAACGATCATAAATATACAATTACATGAGCTGCAAATGTATATCTATGTTTCCAGTAGACATTAAAACTACGACACAACACAGTCAGTTCCAGTTGACATCAGGCATCAGCGTGCAAAAACCTGGAGGCCCTGGTGGGAGAGCAAAACAATAAACTCTGTATTTACTTCTCATTTTTGGTGCTGCTGATTTATCAATCTTTGCACACAAACTTCTGTTGGCACATGAGACTGTTTCCCCTTTTAAAAAAAAAATCCCAAAAACGAGGCAGTTCTTCAAATTGACGACTATGACTAGCTGACAAACCCAAAACTGTATCCTGTGCTCGGAGAGTGCCCAGGATGGCCTTTCACATGGTCCTGTCAAGGCTCGACTACACTAGAAGTAAGTGTGTGGGACAAGGAGACTCATGTGTATATCACCTTGCTCTGGCCTGAGAGAATGAATGCACGTGGGTGAGATGGAAGTACTTCATGCTCTCTCACCATCTCAGTTTGAATTTCTCGCTCATGAAAAGAAAACCTGTTTTTCCTTTCCTTACTTTCCTTTCTTGGTTGTGTTAGACATGATGTAACTGCAGGTCTTAGTGCAAATCCCTCAGATGTGCTCTGTATCTCATTTTGTTTATTGTCCAAATCAATCAGTAATATTGATTATGTTCACAGTACAACTCATAATTGGTCTTATTAAAGTCCGTCTCATCTCCCATGTGGTTTTCCCCAAATCTTAACGCTTCAGGCAAGCTTTTGACTCATGCTCTTCTACAACTTTGCTTTGGCAGCACTACACTCTACGACCCCTGCTGCTCGCATCTGGTCGATCTCTGCTGATGTGAACCCGTACTCCTCTAGGACCTCAACTGTGTGTTGCCCAATTACGGGGTCTGCAGCGAGGCAAGGCTCTGCGGGAGTCCGGGAGAGAACCGGGGCCGGCCGGGGGCTTTCATTCCCTGTGGAGTCCTTGATGAAAGAAGCCCGTTCCTGGTTATGTGGGTGTGAGCTCACCTCCTCGAAAGACAACACAGGTGTAACACAGGCATCAGTCCCATCGAAAACCACTGACCAGTCCTTCTGGGTTTTTGAAGCAAAACGCTCTGTGAAGATCCGTCTCAGCTCCGGCCAATCACTGAAGCTCATCTGAGGAGGCAAATCTGCAGCATCCAACTCTAAGCCTAGGAAAAAAAAAAAAAAAAAAGACTTATCTAACCGAGTGGAGAAACCTGCGGCCAAAGGAAAATGATGTAAAACAGAGAAATATCTGACATCTGAGGGCAGTGGTCACTTTGTCTTTGTGAAGCCCCATGAGTTTCACTTGAGAGGTAATCTGTTCATTTTCATTGTGGTTGCTCTCCTGAAGCCGTTACTGCAAATTCAAAGAGAGCTTCTTTTGTTTCACATTGTTTTGTTTTGATTTTTTTTTATGGTTGCTAACATGCATTTCTCTACACTGTGATCACTTTTCAATGTCAGTATGATTAAACTGTCGATCATTTTTCATTGTTTTGACATTCATCTTCATCAAACTGTGTTTTTACAGTTTTATAAAGTGTTCCTGAGTCCATGTATTGCATTCCACAACTTCCCCAGTCTTTAGCTGCTCCTGTCCCAACTTGTTTGAAATGTGTTGCTGCATCAAATTCAGAATAAGCAGATACTTGCAAAACTCAATGAAGCTGATGAGGTCTAACATTAAATATATTGTCTTTGTACTGTTTTCAGTTGAGTGCATGTCAAAAAATTTCGGCAAGTTATCACATTCTGTTGTATTTATGTTGTACAGTGTCCTATTTTTTTTGGAATCAGGCTTGTAATAAATAAATAACCACACATAAACCACTAATTGGGCAGATTGACAGGGCTGATCACAGCTGCTGCGCATCTGTATCTGAAGCCAACCTACACAAGTGGCACATATGTACAGTGAATATATACATGGTTGTTTTGTATTGTATTACTGGTATTGCTTCACTTTAGGAATAATGGCTAGTGCAGCATTTTTGATTCATTTCTAGGACATATGAAGGAAGAGGTTCCACTCTCTTTATGGAAATGGAATTTTTAGTTGTACAATAAATTAATAAACTAACAACAAAAAGCTACTTTAAAGCAAATAGCAATAACATATTATAATGCTACTGCTTTGCATTCCACCAACCCTTCAGCAGCTGTCTGTAGAACTGCGGTTCTATGGCACCGACAGCCATGTACTTTCCGTCTGAAGTCTGGTAGGTGTCGTAGAAGGGCGCTCCACTGTCCAACAGGTTTTGTCCTCTTGAACGGTCCCACATACCAATGCTACGAGATTTCCATACAAATGAACCTACATATGCTGCTCCTTCTACCTGAGGATGGTGAGAGGGAGGAAGAGAAAGGGACAACAGAAGGTCAGAAGAGTCAATATTCTTATTTAGATTTTATGCAGAATTATTCCAGGCACATGCAAACTACAGCTTAATGAATATAAAGTACCATGAGTTTGCTAAAAATACAAGCGTACCCTTTTTATTCATTAATTACTTCAGACTAAAATTGCAAGATGCCTCCTGCGTGCACTCACATGTACGCTAATACAAGGACGCAGCTTTTTCATAGTGTAGCAGAAGCTGACGGCTTGAGCAGATATCCGCAACACGTTTCCTAGTATCGGCTGAGCAAAACCAAACAGGACGAAAACACGGAGTGCAGATCAAATGTCGTCCCGTTGCAATATACATAACATTCAAATAACAATAATGTAAACAATAAAAGATATATGTATAGCACCTTTGATACAAGAAATGCAGCTCAAAGTGCTTTACAACACAAAAACCACATGGAGCAAGTGCTGCACACAAAAAAAGACAGCATGAACATAAAAAAAAAAACAGGAATAGAAATTTAATGTAAAATAAGATGGAGAATAAAACTCGCTTGACAATAGTGAAAAATAAGATGAAAATAAAACCACTCAATAATAATGGTAAAAATAAATAAATAAATAGAGTTCACTAAATGCATAAAATCAAGTAAAATACAACACTTTAAAAGAAGTCCAGCAGAAAAGTTTCAGGCCTGTGAGGAAGTCATGGCTAGTTAAAGACTAAAGTGAAAAGATAAGTTTTAAACTTTCTTTTAAATCTATTCAGCTGGCTGTCGTCCCTCATATCTATTGGTAGTGTGTTCCAGAGCTGTGGGATGTAACTGACAAAAGCTGCATCCCTGACTGTCTTTCAGCTGGGAGCCTCCAATAAACCAGCAGCAGACGATCGCAGTGTTCTTGAAGGCATATAGTAAACAAGGTGTTTAGCGATGGTCTGAACCCATTATGGGCTTTGTACGTAAGCAGGAGAACTTGTAGAAACGTGGCAATTATTTGTTGAAAACTAGGCTTCTCTGCCGAAATACTGCGCAGAGGGTATTCCGCTGATATTTACTGTATGAACCAGCAGCTGCCTGTACTCAAAATGCATTCAAGTCTCCATATGTGCACACGCTGTTACTGCTGCAATTTAACTCCTCTGTTGGGATCTAATCAGGCTCCTTCACCTCAAATGAACTGTGCTGCGGCTTAAAAGACAAGTCTGATCAACAGAAGGGGTTTAAATATTTGAAATGGTGTTCTGTCTTTACACTGGACTTCAGTAAAATGGCTCAACTGTTTTCCTCCAAATTGCTGCTCTCTGAGTCATCAGGAACAAATCGCAGTACAGAAGAAGGTCTGCCGCTGGTCGGAGCTTCAATGCTCTCATTTATTTTATGCCAAAACCAAGACTCGTGCATATGGAGTCTGTGGGAAAGCTGTGCCGATTCCCTGACTGTGTTTCCTTCTTTTGACTGTTTTTGATCATAAGATTTGAATTTGACCATTACGAAGAAATACAAGGACGACGCCTCGTGAATGACGGAAAAATAGACCTGTTACTCTCTGTTACTACTTGCATTTTTATATTCTTTGGTGACAAGCAGGCATGCCTCATACTATCACAGAAAAATACAGTTTCCAAGTAGCCAACCACCAATTAAAATGCAGAGGCCCCTCTTCGTTAAAAGAAACAGAATGTGGCTCAGATCGATTAATGTGGTAACAGCAGGCATGAAATCATTTGAAACTAAAATAAAAAGGGGAAATAATCAATAGGATGAGAGAGAGACAGAAAAACAGAAACAGGCTTTAGATCTCACTAACCCGTTGCTCTCCCTGTCTGAAAATTAAATCCGTGCTCTGGGCATGAATGCAATACTGGGTGCTGCTGCATTACACCACTTTAATTCACTGTCTCCAATTTGAAATCTTTGTGAGATTAAGTCGACACAAAGCAGGACAGTGCACTGTGCTGCACATGGACGCCGCTTTCAGTGTGTCTACTGCAGAAAAGAAAAACAATTACATTTGCAATAACCGATTCTACGGCCACTCGGGAGCAGCTGAAACACGTTAAAGCAGCATGGACATATCACCTTTTAAGTTGATTCGGAAAGTTTCAGGTTTCAGTTTTCATCTATGATGATGCAACTAGTTTCATTATCAGAATAAGATGTAAAATGATGTCTTCTGCTCTTTAGCTGCTAAATGTTCTCCAGCTAGTTGCTAACTGTGTTCAGTTGGGTGTGCAGTTTGGTGCTAAGCAGGTAGCGTACAGGGGGTTTTTAAGACCTTTTTTCTGTAACCAGCTGCCTGCTGCTGCTGACAAAAGACACTAGGAGAGCTGTGAGAGTGAATCAAAACAGACAAAATTGCAACAGGACAACTAAACAATGAGCTGAGACTCATTATCAAGCTGAGGGGAGCTGCAAATAATTCTCTGCAGGTTCATCAGTACGAGTGGCACATTTTTACATTAGTTTCAAATTGTCCTTTGCTACATTACAGAACAAAAAACGGCAATTATACACACAGTTGTAAATTACATCAACCTTGTGTATTGTACCCCTGGCCAGTGCAGTGCATGCTGGGTTTGGCTTCAGCCCACATAAAGCATCAAAAAAATAGGCAGAAAATGGATGAATGGCAGTGATGACATGACTGATGACACACCTTTGACTGAATGGGTGAATACATTTTTTCACAATTGATAGATTGCAATAAAAAGAAAAAGCATCATTACTAGTATTGAGTGTTTATAAAAACAAACCCAAAAAAAAAAGCGGGAACATGAAGTTAATGCAGCCGAGTGCTGATGGTAATGAGGGTTTTCTTGATTTAGGCTTTTTGTTTGTTTTTGTTTGCTTTAGGTTTGAAAAATGAGGGCATTTAATAGTTGCATTATGGGAGCTGCGGGATCCAGTGTTTTCTTAAGGTTGACTTCAGACTCTGCTGCTTCCTTTGTGACCCTTCTTAATGAAAATATGTCCAAAGGTTGTCCTTCTTTGACTAATTTAAGAGGACAATCTGATTGTTACAAATCCTGTTAGGGGCTGCGTATGTATGAGACCTTTATGAGATGAAGATGAAGATTAAGACCTTCACTGGATACATGTCAAAGCAGCTGTAACCTGGATTCACAATAAAATACACTTCAGTGTGCTATGTGCATTCGGTTTTAAGTTTTAAATTCATACTTTCGAGAGCTTCTCCTCCTGAAGGCGTTCATTAGAGTGGTTCTACTTTGCAGCCAGCTGTGGATGTCAGGCACAGCAGGATTCACTCTGATGACACTTTTCAAATAACTTTGCAAAGGGCTGTCCAACTTATCATTTAGTCCAATTAAAGTTGACCCTGACTCAAGTTTGCCACAGCGTGGTGCACCATCATCTGGAAACATGATACAGGAAACTGTGTAGTGTACATTGACCGTGTCTGTAACATTGACACCTGGACTGTGGGAAGCTGCCATGATGGGAACCTCGTTTGTAGCATTTAATTAAATTAATTGTTTACACACAAACTTTGAGACAGAGAAGAAAATTAGTTCTGCTATGATAACCCTCCTTGTAACATCTTGCCTCTGAGTCTTCAGCCTGGATGTCCTGGTTTCAATTTCAGAGTTTGCCCACACTGACGCAGCCTCATGCATATATATTTGCATATATTCGCTAGCGGGCTGTTAGTGTGAATATGCCTTAACCCCACTAGTGTCTGGCTGCAGTTTGTGCAAAGCCTCTCCAATGTGATTTGTATGAGCTCAGACTTTGTTCACACAAAAACAGGGCAGGTGGACTGACAATATGCTTACCATGCAAGCATCAATGATCTGTCCTTTCCCTGACCTTGTCCTCTCCAGCAGCGCGAGGACTATCCCCAGGGCGCAGGTGAGACCACCTCCTGCAAAGTCTGCAACCAGATTCAGCGGAGAGTAGGGCTTCTCTTCACTGCGACCCATCCAGGACAAAAGGCCTGTGGCACAGAATGTAATGATGACAGCTTCATGAGTGGAGAACAATACAGCAACAATACAGTCCCCAGCCCTGAAAGTGAAAGAAGACTAATTAGTTTGGAAGGGAGTGATGCGGCCTGCAAAAAACCTCAAAAGGAAAGGTTAACAGCCCCCGCAAAGATTTTTCTTTCAGTACATACAATATACAACTCTGTTCTCAAATAATAACAAGGCTGACATAATAATTGTTTCCTGTGTTGAACCAGCATGTCTACTCTGTCCTTTTTGCAACTGTCAACATACAGATATTACAAAGCGCCTTGAACATGTATTGCACAGACTAGTTACAGCAACTTTCTCAAAATTTAGGTTTCAACTTTTTCTGTTCCTCTACTTTGCGGGGGTGCCAACTAAAGAGGCAAACTCACTGTGGCAGGTATCTCCACAGCGTTCTCATTTGGTCCTCTACTTCGGTCTGTATGTGCTCTATAATCCATACAACACATCCCTAAAATGTGCCTCACGCTTCAATGGGTGTTCCTGTGTTAAACTAAGTGACATTAGATGGCGCTGTTGCTTTTCTGGGGATGGCGTTGTTGTTTTTTTCCTCCCTTTATGCCTTTCGTCCATTCTTCTTTGCAAAACACAGACAAACATGTAACCGAATGAAAATACCAGCAGTTTCATTACAGCAACAAATCACTCAATAAACTCATTACAGTTAGAGTGATGTTACTGGAAAAACACCACTGGGTGGATTTATAATGGGGTAAGCGTACAGGCACATTTACAAGGACATAAAAGCTTAAAACAAAGCAGCACAGATCTCTTGAAAACCTGCACTTATTGAGTTTATGAGGGCTGTATTACAATAAGAAGCGGTTTAGGATTGATTTAGAAAGTGTGAGTGTTGGGAATGAGCTTTGGGGGAGAAATTCTTTTCAATCTATTCTCATAAAGTGCTCCAACCTCATGTGCCAGGTTACCACATGGTTGAGTTACCTGTATCAGCCCCCAGTGGTATCTGTAGGTTTATACATATACATATCAGACCTTGCTTTGCGTGATCACGTTTGCATTGCCAATGTTTTGTCATCCATTCTGCCTGAATGTGCTTAAAGTTCGTTACTCACATCTTACTGTAGTGGGGTGAAGCTTGATATGGCACCATGATTAGTGTCGTGAGACTTTATATTCTGGGTCTTACAGCTAGGCTGAATGCCACCCAAACATGTGGCATTTGGCCTTGACTCTTCACGAGGCTGCATTTTTGCATCAGCCGCCTCATTACTTTTATTTCTTTTTAAGGCCTGTCTAGGTTCTTTTTGTGTGCTGCAAAATACAGATTGTGCAGAATAATGAGCAGTGTGTGCACTAGCCAAGCATTTAAAAGGCCTGCTTTTAAGACCATTATGGTGAAAATGTTAGACTATTTCATTCCCCTGAATGCCTGCGTAACCCATTAATTATACAAGTGTTATTAGTTGGAAAGAAAGCAGAAGATTCTGCAGTTTTTGTCATTTGAGTGTCACATTACACTACCTACAACTTATACTGAACTTAAAATGTCATTTGGTTTGTAGTACAGAACTGAATGTACAGAACTGAAACTAAATGAGTGCTGGCAGTCTGCCTTTGTAGATAAAACAGTTTAATATATTTCCATAAATATATAACCCGCGAAGAATTTTTTGAAAGTGCCTGCCCCTTTGCAAACAGTTTTCATGGACGACTTCCCAGATCACAAACCAGCTGGGACATCAGCTTAACCTGTATCACTCCCACAGTGGTATCTACGTATATGGTGTTACATATACGTATCAAACCTTGTGATTAAGCTGGCAGTCACGAGCAATTTAATACACTGTTGATCTAAGGTTGGTATCCATTTGTTGTATATGATTTCTTACTGTGGACCTTCCACTGTACTGAATAGTTGGCTATAATCAAGGTTTATGGGCAACTTTCCAAAGTCATACTAAATGTTATCGAACGTTCACCTGGTAGACTAATGTAAAATATAAAATAATGGAAAAGAAAAGCTTGACTTCACGCACACTGAGAGCACTGAGTTTATTATACACTGAAACTCAGCTCATGTGTCCACGGTCATGAAACAACAGATTTGGGCCGACGCAGATTCAAGTACAGACAGAAAAACAACAGAAAGAGGAGTGAATTATCCTCCTTCATCATCTGGATGAATACTCAATCCATCAGTGTGCACTGCAAGGTGTCTAAGCATTCAATCCACAAACATTCACAGTTGTGTGTGTTATTACCTGACATGGCAAGGAAGTTGATGTCATGTCCAGCTGTGGTGGCATAAGATCCACTTTGTCCATACCCAGTCAAGCGAGCGTAGATCAGACGAGGGTTTTCCTTTAACAGGTCTTGTGGACCGAGGCCCAGCCTCTCCATCACACCTGCGGGGTCAGAAGAAAGTCAATCAATAATACAATCTATAATTACATTAATCAAAAACATTGATCACATTCATCAGTGTCTACCTACATATATGTTTATATACACATACAGATTTAAATAAAAAACACGGTTGTTATACCTCAGAGTACATCTACGACTATGAGGTTCTCTAAACTGAAATGTATCAATTTGTTTGAATTGGTTTCTATATTTTAATATAAATACAAGTAAAAATAACTGTGATTACTGTTAATCTAATAAGATCTGACTAAAATTATTATACTATTATACATCAATTCTGGCCAACCAGTAGCAGATAGTAACAAAGTACATTGTACAAGTACAAGTGCTTGAGTACAATTTTGAGGTACTAATACTTTACTTGAGTATCTCCATTATAAGATAAATTATACTTCTACTCCACAACATTTCAAAGGGAAATACTGTACTCTTTACTCCACCACATTTATTTATTTATAAATACTAGTTTCTTTACAAATTAAGATTTTTGCATGCAAAACATATGAGGATCTTATAAAATGCATTGCATTTTTTTTTTACAACCCAGTGGCTCCCAACCTGTTTGTCTTGTGACCCCTCACAAAGAAGCACCGTCTAGTGGGGCCACTTGTGACATTTCCGAAATCTTTGAGCAGTTCAGTCTAAGAGTGATTTCTAGCCTCTTTTAATTTAGATTAATCTGTGAATTATTTATTACAATCTAGAAAATGTCAGACAATATTGAAAAATATCAAAACTAATAATAATCTGGAAAAGTTATAATAATCTAAACAATTATCAAAATTGTTGCCAATTTATTTTCTGTTGATAAACTAATCAATTAATCAACCTATTGTTGCAGCTGATTTCTTCTCAAAACTTCTTAGATGGTTTCATTTCAATAAATGCATGAGGCCCAAAGAAGTTTAAGTATCTACTATTTCAAAACAAAGCCCCCAAAATAAAGAAATGAGAAGAAAGTTGTTTATCAGCACTGTGTTTTTTATTCTTTCCTGCCCCATTATTGATCTCATGACACCACTTATTCATCTTGTGACCCTCTGGAAGGGACTTGACCCTAAATTGGCACACACTGGATTCAAATACCAAACTAAATATAAAGTACTTAAATATACAGCTTGAGCATTGATGCATCAATAGCCATTTTTCTGCAGAGCATGCAATTTCATTTTTAATACTTGAAATACTTATTACTGATTTTACTTCTGTTTTTTTACTTAAGCACGATCTTGAATGAAGGACTTAAGCTTATTACAACTAATTGAGTATTTCCACATGAGTGTATTAATGCTCACTGATTCTAACCACTCTGTATAACAGAGTATAACTCATCGCGCTGTTAGTTCTCATAGTGCTGGTGGTCTGACCTTTTCGGTAGGGCTCAAGGACCACATCAGACTGGACACAGAGCTTCCTGAGCAGGGCTACACCCTCTGATGTCTTCAGGTTGATGGCCACAGATTGTTTGCCCCGTGCTTGTGTGTCCAAAGACATGGCGGCCTTGGTCCGGTCCACACGGATCACCCTGGCTCCAAAGTCAGCCAGGATCATGCCACAGAACGGTGCTGGAGCCAGGCCTGCCAGCTCAATAACTCTCACTCCAGCCAGTGCCATGATGAAAGAACTGGAAGGAATACAGCTCTAAGTATAATGAAATTTAATGCAACAAGAATAGCAGAGGATATTAATTATTATCATACGTTCTCTACAGCAAACCTTCTGATAAATGATGTTATGGCTGCAATTAACATGCTTTTCACACCTTCCCAGAGCCCAAGGTGACATCTTTAAATTAAATTTTAAAGTTTTGTCTGATCTAAAGGTAGTCAAAGGTATTCCCATTTCAGAAGACTGAAACTGTGAATTTTTTGTATTTTTGCTTGAAATATTTTTTTTTAAATCACATGATCATAGAGAGTTGCAGATCGTTTAATTTTCTGTTAACTTATTTAGAGCTGATTCTTTCTGCTCCAAATCACATAGCGTGTTTTGACAGCTGTCATCTGTGCAGCCTTGGGTTGAAAATCTCATCATAGACCTGTTTTTTTGTTTTTTTTTCAAGATTTGGTACTTTTGATACTATCAAATGTATAATTAACAGAGATCCTATTTTTTAAACACATAATATTGAATACTTTTGATAACATTGGCCTGCACAGTACTATAACACCTCACCTGTTTGTGTTAGTGAGCTAATTTGTCTTTTTCCCCATTGATGACCCTTTAGCCTTACAGAACGTAATCAGTCAGATTATGGATTCACACCACCCTGTTGCCACCATGTAATTAGTGTAATCAATTAGTGTTAATTGGTGCAATTACAGTGTTTCTGTGATGCAAAAAGCCAGATTCTGAGGGATCTTGGCATGAAGATGTTTGCCTCTGCGGCGTCTTTTTTTTTTTTTTCTAAATAAAAATAATTAGTAGTTGCAGGCCTACGGCAAAATTTGCATTAGGTTTTTGTTTTGACGCGTAAACGTTAAACCAGAGGTCTAACTTTAATTGCGCATTTTCTCTGGAGGGGTCAGCACACTGTGGCATTGCTACATTCACTTCAGTAAAACATCTGTGTACTTCCAACACTGAATTTAGACTTTAGACTCTGAAAAAGTAGCTAATTTGTCCTTTGCCACACTTTCAAAGTCCAAAGTGCCTCACGAAGAAGCGCTACAGGCCAAGTAAACAACAGAGTCTGAAGTAACACACTCACCAAGTACTAACTAACTTTGTACAAAGTATTGAATACTTAAAGAACTTTGTGCAAACTGTTGTAGTACGCCATGGACGTGGGGCACCGTACCAAGCGTCACATTGTCCGACATTAATAAAAACAATGTGTCGCGAATGCATCACAGGCAGGCTGACCAAAAACAAGTTAACTGGCTAACCCGTTTTATGTAAACTACTGTTATGGACGTCAGAACAAGACGGCCGGAGTAGCTGCAGCCTTTATTAGAACACATCAGTATATGTGAGTAAGTTAAAAGTAGCTTTTAACCGCAGTTCGGCTTACCTGTGATAACAAGCCGCGGACAGGACGCTCTGCTGCTGACGGCTGCTGTTGCTACTCTCCTACACACGCTAGTTAGCCGTTAGTAGTGGACAAAGATGCCCGACGGCGGCTCACATAGTACGCTACAACCACAAGCATAAAGACAATAATTAATCCAAGACTTAGCGAAACATACATGATGGGGCTAGTGGTGATTAAGCAGCAGCTTGTGAATGTGACTTTTGCTGTTTTGCAAGAATAATTCTGATTTAAATCGATGGGTGCACTGTACCACAAAACTTACTGAGTTGGTATGTTGTCGCCCGGTGATCCTCTTTATCCCCACCTGTTCAGCGTTAAACAGCTTTTGTTTAGAAACGGTTTTAGGTTGAGCAGGACAGCCAGGGGACACCGCAGTGTACCCCCTTTGACAACTAGCGCTGACTCCGCCTAGCCGGGCGGACATCGGTGTACGCTCGTGTTTAACGTAAGCGATCTCTGTTTACAAGCCGCTTCCTGGTGACCTCAGCGCGCCCCTCGCAAGATTTTTGGGAAATGAAGTTTTTTTTAATCGTTCATTTGACAAACACAAGGAATTCCAGTTATCATACGTGCACATAGAGATTTTATTTTTTATTTTTTTTTACAAATATTTCCAAATATATTTAACGTTATTGTGCTTTGGTTTTCTAAATTGTAATACAAATATAAATGCTTAAATAAATACATTTTACGTAAATAAATTCAGTATTTTAAAATGTAAGATAAGAAAAGATAGGATAAAACTTTATTTATACCCAGCCGGGGAAATTTGGGCATTACAGCAGCATGTGTAGCAGCAGGAAGAAAAATAGCAGCAGAGAACATTTGAAAAAACAAAATACAAAATAAAAAGTAGACATATATATGTACAACAAGCAAAATGAAATTTGACTATATAAATGACAAATACGGCATGTAGAAAAAATATATATGTAAAAGTATTTATTGCCCCAATAGCTGTGGAAAAAGAACAATGTAAGCTGCCTTCAGATTAAAAATAATAATAAATAGCGTGACTACTATTGCACAGAAGAATTACATGTACAAAACAGTAAATGATATGTAATATTGCACAAAATGTAAACGAAATATGTAATAATGCACAAATAGTATGAGTGTAATTTGTCAAACAACATCAACACAGTCTTATGTTAAGTGGTGCTGGAGTTCAATAATCTGACATCTGATGGAATGAAGGACCTGCGGTAGCGTTCCTTTTTACACACTGAAAGCATCAGTCTGTCAGTAAAAGAGCTGCTAAGGGCCCCACTGTGTCATGCAGGGGGTGGGAGGGATTGTCCATGATTGATGTCAGCTTTGCTAACATCCTCCTCTCACCTACATCCTCAGTGGTGTCCAGAGGGCAGTCCAGGACAGAGCCAGCTCTCCTGACCAGTTTATTGAGTCTCTTTCTGTCCCTCTCAGAGCTTCCACAGCTCCAGCAGACCACTGCTTAAAAGACTGCAGATGCAACCACAGAGTCATAGAAGGTCCTCAGTTATGTCCTACATGCTCCAAAGGACCTCAGTCTTCTCAGGAGATGGAGATGACTTGGCCCTTTCTAGACAGGGCATCAGTGTTCGTGGACCAGTCCAGTTTATTGTTTAGGTGTACACCCAGGTATTTGTACTCCTCCACGATCTCAGTGTCAAATCCCTGGATGCGCACTGATGTAGTTTGTGGCCATCTCCTTGGTCTTGCCGGCATTGGTGTGCAGGTGGTTTAGTCCACACCATTCGACAAAGTTAGTGATGACTTCCCTGTATTCCAAATCGTTCCCCTGCGACACACATCCAACGATGGCTGTATCGTCTGAGAACTTCTGGAGGTGGCAGCTGGTTGTGTTGTGTCTGAAGTCTGATGTGTCCAGGACAGAGCCAGCTCTGCCACAGAGTCATAGAAAGTCCTCAGTAATGTCCTACATACTCCAAAGGACCTCAGTCTTCTCAGGAGATGGAGATGACCTGGCCCTTTCTAGACAGGGCATCAGTGTTCGTGGACCAGTCCAGTTTATTGTTTAGGTGTACACCCAGGTATTTGTAATCCTTTCACTCAATTTCAAAGCCCTGGATGCACACCAGTAGTTTAGTAGTGTAGTCTGTGGTGCTTTCCTGCAGAAGTATATCACCATCTCCTTGGTCTTGCCAGCATTGATGTGCGGGTGGTTTAGTCCACACCAGTCGACAAAGTTATTGATGACTTCCCTGTATTCCAAATCACTCCCCTGTGATACACATCCAACGATGGCTGAGGGTGAAGAAAAGAAAAGAGAGCACAGTACCCAGCGGAGCCCCCGTGCTGCAAACTTTTTTGTTTTTTAGAGAACATAACAACAGTCTATCAACTTGGATGTTGTCTGTGATGCACCACTGCTGAAAAAAGAATTGGCTGGATGTAAAAATTACTGTAAGTCACTGACATTTATGGATTGGTTCACATTTTTCTCTCATTTCTGTCAACCTTAAAACAACCCTCACATGCCCAAATGTGCAATGAAAGAGTTATTTGTCACTGTAATTGTTCCTCTGGTACATATTGAAAATGTGCCTCCCTAACCTGTCTCCAATTGGAAGACATCTGTTAAAAAAAATCTGCAATCCCCGTTCTGTGCAATGTTGCATTTCAAAGTTCAATTGAAATTAATGAGTCTTTAGTAGCAAGTGGGTATTCCAAAATGACTGTATATTTGGCACAAAATCCTGTCTCTGTTACTAGGCCTTCACCACAGCTCATAAAGGAAACACTGTGCAGGGGAAAAGGGGGAATTGAGATTAAAAGGTTAATTTAGAAAAATTCCCTCATGATTCTCAAACTGCTGAAGCCTCATGTGCGTTTCACATAAATTTTTGAATGGATTTTTGGACAAACACAGAACTGTGGATTTTCTTCTTCCACTGAAATCATGCAAGAGGACTTACGGACCAAAGTTCTTGTGAGTCTAGACTGCAACTGCAGTTTACCATTTTGCTACGGAAATTAAACTGTTATAGTGACTGGGGATCTTTCTCCTTTGAGATTTTAGCACAAAAAGCCAGACAGAATAATGAACACTCCAATCCATAATTGCATATTCAGCCAACACTTTACATTATAACTAGGTAGCCTCACAATTAAATACTTTGTTTTGCATTTATTATCTCTTGACCCCTGCAGCTAATTGCAATGAACACATTCTTGAGCCTCAGCCAATGTCGTTATGCTTCACTCTCAATAATTTTATCTCTACTGCACTACAGCTTCTCCATTTAGCCAGCTGTCACCCCTTCACCTGGAAGGGCCAGACCACCTCTTTCCAGGGGAATACCATGACTTTATATTTGGAGGAGATGAACCTTATCTGTGACCCTAGACCACACTCGGCTACAAACCAGACATTTAAAATCTCAACACAGTGTTACCAGACAGGACATTTTCAACATCTTATCTGAGCCTTGGTATCCTGTCCACCCTTACGACAAACAGGATGCAGGACTAAGTGCTGACTGCAGAAACTACTGCCGTGATAAAAAGCCCTGTTGTCCAAGCAGCTAATGATGAAATCTGACCAGTCGAATGGGATTATTTCTCCCTAATTACTTACTGCAAGAATTTATTGAGTAAACTTCAAAAACAGGTAGGAATTGTATGGCTCAGTTATGGAAGGGTGACCAAACTGTCCAAGATTTTGCAATAAATGTCAATATATTGGCATTTGTCTTCAGGAATGTACAGAATGTTGAGGATACATGGACTCTGCATGATCTATTACTTACTATGATGTTAATATATTGAACATATTGGGATTTAAAATGTAAAAACAAAAAACAAAATACAAAATAAAAAGTAGACATATATATGTACATATTATACAAACAAAATGAAATTTGACTATATAAATGAAAAATACGGTATGTAGAAAAAAATATATGTAAAAAGTATTTATTGCCCCAATAGCTGTGGAAAAAGAACAATGTAAGATGCCTTCAGATTAAAAATAATAATAAATAGTGTGACTACTATTGCACAGAAAAAAAATATACAAAAGAATAAATGATATGTAATATTGCACAAAAAGTAAACGGAAAATGTAATAATGCACAAATAGTAATTGTCAAGCAACATCAACACAGTCTGATGTTAAGTGGTGCTGGAGTTCAATAATCTGACATCTGATGGAATGAAGGACCTGCGGTAGCGTTCCTTTTTACACACTGGATGCAAAAGTCTGTCACTAAAGGAGCTGCTAAGGGCACTGTGTCATGCAGTGGGAGGGATTGTCCATGATTTATGTCAGCTTGGCTAACATCCTCCTCTCACCTACATCCTCAGTGGTGTCCAGAGGGCAGTCCAGGACAGAGCCAGCTCTGCAACAGAGTCATAGAAAGTCCTCAGTAATGTCCTACATACTCCAAAGGACCTCAGTCTTCTCAGGAGATGGAGATGACCTGGCCCTTTCTAGACAGGGCATCAGTGTTCGTGGACCAGTCCAGTTTATTGTTTAGGTGTACACCCAGGTATTTGTAATCCTTGTACTCAATTTCAAAGCCCTGGATGCACACCAGTAGTTTAGTAGTGTAGTCTGTGGTGCTTTCCTGCAGAAGTATATCACCATCTCCTTGGTCTTGCCAGCATTGATGTGCGGGTGGTTTAGTCCACACCAGTCGACAAAGTTATTGATGACTTCCCTGTATTCCAAATCACTCCCCTGTGATACTGTGTGTATCACAGGGGAGTGTATCGTCTGAGAACTTCTGGAGGTGGCAGCTGGTTGTGTTGTGTCTGAAGTCTGATGTGTAAAGGGTAAAGAGGAAAGGAGAGAGCACAGTACCCTGTGGAGCCCCGGTGCTGCAAACTGCCACATCTGACACACAGTTGTGAAGCCTCACATACTGTGGTCTGTTGGTGAGGAAGTCAATTGTCCATGCAGCCAAGTGACAGTCTACTCCGGCACTTTCCAGCTTCCCCCTCAGCAGTGATGGCTGGATCGTGTTGAAAGCACTGGAGCAATGATGTGTCATTAGGCACTGTTATCAGTATAAAACATAAATCTACTGAGCCCACTGGCAGGTGATTCATTTTGAAACCCTGGACTATTAATAAGGCAAAGGCATTGCTTTTCTCTTGTGACAGCAGCTGAAGCAGCACAGACTGAAAGGCTGAGTCTTTCAATAATGACACTTACTGAGAGCCTTGCAAAAAAAATCACAGTGAATGAGCCAAAAATACCACCTCGCCAACCACCCTGCAAGTCAGAGGCAGGTGGTCAGCTGATGGATAAGAGGAGGGGTAGTGATGCAACGCTGCAGAGTGCTGCTGCCCTCTGTTGGCTGTGCCCACATAATAAAAACAGTGTTACAATACCTTGGCACAGAACTGCATGTTTTTGGTATGGACAAACTTCAGCGCTCGCTGTGAAATGTGTTCCGTGATGTGACATCGAGGAGTTTTTTAACGCCTGGATTGAACTTTCATGAAATGTGTGCATGTCTGCAGCATTTATAAGGTCACTTGCTTTGAGAATAAGAAGAAATCTAACTGGCTGCCTGTACGTTGCATTATTATCATCAAAGTAGTCAAAGCAGTGGACAGAGAAAAGATTCACTTTGACACTTGAAAATGTTTTGCCCGTGGTTTGACCTACTCATTCATTGACCTTTAACAATCCTGTTCAACCATCCAGCCAGCACTTCAGTTGGAGAACATCTCCACTGTTTTGATCTCGGGCACCTCAGCAGTGGTATTTAAGCAAATTGTATACTCCACCGTTATCACCATTATGAGTTCTTGTGCAAACAATAATTAACATTAATATTTCCTGCACCTGTAATGCTTTAGAGGAGCATTTTATAGTTCACTTAAATGGCGATATCAAAGTGCATTAATGTATTAGTTACAATTCCTTTGGATTCATTCCTAATGCTTTCTCTTTTTTTTTTTAATTCTTCATTACACTGGCTAATTAATGAATTAATTGATTAATTAAGAACAAGCATCACTCAGACATCAAGCTCCACAATTATTTTGATAGTAATTAGTAATGTAAGAACAAAAGCAGAGAGCAGACCGTGCAGAAATAGTGAAGTAGAGAAAAATGGCTTAAAGTTTAAAAGCTTAAAGTTTAATTTTGAAGTTTAAAATTAATCTACAAACAAAATGTTTTCTTTCACCATGCTTGTCCATTTCAATTATTCTCTAATTCAGAACATATGATTTAAAGGCATAACCTACCATTTATGGGTGGGACAGCAGTTACTGCTACTCTGCTAAGCTAGGATAGCTAGCTTTTAGCTAAGCTAGTGTAGCTGCTGTTGCTTTTTTCTCTATTAAGATCAGATATAAGGTGTAAAAAGCTGAATTGCGAAGATGTATCACATTTGATTTTTAATCACAGGAAGCTTGCAGGAAATAGTGGTTAGCTAGCCTCAACAAGTGAGCGTGCAGTCAGTTTGGTTTTCATCTTTATTTTGGATTTCCTGCTGTATTTTCCTGTGACAGAATGATTTCATTATGCTAAAACAGATTTGAATCGAGTTCCTGCAATGTTTTGCAGTTTGTTTTGCAGGAATCCGCTCAATGCTGTGAAATTATGATTTTCAACAGCATGTAAGAGGTCAAGTGGGCAACTGACCTCAGTGATGGAATGTTAAAAGGGCAACTAGCTGCTTAGCGTAAACATGAAGAGCTACATCCTCCCCTTCACACTCAAACACTTCATCTTACCTCAGTCTAGAAATATAGTTTTGCAGTGTTTTTGCCTGTAAGTGTGAAATGCAGGGCTTAATGCTTCATTGCCACATAGTGCAAAGTAAATTTTATTGTTTTCAAGTGTAAATTTGACACTACATCAGACTTAAGCTGTTATTTAAACAGTGTATATCAGGGATCCGTAAGTCTGAATGGGACAGAGGACAACAGCTGCGGTAAGGATATTAAATCACTGTGTAAACACACAACTGCAATTACTGCAGCACCTCTCTGGACTTTGGACTGACTGGGAGAGAGAGAGAATAAAATCCCACATGTACCCTGTTGGCCTGCACTTCTTGTTCCTGTTTTAGATCCTTAAGCATCTTGAGGTAGAATTTCTCTCTTCCTTTGAAAATACCTGTGTAAAGGTTTCTGCTTGTTTCAGTCCTCCAAACATAAAAAATGATTGTTTTACATGGCTGTACAGTACTGCAAGGTTTTCTATACATGAAACAGGAGCAGCAGCAGCATTTTAAAGTTCAACAGACTAACTAACAGAGTTCTATAAACAGATCCAATGTCCAATCACAGCAAAACTCAAGACAGAACATCCAGTGATGTATTCAAACCAACTGCCAAGCCCTCCCAAAGTGATGCTCAACCAGGTGAACCTAAAAATAAACTTCTTTTGATGGAACAGTAGCACCAGATATCTTTTTTTTAACGGTATGAATACCTTTGTGCTCTGACAAACACAATGCCAGGATGTCTTCTCTGTCCAGTGAGATACCTGAACAAAGACTAGACTGACAGGAAATTTGGTATGGCTCCCAAAGGAAGAACTATAGTAAGTCTGGTAACCTTCTGATGTTTCCTGTATGTATGTATAACATTGCAGTACAAGGTATCCCACATATATCCTCTTACAATTTTGTTGACCCTCTGACCTCTCCTTTAGTGTCATCATGTGCACCGATAATTAAGAAACACTAATCTGATTAGATGCAGTATTAGTAGTGAGTATTAGTTTGCCAAGAATATTTTAGAGCATGCAAGTAGGGTTGAATCTAGAGCAGCTGGACTTGGATGTAGAAACTTTAGTCCTAACCGACTGATGGGGAGTCTCAGGTATTTAACCTCGGTGGCGTTGTTATCAAGGTCACTGATACCGCTTGGTGTGGCCAGGTGTGAGCAGTCAGTAGAGTTGTTCAATGAAGCTGTCAAGGCAAGGGATGAAAGGACAGCATTCATTTTTATGAGAAAATACCTCCTTAACTCCTCTTTCAAACCATCTGTTCTCCCTATCTAAAATATGTATGTTATTGTCCTTAAAACAGTGCCCCTTATCTTTCACGTGTAGGTAAACTGTTGTGTCTTGATCTGAGGAGTTGGCCCTCCTGTGCTGAGCCATGTCTTTACTTAATGGTTGTTCAGTTTCCCTGATATATAAGTATGTGCATTCCTAACTGCATGTACCATGTCGCTTTTCTTGCGTCTCTCTGTCCATCCATATTAAATAGCTGGGACCACCCAACCAGTCAGTTAGAAATGAAGAAGTCCATTGGATGAGAGGCAAATGTGGTCACGTTTCTACAACCTAGTCCAGTTGCCCTGGATTCAACCCTCCTTGGATAACCAAGACCTAGATGACTGAAAATCCTGACAGGCATTTTTTATAGCACTTTCATGTTCCCCAGGGAATGGACCTTTTCTATGTTCGACTGAGGATTAACCAGCAGTAACACAGTGGTTTACGTCAGCCCAATAAACTACAATGAAAATGCACAGGCACCGCTGGCTATGCCCTACAATAAAAGCCAACATAAAAGGTTAGGTCAGGTTGGTTAGTTATCAAGTTTGTAATGAACTTTATACTCACATTACACCCGTAGCAATAAAACTCATGTGCAGCCACTGACAACTGTGTGATATTTACCTGGAACAGGAAACACAGATAACGCAACATTTTGTCAGGTTGATTGTATCAAGATAGCCAGCTGTCTTGCCTCATGTCATTTGCTGTATATTAGCATTTTAGCAACTGATATTGACAGACACAGGTGTTAATCAGTGATTAATTATGGAAATAATACTTCTAATGTTTGTTTCAGTTAGGAAGTTGTTAATGTTTACAGTGTGACAGTAGGTCTGTATTTATGTCTTTACTTCACAAACCTGCAGGCATCTTTCCCACTGTCCACGCAAGGCGTCTGCAGCCACCGACTGCAGCCAGGCCACAGCAATAACCTCTTTCTCTACTAATGTCACCTGTGAGTTACTTCCTCACTAGATACTGCATTTAACTGATCAAACACTATCTTTGCTCTTATCGGCTGCTGCTGAAGCCAAGCAATTTGAAACAATTACGTCTCTGGTATTTTAGTTTATGGCACAATGATTTTAAAACTTGTATGTGAGCATTTTCTTTGCAGGGGTGAAAACTGAATTCTGTGAGTCCTTGTTAAAGGGTTGATGATAAGCGTACTATGTACTGTTTTCATGTGTTTAGTCGTTGGTGGCCTTGGTGGCCTTGGCAAGGAGTTCAGGGTGTGCTCCAAAAAGTCTTTTGGTATATAGTGAACCGCTCAAACAGTGAGAAAAAAAAAGAGTATTCACAACATTTTCATTCAAATTTCAAGGTTAAAACTGCAGTTTTTTGTTTCTGCCTAATCATATTGTAACAGTACAAAAAAGCCTTTGCTGCGTTACAATGTTCTGGGAGCGTGCAGCTATGTTAGCGGCAGTCACATCTCATGAAAGTGCCATTGCATGAGATCAAATGTTCTCATCAAACCATTAAACCTGTAGTCTACTAAAATCTGACCAATATCTGTCCATTACAAATAATATCAGTGTGTTCAAATAACATTATTATGAAGTCGCAGCATAATATATAGACATGCAGTCACAAATATGTGGTATTGGAGATCAGTGATAATTAAGCTGTTGTTTGTTTTTGTGTGCAAAAGGTCAAGCAGACTAGCTGTACTGTACACAGACTACCATTACCAATTTTGTCATTGCGGTGATTGTTATTATTAGTAATATTATTACATCATCAGATAATAACTTTGATATACCCAAGTTATTGTTTGAGCAAACAGACAACAATTGGTCATACATAAATAAAGAACAGGCCCTGGAACATTTTAATAAGAAATGCAGACAGCCTGTAACAATGGTGCCAGTTGTTCAGGGCGTTTATTCTGAACTGGGACAAAGGTCATCTGGAGAAAATATCATCCTGTCAGTGATTATGGAGTAATAAAAAACCAAACATTCACCCTATTAAAATTGAATTGCCATTATAAACACAAGAATAACATATAAATGATCATCATCATTTTTTTTGATGTTTCCTCCGTTTTCTAAAAAGAACTGAATGTCGATGAAAAGGCCATATAGTAGGTACTGGTGTCATTATCAACCTGTTAAACAACTGTCTCCTTTGTTTGCGAAGGGTGTGGTGTTCTGTACTCCCCTCTGATATTTCCTATGTTGCATCCTCAAACTGTGTGCAAAAACATAGGAAGTGAGATAAACGTACATGCCGTGGTGAAGGACATGATACATCCTGTGCAGTGAGGGTCTCAACGATGGGTAGAGGTGACGTGTGGGACATTCCTGCATTGCTCTGATAGGCTTTTTAAATCTCAAGGTGTGTGGTGATGGTTGGATTTATATCCTCCTATCTCCTTTAGGAGAAAAGATCAGTGCAACAAAACACCATTGAGATTTTGTCTTTTTAAGCCCAAATCCCTCCATGATGTTCATTGTAATTATTTTGCCCCTATAATGAATGCTGCTGTTCCCATAAAAACTCTGTCTACAGCTGCTTGACGGTAAATCAGTGTGTCTGGCAGATTCTTGGACAATACCTTGGAAATTAAGGTGAAGTGGTTCGGCCAATAAAGATAAACAACGTTGACATAAACTCTGCACGGACACAACCTCCTTCAAGCACAATCCCTTCATGTTTCACATCTTCCTTGGGAAATGGGTTTCCTTGCACTGCTGTGGGCTGATAATGACAGGACTTGGATGCATGTCTCCCTAAATCGCAGACAGAGGAGGGAGACCACTGAGTTTTTTGATAAGGGCCTGATCTAAGATGTTTTGACTGTCACACTGCAGATGTTCTCCCACAAACACTGTGCTCATGATAATGCGTGACAGGGAGGTAAAAGTATCAGACTTCAAGAAACAGTACTCACATTTTCTTCTTCATATTTCTTTAATGAGTTTTAAATGTGTGCTTTCGACTACATATTTCAGATTTTGTAACATTGTGAACAGCATTAATTCTGCTAAGCTTAACCTTACAGATTGTGCCTGAACCCAATGCATTGTCATCTTGATTTTTCAGTCATAGCAGTAGTAGCAGTAATATCAATGGTCAATTCTAAGCTTGCAATAATGCGTGCATACAGTAGTATGATTCACACTTTTACAACACATGGCAGTATCACACTGGACAAAAGAAAGCTTTGCGTTGTAGTCACACCCGTGGCATTGCCCTGCGGATAGCATAGCTGGTCTCAGTTGGTTCACCACATGGATCCATACTGAAATATGCATAGATGTGCAACAGATGTTGTGTGTGCAGAATAAACCAACACAGTAAAATTACGCTATGGAGACAAAATTAGAGATAGATTGCAGACTTACATGAGGTTGGCATTTCTGGCTCTGAGTGTAAAATGGGAATAATTGCTCTGAAGTTTGGTGCACACGTTCATGTTTGCCTCGAGATGAATTGTAGTAACTTTGGTGATCCTCCAGCTTTCATGTAGTGTCACCGTCAGGTCAAACTTCTGGCCACAACTTAAATTTATGACCAAATACCTGCAGAGCTAATGATATTTCCATCAGCCTCAGCTGGACTTGAACATAATACCTGCTAAACATCATCATGTCAGCATTGTCCTTGCTTAATACTCAATGCTGTCCAACTGCAGTTTGTGAAATAGTCACGAAAATTTATCTATAGGATTTGAGTACATGACACTTTTTGACACCCAGGAAAACTAACGTATTTTTTATTTGAAGTGTCTTACTGCCTGCACCCTATCCACTGTCATTCTCATTCCATGGTCAAGTTAGCAACAGTAAATATGCAACATCTGATTAGACTTTAAAAAAAAACTTTTTGAGAAACATATCATGTGACGGATGCACTTTGGTTAGGCTTAGGCACCAAAACTACTTGGCCAGCTTAGGAAAAGATCATGGTTTGGGTTAAAATAACTTCTTGCTTAAAGCAATCAACGATAACTATTGGTTTCACGTGGGAATTGAACCCCGGTCACCTGTGTTGGCCCAGCCACCTCCTTACATGGACTAGCTCACTTTTAAACTCGCTTGTCACAAAAAAAAGTGGAACATTTGTGTCCAAGAATCTAACACAATGTAGATTACACTTCTGGACTATTTCACTAACTGTCCTGATACAGTGCTGCAACACTGCCTGAGCACTTCCTCACAGAGCTGCAAGCAGTACTGCAGTCTTTTTAATTTTTAATTTAATTTTATTCACTTTATTGATCCCAAACTGGGAAATTCTTCTCTGCATTTCACCCATAACTGTTTTTTAAAACACACGCATGCACATGCAATATGCAGTGAAACATCAGGCGCCCGGGGGAGCATATAGGGGGGTTAAGTGCCTTGCTCAGGAGCACATCAGCCGGCTGATGGAGGGGGGAGGGGATACACCACCAACCCAAAAAATATCTTCAATTTAAGTCAGCAGGTGACAGCAGCAGAATTGTTGAGACAAGGCATCAATTAAATGCATCAAATCTTCTTCTTCCTTGGTCCTGAGGTGGGAAAAAAGATACAAGGACATGACCCAAAGTATGCAAACATATCTGCATTTGGCTGAAAAGTTATTGTAGGAAAATAAAAGAGTCACAATAATATATGTGAGCTTTGAAAAAGGTTGATTTCAAAAGGAACAAATGAAGGATGACGTGAGATTTAATCTAATTTTCCTGTTTGAAAACAGCACCTGTATCATAAATATGTCTCACTGAAGGAAATGGCTGAGCTTTGTAGCTAAAATGTACAACTGTGCTAATAATGACTTAATGATAACCAAATTAATTACTACCATAAAAGAATAAAGTAACAAGTTACAGCCAGAGAGATGTGTGCTGCAGGCTGTACTCTTTAATTATATATTGTATCTTCTGGGAACTTGTTATCTGTCTGCAGTTGTAAAGAACAACAGCAAATGTGGACATAAGCAAAAGCTATGTTATAAACAACTTCTCTCTAAGCCCTCCCCCATGACTGATCTATTCTTACCGTGGCAGTGTGCCCTGATGCTCAACTGTCCTCTGGGCTTAAGTTCACAGGTTCAGCCCCTGGGAGAACCATGCCAAAGTGTCTGTGCGTACACAATCTAATCTGAGGTGAGATACAATAAGCGGTAAAACAAAAAGCTATGTGCATAAAAATGTGTGAATTGCAGTATGTAAAGTTTTTGCATTAATAGGATTTAATTTGAAAGAAGTCTTCGGCTCTCCTGTGGTGGTGGTGGTCTCTTGGGTCATTTGAGGCCATCAGGCCTTTGTTTTCCAGGCATCTTAATGTAAAGAACAGACCCACCCTGCCAGAGAGGGGAGAGATGTTAACTCACATGGGAGCCAACTATTTCATGGTTATAATGGGAGAATGTACTGTCTTTCAAGATGTGTTTCAAAATTTAACAAAAAAAATAAAAAAAACCCTTGTGCAGGCGTGTGTGTGTGTGTCTTGGAGTGACCACATGAGTTAGCAAACTAAAGGCCATCAGCCTGCACTGAATATTTTTCTGCTGAATCTCTTTGTAGTGGTGAGCCAGTACGTCCCCCACTTTCAGCCTTGCAACATAAACACACCTTTATTTTAACAACCAGCATATTCTGACAGTGACATTACCAACTTACATTACCAGTTCATTGTCAGCTTTCTTAGCTAGAGCAACGCAAGTGCTTCCATAGCAGAAACTTCATCAAAATGTCAGCATTTTCAAAAGTCAACAAAGGCCAAAGGCTACTGTCCAGGGATCAAATATTTCACATGTATGTTGAAGCGCTAGCAAGGGTGTGATCTTCCTTTTGCCTTGCCACTGAACCAAAAACCATCTGGTCAGAGGACCCGAGTGACCCAGGAGGCAGAATAGAAGGAGAGGAGTTCAGGAATATCAAGATGCCATTGCCCTCGACCACAGAGTTCGTCAGACGCCTGCAGCGGTATAAATGGTGGATAAAAATACTACAGCTGACAGTTGGAACAATAAACAGAAGAGAATCAGACTTTGAACAACATCTTTACATCTCTACATCTACGCTTCAGCACAAACATATGACAAACAGATGGCGCACTATGCCCTATCAGCAGTCTGTGTAATCGTTTGCAGACTTTTAACCCAGTGATGTAGCGCTGCGTTGCATTGATTTTCACACATTCTGTTGTACTTCGGAGTTAGTGGGAGGTTCGTGTGTTATTTTGCATTATTTTAAAGTTAAAACTCATGATTATTTTTAACATGACCAGTGAACATGTCTCACTGTGGGGCTTAAGACTAACTTAAGACTTCTGTGGTTAAACTGTATCCAGTATGTATATGCTATATCCTATTACTTCTGTCATTGTTTGCTCACACAATGGCAATTCAAAGGCGCAACATCCTACAGAGTGCACTATGTTGATTGCATTTTCCTGTTATTTTTAGCATACACTTGATGTTTATTGGACTTTTGAGCTACTGAAACCTATTGAATGCAAACAACAGGGGGACAGCATGAGACAATGGATATATTTCCTAGAAACTATTTATAAAATTAGGACAGCAGATGAAACAGGCTCTTGATTTCATTTTTCAACAGGGTTGTTCTTTGGAGATACACTATATTTTGTTTTTGGTTTTTTTTGCATTTGCACCTGTTTGCCAGCTGCATTATTTGCATTCTCGAAGCGACAGTGGCTATAAAGCAAAACACCCTCTGGGCTTACACAGGGAAGCAATAAAATAGACAACTGATGGTTAGTAACAAATGCATGTGACCTTCAGACTATATAAAATAAATGAGTAAACCCTTCATGATGCCCACAGTTGTTCCTTTTAACATGCTCAGTGGCAAAACAAACGAATATTGGCAGCTCTCAGGTGTGTTACCGTATGAAAGTGGGACAGTGTGGTGAAAGAGTGCGAGGAAAATGTTTCTGTCAGATCAATAGAGGCTACAACAAACATTCCCGCTGTGTAGGGTTCACCTGCACTGCAAGGGTAGTCTGTTTGTGTACTCTATGCCAAGAACACTAGAAGGCCATGATTATAACAATGTTCTGTTCTCATGTGATCACTAATACTCGTGTTTCCTATGCTTTCTGATAATGTACAATTTAAAGGATAAGTTCCTATTTTTAATGTTAATACAACACTCACATGCTTATATATACTGTACATACACTGAAACCGTTATGGTCACTGTGCTTGTTCCTCCTGTCCATACACAGTCGCTGCTCTGTGCAAAAATGCATCTAAAACTAAAGCTGCTATAATTGACATTTTTAGAATAATATCAAATGACAATGGGAGATTGGTCGCTGGTAGTGATGGGCCGAGGAGAATTATCACCCAAATCTGCTGCTCCTCTCAGCTTCACGGTCCTTTACAACAAGTTTCAGCTCATTGTTTAGGTGTTCTGCCCTGACTTTACTGTTCTTGTTCACTCTCACTGTTCTCAAAATATTGTTTTTTGCCCCGGGGTCGCTGAAAACTACCTGCTCAGCATCTAACAGCAGACAGAGACAGCTAGCAACAAGCTGATGACACAGTGGAGCATTTAGTAGATAGAATAATACAGAAGATATTTCCCTCAGGGGTTGGTGTAGACCCAAAACAGAGCTAAAAGAGAGTGAAAATTGCACTCTGTTGACTGACACAAAAGCAGAAATGTCAAAGTATCCAGATGAGTCAGCTATTGTGAGCGTGTTGAGGAAAATTTGTGGTCACATCATAGTCTCGTGGCTGACACTTTTGTGAAGACTGCCTCTTAAAACTGAAAGCAATGGCGCCATGTCTGATATGTCATGCTCTTCCTCTGGGTCAACAAGCGACCCAGCAGAAGAGCACTGGGCCCCTAACCTAACCAGTTAGGGACTGACCATGTGAAAATTCAACACACTAAAGACCAGTGTCGCTATCTAGAGAAAGCCACTCACACTCAGGGTGTTATTTAGGGAAGAGATGACTGCACTTCCTACTATCACTTGATCTGGTGAACTCCGGACAGATAGCAAGAATAGTCTGTGTCAGATGGTGAAACTG
Organism: Chelmon rostratus; assembly: GCF_017976325.1. Lineage (NCBI taxonomy): Eukaryota > Metazoa > Chordata > Actinopteri > Chaetodontiformes > Chaetodontidae > Chelmon > Chelmon rostratus. The sequence goes on along the minus strand of NC_055676.1, from coordinate 16,889,202 downwards.
AACTGTTGGGTCAAAGGGTTAGTTCAGGAAAGCGATTTCGAAGGCTCGTCTCGGATCCTTTACTCCATTACAAGTAAAATCCCTGCATTCATAAGAATGTTTATGTAAAAGTACAGTATTCATAGTAATATTTCCCTGTGAAATGTAGTGGAGCAGAAGTATACAGTAGCACAGAACTGAATTTACAGAATCAGACAGACTCTGCTTTTAAGCTGCTTTCAATGTACTGGTCCAAGAACAATATACATAAAGATAGAAATACTCATGCTTCCAAATACAAGGACAACAAAGCTGAGCAAAGATAGCTAAAACTAAACATAGAACTGTTATGTACAGACAAGCAGGTGAAAATAGGTTATATACACATATATATTATTAAGCATCAATATCAATATAAGTGCAACAAAAGTGTTGCATTCAAGTACAAATACCTCAAAATTGTCCTCAAGTCCAGTGAAGCCTGAAAGCACGTAGTTACATTCCACCACTGATTATGTTAAGTTATTGATACCTGCCATCAATGATGGAAAGTAACTAAGAACATTTACTCAAGTACTGTAGACTACTTAAGTACAATTTTGAAGTTCTTGTTCTCTACTTGAGTATTTCCATTTTATGCACTTCAACTCCACCACATTTCAGACGCAGGTGTTGTAATTTTGATCCCACTACATGTATTGGACAACATAAATTATTACATTGCAAAGTCAAGTTTTCCTTTTTATTAAAACAAAACATAAATCCACCAATCATGATGTGTTATTTAAGCTTCACAGCTGTATGTGAGCAGTGAACACATTAAAGCATCAATGATCATAATCCAGTAAGATCATGTTTTTTATCCTGAAATTGTCTGTTCCGCATACTTTTACCTTTGGTACTTTAAGTATACTTTGATGGTAATGCATAATGCTTTTACTTAAGGAACATTTCAAATGCATTACTTTTACAGAGTGGCATTGCTACTTTTACTTCAGTAAAACATCTAAATACTTCCTCCACCGTTACTTCTTTTCATAACGCACCTCTTGTTGCAGGTTTGAGTGCAGAAAGCACCTGTCGCATGAACCCCTTCATGTATTTACTTCACTGTGGCAACGACTTCCTCCCAGCGACATTCAAGTCTGATCGCTGAACTGTTGTGCGGTGGTTTCGTGGTTGAAACCTTTTGACATGAAGCAACACTCTGCAGCAACGGATAGCTCCTCTCTAAAGAGATGAATCCTGGAGAGCTTGTTGCATACTGCCTTGTTGTTGGTGGAGATTAGTTGGCGCAGTGTTTATAGGACAAACACCTGTAATTACCACACATTAGGTAGACTGCGACAGTCAAAGAAAAGTTCAGGAAAAGACCTGTTGACCGTCACGGGCGCTTTAACATGGCAATCAGTATACTGTAAACATTAACAAATAATTACATTATAATTACGCCTCTATGACCTCCATTCATGTGAGTGCTCAACCGTTAACACTAACACTAAAGCCTGCTGGCTGGGCTGCTGTACTGTGAAAGAGTTACGGGCTCCACTCACACAGCTATTTGGATCTGATCGCTCTCAAACCGAGTCAGCTGGGTGTCCTCCAAGCAGAACTCACGCGCACAGTCTTCGCCCGAGGGGGCACAAACTGCCGCGACCAATCAGCGGCCTCCTCGCGCGGAGGGAGGGCGAGCCGTTACAGCCCGCTACAAATACGCCGTGGCACATTTTTTTTCGGTATTGAATGCGCTTATAGGTCACCAGTGAGACTGACTCAGGGAACCTCGTGGCTGTCAGTTAACCGCTTCATTATTAACCACAAGCAAACAGACTCAACAGTTCTTTGTAACTCGGAAACTCGGGAGAGCGAGCTGAACATCTCCCGCCGTTACTTTGCTGCTCGTCGGCTTGAGTAGGCAGCCGTGAGGACGCTTCTCACCAAACAAAGGGAGAGCAGCGTGGAAGGCAAAGTTGGAGGTCTTGTAGCACAGCCTGTGCAGAAGTTTTTTTGCGTAGTAAAGGCAGTGTAGTAAAACTTGCTTACCGTCTCCGGAAGGTAGCGTTTCCATTCATCCTCAGGAGTGTCACGCGCTCGGCTCTGTGTGTTACTAGCACCTGCAGACATGACGCGAAGGTCCTGCGCGATTCCTGCGGTTGGGACCATCTCCGCTCTCCTGCTGGTGGTTGGGATTGGCTTAGTCGTGTCCCAAGTTTTCCGCACCCTCATACACAACCGCCTCAAAAAGGTAAAAACACAACTTTCCCCCACAGAACTTTATAAAGCACCTGGTTATGTAGAGCAGTTTAATGAATTAATGTTGTGGATTTTCCCCCTTTTGACTGCACTGCTGTGTTCAGACAGAGCTGAGAATGAAAACATCGTTACAATGATGGCAGCATGCTGTATCACTCAATTACAGATCCTCTTTGCCAGTTCCAGATTACACAGAAAGTTCATCGCTTTGCCTTGCTGTACTAACTCCTTATCTTTAGTGCAGACCGTTGAAAGCGAGACCTGACTTTGAATAACTTTTAGCAGAAGAACAAACTTATATGCTGTTTATTATGATATATCATGCTATGCTTTGGGTACCCTTATCGTTGGAGTATAGTGATGATTGTTATGACTTGTGGTTGGTTGAGACAGGAAAGTGATGAGAGGTGTGTTGTCCCTCAAAACCTGCCTGACTGTTTTTACTTGTCTCGATACTTCATTCATGGTACTGATTATAGTAGTGGTTAACAACCCACCTCCTCCACTTAGTTCCACTTATCTAGGATCACCAATCTTCGCTTTAGTGCCATATGGAGGTCGGCTGCTAGCTAAGTTCTACAATTTTTTTTCTCGCCCTAATAATAATCAATTTTAATACAACACATAAAATGCTGCCAATAATACTGTTATGTCAGTGTTGTCTGAGTAATACATTGTCTCAGTGCTCACCTCAAACCTGCATCTTATCAGCCCTCCTGTCTCCCCCTTGCCTGCATTGTCTCTTCCCTGAGGGTAGGCGCGCGCGCACACACACACACACACACACACACACACACACACACACACACAATATCTTTAGTCTCTGCTGTGGTAGTACACAACCATGCTTAGCACAGTGAATACTGCCTCCACCAGACCAAATGTAATTCAACACAGAAAACTATGAGCTTGATAAAGAATTGATGGGTGACAAATGTTTGGGAGGTCCCTCTTGCGTACATTCAGGGGGACGTGTTACCCATTACGTGCATGAGTGCTTCTAATGGCAGCTCAAACTCCTTGAGATGGAGGAGGATGGGTTATAAGGGGTTCAGTAGCCTGAACTGTACAGTCACTGCTTTTTTCCCACAGTTAGATAGTTACTCAGTCTGTTTAAGTTTTGTCCACACTTCCTTTTCCATTAGCATGCACTGTGTTGAAAGACTTTATCAGATGGTATATCCAAAAGAATTTCTAATGTGTGTTTCTGCCTTCAATACATGTCATTATGACAGGACGTGGTAAATTCCACAGCTAAGAATAAGTAAGGGCTGGGTTCGTATCGCTTGTTCTTGGTGTTGGTCGGTATTTTTAACACGTCACAAGAAAAAAGTGTCCACTGCTGAGGACAAATCAGCACAACAAGAAAAAGTTTGAACTCTGTGGAATTTTTCCATGCCATTGAAATATGCAAAATCAATTTCAGTCATTAAATGTCAGTTTGCAAAGATGCAGTTTAAATTCAGTCAAGATGGTCACACACTACACACTAGTGTCCCTTCGTTACAAAGCCTTCCTCAGAGACATTCCTAACATCTGTGTATAGATGTGATGATTGGAGTTGAGTGGTGACACATTGAGCATTAGCCTAGCATGTTCCTCGGTTTTTGGTGTCACACAAAAACTTTTGACACATACAAAAGGAAAATATCACTACAAGTAGTTTATTTTCAGTTTTACAAAACTATAAGATTAGTTTATCAGAATGTGACTATAATTCTGGAAGAGAAAAAAGAATATGCTTATAAACTAATTGCGTAGGGTAAGTGCTTTTTATTTATTACAGAAATATTACTGCTAATGTCTACAAAAGATATTTTGGTATGAAAAACACACATTTTTTATTTCACCAAATGTCCGGTGTCATAAATATATGCCTGGCATTTGCAACAAACCTAACCACTTGAAAATTGGATAATATTTATTAGTTAGAGTTATGACCTTAACTGTCGACTGACCTCCTGCCTCAAAAGACCTAAGGCACATTTTCCATGTACCAACATTGTTACTATGATGGCAGTATGCTGTATCACTCAATTACAGATCCTCTCTGCCAGTTCCAGATTAGATATAAAGTTCATCGCTTTGCCTGGCTGTACTCACTCCCTATCTTAAGTGCAGACCATTAACAGTCATTATAGCACAGATAAATAAGGTCACAACGGAAACTTTGCACAAAATTCAACTGCATTGGGATTTGAATTGTGCCAACTCCATGACTGGCAGAGAATTAGCGAGACCTAACTTTGAATAACATTTAGCAGAAGAACAAACTTATATGCTGTTTATTATGATATATCATGTGAAGCTATGTGTACCCTTATCGTTGGAGTATAGTGATGATTGTTATGACTTGTGGTTTGTTGAGACAGGAAAGTGATGAGAGGTGTGTTGTCCCTCAAAACGTGTGGCAGGGGAGGAGTGTGGAGGTCTCACTCTTAGTTAAAGACACTGACACTTATTTGAGGCTCATCCTTAATTTTAATATTTGGAAATTATTTCTAGTTTTGCCAGTTTCAGTTGATGCCGATTGTAACTGATTTTTCCTGAGGGTTTTGCCATAACCTGACTGTTTTGACTGACTGTGTTGGATGCTGGGAAGGCAAGGTCCCCTCTAATACTTTTCCATTTTAAAACAGTGTTTTAAAACAAAAACAGTCTCTGTTCAGACCAGTGTTTTAGCCCTGTTTCACCATCTCACACAGACGTAGCAAAACTGTATCGTGTGGGTGCTACTGTGGTAATTTCGTGTATCAAACAGACCAATTTTTTTCGCAGCATGTGCAACATATATGTCACAATGAATGTGTCACAGTGTTTGGTCTGTTTGGAGTCAGTGCAGTGGATTCAACTTCACTAATGTTGATGGGAAATGGAACTTGTTTAAGTTTAATACAGTTGAATAAAGATATTTGAGTAGTTGGTTGGTTTGGTTGCATCAGTGATGCCATTTGTTCAGCGTCAGTAAACATGCTGTCGGCTCTACAGTTCATTTTGTTGTTGTACATTTATAGTAATTACAGTAGCTCAATACCTTTAATGTGAAAGTCCAGAGATTTCCTGGATTGCCAATATTTCAAACTGTGTTCATGAAGTTCAAAGCCTTCCCAGAAGGTTCACTTAACTTGGATAACAGTGCAGCCATGAACATACTGTTGGCCCATATTCGTTGTTATCATATGGCACACCTTCATCATTATTTTCATAGCAAACCTGCTTCTCCATAGCAGGTATCACATGGTTTTTATCAGCTTAGTGTTGACTTTAGAGATCAGGGTGCATATTAGTAAAGCTCTCTGTAGAGCTGGGAGTTGGGCTTCATGCTGAAAATTGTCAAATTGAAAAAAAAAAAAAACATTTTCTTTAACTTTCATATAGGTTTGCAAGGTTTGCCTTGGAGGTTTATTTAACAATAGGCTGCAGGAAGTGTTAATCATGTGCTACTGATGAGATTGTGCAGGGATGATGTTTGCATCTTATGTGTTCACATTAAGTTAATGGATAAATTAATATCATTACACCATTTCATTACTTGTAGACTCTCAGTTCATCTTAAGCCTTAAGACTGAAATGAAATTCACAGACGAGGAAGACCTTTTTTTTATGGAATGAAACCATGTTTAAGGAGGAATTGAAAGTTTTGAGTCAGTTGCAAGTTAGAGGTTGTTGAACCTTTGAAAATGAATGTTCCTTGGATTGACCAATTCTTTGGTCTGATCAGTTGTTTTACTAATTCTTACAGAGAAAAAGTATACAGTACATTACCCAAGTGTTGACTTGGCACAGTAGTTTCCGCATCTTAAGAATGTTTAATTACGTACATGAACAGACAGACATGTATGTATGTAAAAAAATCTCATAAAATGTTAGTCTCACTGTAAAATTTATTTATGGGTGTGGCACACATGCTTTTCACTCAACTTCTGAGTCAGTTGCAAGCTAGAGGTTGTTGAACCTTTGAAAATGAATGTTCCTTCGATTGACCAATTTTTTGCTTGTTTTACTAATTCTTACATAGTTTAATACACGCAGACACAGAGAAACAGGATATGGTACATTACCCAAGCATTGATTTGCCAAAGTAGTTTCTGCACCTCAAGAATGTTTAATTGCATGAACAGACAGATATGTACGTATGTAAAATAATCTCATACAATGTAAAAATTAATTTTGATGAAGTCTCACTGTAAAATTTATGTGTGGGTGTGGCACACATGCTTTTTACTTACACGCAGACACACATAGTTATCTACTAGCCTGGCAGTGTGATTTATTTCAGCCGTATCAAATTACTCCCTCACCCCAGTTGCACCAGCGTGAAGGATCCCATTCCATGGATACCCTCCCAGCAGCTGACTCTCTTTGTGTGCTAAGCCTATTTCACACTGCTAGGTTTATTGGGAAACCGGCTGGGTTGGCAGCCCCTCAGCTTCTGAGGCTGCTGATGAGGTGATGGTGAAAAATGACTTGTCCCTGATGAGGAATTTGGTAATTTCGCATAGACTAGGCTAGACATTGCAGGCTAGCAGTCCCTTGCCGGTTGTCTGCTGGGTTTCCCCTGCTTTTCAGCTTTGACACAAACATTTTTAATAATAGAGTTTCTGTTCCAAATTTAACAAAGTATTAAATCAGTAAAGCCACCACCAAAAGGTGACGTGATTGACACAACTAACTGCTGATTTAGCAATATTACCAGAATATTCCCAGTAGTGGAAATGTAGTCTCTCACATTATGGGATCATTAAAATCAAAAATCTTTAGCCCTTTTGAAGAATAAATATTAATTCCAAATGTCTGTGCTGTGGTCCCTTGTGGTCCTTGTCATGGACCACAGCAATGTTCAGGGAAAATTTTGAAATAAGTGTGCTAAACAAAAGGTCAGGGGTCATCAAAATCATTTGTAATCATGCGCTGGGGACAGTCTTACAAAACTTCATGGAAGTCATGGCCTGTAGTTGCTAAGATGTCTGTCTATCTTAAATGAATTCGAGCTAATAACAGGACAGTCATGCTAGCTGCTCTGTGAGGCTGTGTTGGCATGCTAACATGCTGCAGCTATAATGTTAAGCAGGTTCAAGATCTTTGTTTGACGCATTAGTGTGCGAACATTTCCTCATTGGAAATAAATAAGTTCAACTGAGGCTGAGGAGGATGTCAATAGTTTTAGTTTGAGTTTTGTAGGTATTAGGTCATAAACCAAAGTATTGGACAAACTGGAATGTTGAACTTATGATGTCAGTGGATTAAAAGTCACAGGAGAATGAAAGTTATTAGGATTCTCTCTCTGGGCAACACAGATGTGTGTAACAAAAGTTACGACAATGCAACCACTTTCTCTAAAAGTAAAACGGCATGATTGAAAAAATTAGAGAATCACCAAAGTCAGTAGGATTTATCCTCTTTTTCATGATTGTCAGAAGCAAATCTCACCCACATTTAATTGTTGTTGAGATATTCCAGCCTAGACCAAAATGTTGGACCAATAGACTGACATCACAATCCCTAGACCTACAAATTTGTCTTTAGATAATTACCTTTTAATTAATGTAATTCATGCTGCTTAAAATATTTACAGTAGTCAAGCTACCTTTGTTTGATTGTGTGAGCACAAACCAGGGATCTGACAGTGCAGCTAATTGGTGACCACTGTGAGTTATGATCAATGTAAAACTGAGTCAACCTTAATCTGACTTTGGTGGCTTCAGGAACAGCAGGGCTGGACTACAGGCAAGCTTGGTTAGGTGTTTGGCCACTACTGAGGCAAACCCATTTAGAGTATGCAAAGTTAGTGCATCATGACTGGGGGAATCAATGAATAGCCTCTTGCTGTACCCAGTGTTATTCACGTCTGTGTATTTGCCTGTCTCGACATCAAAGCACTCCCGTATGTGTTTTTGTGTATTCACCTGCTACATGTGTTTTCAAATAGGGAGTGGTGTAAGAGTACCAGGGGTAAGTACTGAGAAACGAGCGTTTCTCTGTTCCTGTTTTCCACGCAGTATTCCATGTAGCATGCTGGGAAGGTTACCATATTGATTGTTTGAGGCATGAAAGGACGATATAGCAAGACCATGCTTTTCCTTCCTCAATCTAAGGTGACAGCTTTATTGTCCTTGGCTACTCAGCTAAACTTTTGTCTCTGAACAAGTAGAAGGGACCCCAAAGGGGGGGGGGGGGGGGGGGGGGGGGGGGGAACTGGGGGTCTGTACTCCACTGAAATAATGGGACTCATTGGTGTGTCCAGCTCTTTTGGGTGTATTTCATACTGAAGTATTGCTTTTAACTTTAACACAAATATGACACAATTAGGTCAGAGTGAGATTTCCTCCTGATGTGTTGTCAAAAGAAATACTAATCCCCTCACCCCCTTCGTTCTCACACTCCCTGTGTTTTCCAGCTTCCCAAAACGATTCCTGCAGTGAATCAGGTTATCCTTGTCCAGGGGCAATGACATATGCTCTGACAATTTTCTAGCATACTGTGTAATGAAGCAGGGTGGTACAGATTTGTGCACTTCCAGGGCCTCATAAGGCTCAGTCCAGAGGAATGTGGCTCAGATCATTAAGGTCGCAGTCCTGTGCAACCAGTGGGCATCCAGCCCTGTGCATCACATGATATGTTTCCCTGAGTGCCCGTTGTCATGGGCAACCGCTGACAATGAAACTGTGGAAGGGTCTCCCCTAATACCATTCATGTGTGCAGCCAATGCTCTTGTCTGATGCTGAGACAGCAGCTCCCCTCCATGACCCCCTGAGGTTGTTTTTGTTCTCTGGGTTGTTTTTACTTGGGACAGATTGTGGAAACTCCAAATTCAAAACATGTTTTCAGTATCGCAAAACCTTTTGCAAGTTTTGTGGCAAGTGCATCATCACCTGAAAATGTGTACAGAAGTAGTCATGCATGACAACCATTTTTATGTGTCTGAATGAATTCTGTTTAAACTGGTATATATTTTATGTCTCAACAGGAGATTGTTTTGGTAGAGGGCAGCCGTGTGTTTGAGTCATGGAAGACCCCTCCCCCTCCTGTCTACATGGAGTTTTTCTTCTTCAATGTGACCAATGTGAATAAATTCCTCGAAGGGGAAAAAGCAGAGGTCAAGCAAGTTGGACCCTACACGTACAGGTAGGATTCAGGAGCACATCAATGTACTCAGATGTGCACAGGCTGCCACAAAGAAAGCAGCACGTGTCCCACATGAAACTTCTGAGGTTAGCAATCTGACTCGTAAAAATATGTGATATTGTATCACAGAAGAAAATGGAATTGCAGAGTAGGGTTAGTTTTTAAAAATTGCCCTTTCTAGTGTAGGAGTCGATTTTCTATATAAGGCTTCTTCCTTCAGTACTGTTGAAATGTGTCCATTATTTGCTCATCACCTATCTAAACTGAACAAGGGACATTAGCTTCTGCTTTTCTGCTTCCTCTCTTATGGTCTATTAAGACACGCTTATTTTAGGATAAAAAAGTCTGTCCAGTCTGTCATGTGAGTCCTGACAAGAAACTTTGTATAAATTACTTATTTGGAATCGTTTCTAATGCACCCACTGAAACCTCTGAATAAATATCAAGGTTCACTAAAATGTTACAACAGCCACAGCGTATGTCAAAATACCCCTGCCACCTAACGGCTTAGGTTACCTAATCTCAAAGACATGTTGTGTTGCTAGGAAGGAGTTGTGTGATGAAATTAATACTCATTTACCCTCATTCACATTACTCATTTGTAACAGGAAAGTTTGATGAAAATGCTAATATTACATTTAATCATGTCTGTCCAGGGAGTACAGGTATAAAGACAATGTGAGCATGGTGGAAAATGACTCGAAGGTGTCCGCATACAACACCAAAAGCTTTGTTTTCCTGAGAGACAAGTCTGTGGGAGACCCAGCTGTGGATAACATCACCACTGTCAACATCCCTGCTTGGGTGAGTCATGAAGTAAAGGTCTTAGACAAGTAGGGGAAAGTGGAATGTGTGTTCTGTAACTTCCTTCTGCATTCCCTTAGTTGTTCCATCCATCCCACACCAATGCCCACCACCCTCTACCTCACCTTGCATTCTTTTCCATCTCCTTTCCACTCTGCGGCACTTCCCATCCCTACATAGAGCAAGTACATAGTTTATCCACAACCACATGCAATTTTTGTTTCAATCCCTGTGCAGTTCTTTTTCAACATTTCTCAAGTACTTTCCATTGGCAATATATTTTCTATAGTATTTTGTATAAAATGTACATATACATTCTTATTTTGTATTTTCTTATTTTGTATTTTCTATTGCCTTTGCTATTTGCCATTTTTATTGATGCTGCCTGTAACACCAAATTTACCCAACTGGGGATTAATAAAGTTGATCTTATGTTATCTTATTTTAGCTTATCTTGTCTTATCTTATCTTATCTTAGGCTGTAATGACAAAGGTGAAAGGGAGTTTCTGGAAGAGCAACTTGGTGTCCATCTGGATGAACTCTTTCGGGACAGGCCTCTTCACTACTCGCACTGTGGATGAATTGCTGTGGGGCTACGAAGACCCCCTGCTGACCCGTGTTTCTTCCTCCAATCCTGATGTGGAGAAAGACTTTGGCCTCATGTACAAGGCATGTGCAGCTCTACAAATAATGAAAGCCGATGAACCTCAGCTGGATGTTGTTCTTGGAGGATCTATTAATTTGTTTTTGATTAATTCCTCCATGAAATCCAGTCAATCTAAAAATCACTGCAGCAGGTGTTTTTATGACAAGAAATGTTTTTCTGGTTTTGAAAGCTTGACATATTTAATGACCTAAATCTTTGGATCTATTTAGAAAAATGGAAGTAACGACGGGGAATTTGTGTATCACACTGGGACGCAGAACTACATGGATTATGGTCGCGTTGAAACATGGAAAGGCCAAAGGTAGCACTGTCACAGGGTCAAACAAACAAACACCCCCTCTCTGTCTTCTTCCGCTGTAATGAAATTGGGTAACCTTTGGATTTGAAAAGTTTCTCAAATCTACTTCTTTTTGCCAAAAAGGACTATGTCTGTCTGTCTGTCTGTTGGATTGGGCTGTTGCCCACAGTAGAGAGAACAGGACATCCTGATACTTAATGCTTTCAAATTGCATAAATGTTCTCTTGGTTCAATTTAAAAAAGACATTAAATTTGTGACATCATGCTGTCTTTGCAGCCAGCTGACCTTCTGGATGTCTAACCAAAGCAACAGCATCAATGGATCAGATGGAAGTGCTTTCCACCCTCTGCTGAAAAAGGACGAGCGCCTTTACATCTTCACTCCAGACCTCTGCAGGTACATCTCTCACATAATGCTCCCATGTGCTCTAGTTGCTAATCGAGCTGTAAATAACGACCGGCAGAAGAGGAAGTCTTCTGCAGGTCAAAATTTTTATTTGTCCTGTCCTGTATACTTTGCGTTTAATCCTAATAAGCGCATGTTAGCATGCTAACACGCTTAGCTAATTTGCTGAACAGAGGAAACATTAAACCCGCTGAACATCACTATGTTAGCAATGCCATTGTGAACATGTTTGCATGCTTACATTAGCATTTAGCACCACCTAAGGGTCGGGCTATGCTCAACCTGAACTTGTTTGTACGATGAGTTGTCATGCCACTTCAGAAATGAAAAGTGGATATTACTGTTCGGAACTGTCACACTGGAAGGCTGGGTGAAAATCTGATCGCCATTGAGAGGGGAGACACAATACTGCTTAAGTATGGGGATAATGTTGCACAATTTTTAGATAGTCTCCTGTGGAAGGCATTCATAGTGTTGTGTTAAAGCTAGAGAGAGAAGTTCAAACCCTGGCTCCTCTCTCACCTCTGATCTTGGTGTGAAGTATCATGAATGGCAGCTTATCTGTTTCAGAAAGGTATAGGTTGGACACAGCCCCCGCTAACCCGTAATGTTGGAAAGGTGTCGGGGAGGGTATTTTTGAAGCTATTCATCCATCTGACAAACAGTTTTGAAAAGTATTGTGGCAGCTTCAGTACAGCCTCGCAGAAGGTTGTTGGCTTTGTTGTCAGTTAAATACGAGGCCATTGTTATATTTTGTACATATGACATGAGGTATAAAAAGATTATATTATGTGTCATCACAGGCAAGTCATCTGGCTGCAACAGCAGCAACATTTGCATTTGTTTGTCCCACTGTCCCCTGTGTCCCAATTATGATATTTTACCTTGGGATGGTGTGGTTATAATGTCTATTTCTGGTATATGACCTGGCCAAAAAATGTTGGACTCAACTCACCACACAGTAGGACAGGGGCTTTTAATATCTCCTATGGAAATATGCTCACAGGCCTTGGACCCCATGCATTGTTATCATAACATCCTGATCACTTACAAACAGCACTACAGGTGACGTCTGTTTTCTCACCGAGGCTTTACAGCCTGTACTGTGTTGGCTTTTTCAAACACTAACATGCCATTTGCCAGGGAACACTTCATGGAAAGGCTTTCTTAAAAAGGAATGTAATGGAGATAAAAGCTGGGTGGCTGAGGAAGAGGAAGGACAACTGTGGGAGTGAGAAAGAAAAAAAAGAGACAAAAACCCTTCAAGGACTTTAATGATTTTTAGGACAGAAAAGTTTTCGCCCAGCTGGAACAAACAAGTTTCATTATGCTTTCCATGTGCAATGGGCTGCATGGGCTTGGCCAGTTTGTAAATTACTTCTTGTACTTCTTGTATAACTTGGAAGTAATACAAAGTAAGGGTGCCAGACATGTTCTCGATAGATGCTTGTAAAGACATTCTGATTTCTTGAGGATCCCCTGGGGGGGGGGGTTTCAGAATCAGGACAACGTCATGGAAATCTTGAAGAATGTTAAAGAAAAAATGGCCTCCCACACAATGACTAGCTCCTTGGGGTTTAATTCCACAAATGCTAAGTCTGCTGGATTCTCTGATGAAACTCTGTACTTGTACTTTATGATGATGAGCGCTTCTAATTTTGAAAATAACCTTGACCTTAAAAAAGCTGCTGCAGACATCTTCCCCTTTTTGTTGAGTGTGGAAAGAATCTGTTGGAGTGGTATGGTTGTACCTTTGACTCTGATTGGACTCCCAAATGTTTACACTTTCACCTACTTATTCACCTCCTGGTGCCTTCATCATGGCTCTGTGTTATTGTGACTAAAGGGAATGCTCCCTCCCTGTTTCCTGTTCTTTTTACTATAATTTGAAGAGGAAATGTTCCATTAAGTTAGATGTGTTAACCTTTCACACAGACAGTTTGGCTCAAGTTTTTTTAAGGCCTTAAGCCCCTGTAAGAGTAGCTTAGCAGCACTTTGTGTGAAAACATGCGTTTAGTTAAACGACATATGGGATTGATCTGTAGGATAAAATAAGTGTTAGAATTCCCATCTGTGACACTGATGGGTAAGTGACCCTTCAGTCCAGTAACTGACAGCTGAGCCGCAAAAACCAAGATTTTGACGAATTGCAGACAGGTGTCATTGTTCAAATACCAACTTGCCTTTTGCCATATGTTAATCTTTCCTCTAGCTACGACCCTTCATTTAAAATAACTTTTAACACTTCAAAAACATAATTTAGAAGAAGTTTTAAGACTTCAAAAACATGATTTAAAAGAACTTTTAACACTTCGAAAACAAACAAGAAAAACAAAACAATAGATAAAGATTCAACCCAAAGTGGGAGCCGGATATCTAAAATGAAATGAATAAAACAAACTATAAGTAGCATGTTATACAAACAACATGTTGAATAGATGAGCAAAACTGAAACATGGAACAGGAAAGAAACACTTGAACTTCATATAACTTTTTTTTCATAGATGTCTGGACTTCCCCAGATCACTGCAAACAGCAAAGACTGCTGCTACACTACAAACTTAAGTGAAAGACGTAGCATGGAGATTTAATTATTGTTGATATTACTCATCATACATATTGTAATTTTTAAGTAAAATACTAAGTACATTCCACCACGTCTCTTCTTTCCATTCTCTTTAAAGTAGCTCACATTATCTCATTATCAGGTGTTTCAAATTTTGGTCCACACACAATGAAAGGATTTAGATCCAAAAGAACCATATCTCAGCTTAGTTTGTCTGAAATTAATACACACTGTAACAGTCTCTCATGGCCAAAAGTACAAGGCAAAGGCTTTCACAGCTCTGTTCTAGTGAAGAAACACATACAGCTTTTTACTTGGATTCTCTCTCAAAGGTCAAGGGAAAGGTCTGTACAGTATTGTTTCACAATTGGTGGGCTGCGTAGCAAAGAGCCGTATCCTCCCAGCCAGTTGGCTGACACTGTATAGACTTCTTTGTTCTCACTGAGAATCGTCGGGATTCCCTAAACACAGCAGAACTGCAGATACATAGAACAAGGATGAACTTCTCACAATAAGGTAATTATCTGAAAAGCTGTAAAAACAAACATTAAAATAAAATTTAAATTTATGACTTCTCCGTTCCCAGTACAAAGTAAATGTCAACATCACACTACAGCATCATTCCACTATGTGTTTATAATGAATGAAGTGCTACAACAGGATTTCAGCATAGTGGAAAAGCCAAATTAACTCCTCCAGCTTCTCTCTTGAAATTCCAAGCCATGATTTTACATTAAATTATGGACTCAACACTGTTATTTCACCTCTTGTGCCTTTGGTGCCCATTTTATTGTTTCATCAGGGAGATAATAAGAGAAGAGAAGTGAGTTTCAGGTTGTGTTTGCTTGTGAACAGGTGTGTCGGTTCCAAAAAGGCAGGTGAAATTGACTAGTTGAGTGGTTGACAAGCCATGTGGATCAGGATACAGCACCAGCAGAATGTGCAGATATTTTTTGGGGTTATTATAGTTGATTGTTTATTCTGAGCAGCAAACGAGTTTGGTGAAATGTAATGACTTTTTAATGGGATTTGTTGACTTCAGACTTAGCCAAGCAGCAGTCAGTTAAGTGAGTGACTATTTCTTCCTGGAAGTGGTCTTAATGTTAATGGACTAGACATAATGTAGAAGTATTAGTACAGCAATTCTGTAGAGCTGTGATTTTATCGCTCTTGTGCATCCACCAGCCCCTGTTGAGAATTCACGCTGCTTCTTACAGTAGCACTTTCTTTCTTTCTCAAGTGCTAGCGCTCAGGCTGCAAACTGCTGTTGAAACGTCCTCAATTTTTTCTGTTATGTTCTTGCTTTTCTCTCCAGGTCGATCTACATGGAATTCCAGAAAGATGTAGAGGTGAAAGGAATCCCAGCTTACCGCTTCACACCTCCACGTTCTGTTTTGGCCAGCAAAGAGGAGAACCCTGCCAATGAGGGGTTCTGCATCAGCCCACAAGAGTGCCTGGGAACTGGCCTTCTTAAAGTCAGTCCCTGTCGGAAAGGTAAATGTCAGCTTGTGCTGCGTATTTTCTCACCCGCTCTTTGCTGTTACACGTGCTGCTCTCAAATGCTAATTTCTGCATGGTACCTGCCATCAACCTTTTTTTCACTCTCCTGTCCTCTGTGTCTTTAATTAGCTGTGCATCCTACTCAAAGCCTCTGTGCTTAAACTCTGACCTGGGTCTTTATATGATTTTTGTTGTTCTGTTTTTTCTGCTTTCTACCAGCCCACTTTAAATGTTATGGCCCCTAATTGATCATACACTTATATAGGTCAAGTCCTCTTTTTATTTTCCTTCTCACTATCACCAGTTATAATACCCCCTAATGACCCATGTGACACAGCTCTCCAGTCCTCTACACACCTCAGGCACCATCTGACCATGACTGGCTCAGTAGCTGAGGGGGCGGTAAGCCCTGTCACCTGATTCTGGCCTTGAATATGACCAGACATTACCTTAGTGCCTGCGTTTACTGCACAGTTTTGTTTTTTTTGTTAAGATTATCGCTCCATTAAAGAAACAATCCCGAGCACTGAGATGAATCTAAACTAATGGTTGCAATCCACTGAAGTATTAAGCATGCATGACTTGTAGTAAATGTATGCATGGTAGAATTTCATAAAATAACCAAAGCAGTTTGAGGTCATAGCACAAATCAAGTGTAGCCAGCAGCAGGCATTTGACTCTACTCAGGTGAGGAGGATTTAAAAAAGCGTGCAGAGGGTTAAGTTTAGGTCAGGTGTTCAGGAATATACACAGTGATTAATGGCACTCATAAGTGTACCAATGCAAATATACATGTGTGTGTTTGTATTGCAGTGACCTTGTGGGTTGTCAGGGGAACAGCCTCTCAGGTGACTGCGGGTGTCCAATGTTTTTTTCTAACGTCTGCTGCCAAACACAAGGGCAGGAAAACTGTCACCTCTGCCCCACTTCATCAGCACCTCTAACTGTGCCACCATCTGACTTTGTTGTTGCTGCTGAGGCACATGTGGTTCTTGTTAAGCTGGACTACTTTTATTTTTGTTGACCAACACACATCCAGAATGATTAAGTTCAACATTGCACAGGTTATCTCAACCAAGGCCAGATTGTTATAACGCAATGTATCCTGTTGACAATATGAGGAAGGAACTTAGCAGGGGTAACACGATTCCTTATCTGGACATCAGATAGAGCCCTTAATATGTTATACAAACAGGGTTGTGGTCCATTTGTGCACTGATTGTTTATTTTTTTGAAAGATTGACCCTGAGTAACATGCTGCGTGTCCTGCAACAGAGTTCAGATTATATCTTGTCACCGTCTCTTGAGAACTTTTCCCAAATGTCCTGTACTATTTACTATGTCCTGCTTGGATCATACATCAAACAACAGGAAAGTTCTTTGCTGCTACTTTGATTATCATCTCAACCTTTGGAATAGTGAGAGGTTTGCATGTCCACCACCACTGTCCACTGCCTGTGTGTAGATACATTATTTTGAACAAAAAGAGCACATTATAGGAGCTACATATTTGTTCTGCATGTTCCCATTACAGAGCATTAATGATCTGACTTAAGAGCTGTGCAGAAATTAGCATTTTAATCAGGAAAGACTGGTTTTCTTGAAAATATTACAGCTCCTCTGAGATACACTCTTGAGGTCATCTTAATATTGCCTATGTGTTATGTGATGATTTCAATGTTGACATAAGAACACTCGCTAATTAATGTTTGAATTAGCCAAAATACTGAGTTATACGTTGTTATGGAGGCATGTGGCAGCTCAATTATCTCTTGAAACTCTGGTATTAAACTATAATTGGAGAGGGTTCAATAATTACTTCACTTAAAAAAGTGGGGAAAGGAGAACTTTTTGTGAATCCTGTGTTGTGCTACTACTGTACAGTAGAGATACATGTCATGCTTTGCTTACCCTAATGTTGTCACTTTCCTTATTGTTCCTCTTGTCTCCTCTCCTCACATAGGTGCCCCAGTGGTTGCCTCCTTTCCTCATTTCCACCTGGCAGACCCTAAATATGTGGCTGCCATTGAAGGAATGTCCCCTCAAACAGAGCATCACCAAACGTTCCTAGACCTTAACCCGGTGAGCCACCAGACAACAGTCTGTCAGCCTCAAATGCACTTTTTTCTCTGCAGTTATGATTGGTAGCATTAATGCTGGGACTCATCTTTGTTGGTCATATTGCACATTTCAATCCACTAGATATGTAGGAGCAGCGTATTTCACTTCATTTCAGCTGTGAGATACCGTGCAACATAAAAAAAGTACTGCTACACCACCTAGTGGTTTATAAGTAGTATTGTTGAAGAAAATCAACTGCATTGGTGTCAACATCCCGATTGTACTCATAAGACAGTGGCTACGTATACATGCACACTAATTTTCCACCATTATTCCAAAGATTACAACATTCCATATTAATACTGGTCATGTAAACAGCATATTTCGTTGAATTTCACTTTAATTCAAATGTAGTATTTTCTGCTTCAAATGTGGGTTTTTACTGCAGTTTGCAACACATGGTCTCTTGCCTCTTCAGGTCAGCTCTGTGTGGTGCCTAGCCAATAGTTTGCAAGGCTGGAATAGAGATATATGCACAAAAGAAAGTGCCGCATTTCTTGTTGGAAGGAGAAACACACCAATCATTATGAGAGACTTGGATATTAGACTTTTTGGATATGTGCAAATGTCACAGCATCAACATTTTCAATAGGGTGGCTGAACAAACGAAAAAACAAGGCTGTGTTTCGTCATTACATTAATCAGAATATGTATGGCTTCATGTAACTTCATGAATTATTAGTTAGGAATATTCATTTTCATTAACTATGTAAACGGCTTTGTAGAAATATTGTCTTTGTCGAAATGAGGGCAAAAGCCATAGTATTTTGTGCATTTTGTGCATGTTAACATAGTCAGTGACATAGGTTTCATTTTGTTGTCCGTTCTGATGATTCAGTGCATTACGTCACATCGTTAATACTACATTTTTTCTGCATGCAGACCACTGGAGTGATCGTGCGTGCAAACAAGAGAGCACAAGTAAACATCTTGCTCAGCAGAGTCCCTGGATTCCCGTGAGTATCTGCATCCAAACACAAGCTAAACTCTATAGTTCTATAGTACTGATGGATGTGTGTCTGTGCTGCATATGACTGCTTCACACTGTTTTCATTACATCCATAACAGGAAAACTAGAGCCCTGAATGAGACTGTCTTTCCTGTCATGTTCCTAAATGAGGTAAGAAACACAATTTTAAAAAGAAACCCCTTTGGTTTATGCATAGGTTACCAAATTTTAACAACACAAATCAGGACTGAACCGCTACAGAGTGTACAGAGTGTCACGAGTGATATACAGATTTTCTCTCCGTAATGTGTCTGTCATATTGTCTTTTAACATATAGAGTGTGGTGATTGATGATGCATCCGCAGCGAGAGTACAGAAACTGCTGCTGATTGTCACACTAGTGTCCAACTTCCCGCTCATTATTGTGGGACTGGGTGCCATTATGCTCGCAATCTTCATCGTCCTTCTGATCCGGGAACGCAATAAGAAGGTATGATACCACTACCTGCCAATACCTGATTTTTTTCTAACAGCTCACCATTTGCTTGCTTTGTCCCAGTAAATAATTAGTGTTAATTTTTGTGTAATTCATTTAATTACTTAACCACACACTAATGGCACTGTGCATGTATTTTCTGTGCAGAAAGAAGTTAAGCGCATTGTGTTTACCAAGCCACTCTATGCTGTAAGTCTTTATGATTATTTTGCAGATTTTTTTTTTAATTCTATGTTGTCTTTGCTTTATTCAAGCTTCTGTCTTACTAAATTGAGTGCTTATTGTCTATGTGTACCTTTAATCTCGTTTTTCAGAGTGCAGTTAAATAACTTTCACTCCTACTGAAATAAGTCTGGTGCTGTACCAAACGTCTGGTTTTAAAACATTAACATACATTTTTAATACTAAATGTCTATTTAAGTACTGTAAAAATGTCACAGATGGGACCTTCAAGGACATCAACCCTTTTTGCTCAGAGGTATAACTGTAAGGGGTTAAAGTAAGATGAGATGAGTTTTTAATCACGTTGTTTTTATCCTCAATGTCCCGCTACAGACATCCACAGAAGAGGACACGTCTTACTCCCCAGTCAGTGACAAGGAAAAGGAAGATCCTCAAAATGGAACCTATATTGGTTTGACACCTAAAGCTGACCCACAGGCTTGAGGAGGGAGGGAAGATTTAGACGGGGCTTTGTACATCTTCAAACCTCAGAATCATGAACACGGATTTGGCCTTTCAGGAGAGAGAAAAAACTCCACCATAGAAAATTGTCAGTTTTGCCTTTACAATTGGAAATCTCAGGGGGATAACGGGGTAGAGGAGGGGAACATATTTTTAGTCCTAAAAATAATGTAGTTAGTCTTAGCCATGGAGAGTTACCCAAAGTCCAGTAACACACTGTATTCCCAGGAAAAAAGAATTGACATTCATTTGAAAACACTGTGTGTCAAGGGCTACTTTTCGCTGTTCGGGTAAATCAGTTGCTGAAAATGTTAATGTAAAAATGCTGACAACAAGCTGTGGTTCTCTAATGGCTAGAGATAACACTTTGTTAGTGGTCCAAAACAATAAATAGAATAAATACAACAATAAATTAGATTTTTAGTGCTGTGGCCTCACCTCATTCTCTGTTTGCCTCGATTAGATTGTGTATTCAGATTTTAGCGACTGAGTACTTTGTAACAGGGCACAGAGAGTGACGGGACCAGGGTAATGAAGTCCACAAACTGTGAGTTTTTTGGATACAGTGTCATGAGTCGCTCTCAGGGGGCCTCTGCTTAGATATTATATAAAATGATTAAAGCAGGTGAGAGGAGCAAGTCTTTGTGAAGACATTTTAGTCAATCCAGTATTGTTATGTTTCATTTTCATTTCATCCTATGTTACAAAACATTTTCATTGTTCATTATTACTTTCTGTTGGTGCGCTGTAGAGGGATTCCTGTGAGTGTCCTTATCACCCGTACCTGAAAAACCCTTAGAGTATGGCATGTATTTGTATATATACAGTGTAAGATGTGTTGAGCCGCTTACATTCCTCTCAGTGTATGATGGGAATTAATATCAGACAAAACGCTGTATATTTTGGATACTTTAATTTTTTGTAAAATAAGAAGTCCTTCTCATTTTTGTAAATGTTAATGTAGAAATCTTTGAATGAGGAACATCTTAAACTAGAGCTTCACAAATGTCTTCTAGTGTTATAATGAGCGACACTTTCATCAGCCATGTAAAGCCTTGAACATGACAGGGTTTTATGGCAGAAACAATGATTCATACATTATTGAATTTATGTGTTGGCAGTGTTTTTGCCCTTTATGACTGCTTATACTATCTGATGTGGCCATATCAAAATGTAATTCATCTTATTATCATTTCAAAATGCGCTTTTTTGATGCTGTTGTTGAATGCCTTTGCATTGTTGGTGCACCAACCAACCTTTTTTTCTCATTGTTTGTGAAAACTTAAGATTTCATGTCAGGTGTCCAGCCATTGCAACTCATGAGGGTTCAATATGAAGAAACACTATAGTTGTGCCTTTAAAAGAATCAATGTTACTGGATCTCTTTTGCCTTTTGTACTTTTCACATATTTTGTGAAAAGAAGATATGTCATACCAACAAATCTACTCTCAAGTTTAGATCATTTTCTTCCAGATACCAAACAAAACTGAGCATGAAACAGTTTTTATAGTTTTTATATACCGGCAGGGTCATACTGCACTTTGAAAACACTCTTCTTGAATGATAGATTTGTTGTACAGGGCTACAGCTTTCTCACTCAAGTCTGGTGAACATATTAGACTTCAGGTGCCATTTATTGTAATATAAAAATGCTGCAGATTTACTTCATTTGAACTGTGATGAGTTCAGCTTTTATTCCTGCTCTTATTCTTAGTTGTGACATTTTAAGGATGAATGAGTTGCTTTATTCAACCTTGTCATTACATGCACTCTAATAATCAGCAATGACTATAGCAGACAATAGTGGAGAAGCTGCAACATGTTTCATGGAGAGATTTTGCTTCATCATTTGATTTTACTATTTGTGTTTGATTTTGATTGTAATTAAACTACGTATGATAAGACAAACAAATAAGAGTGCATAATGTAGTTTCATCACAAATTTGTGAGAGGGTGAATGAATGGATAAGTCATAAATTTTTATTGCAAAAAAAAAGCAGTATTACACAACATGAGTATTGTGGTTAAAGATGATAAATTATTTTGTTATGGTGGTAAAACCAAAACAGAAAGCTCCATAATGACTGGACCCTGGGCTACTTTGTGCCATATTTTGATTAAAGATTGTTCTTTCTAAAGTTATCGTTACTGCTATAACCACATATTCTTCCAATTGTCAGCTTGTTTTGAAATGTTGACTGTTTTTACTGTGTACACAAAAATAAAAGTAGTTTCAGTAAGTGTGTCTTCATCATTTAAGACTTTTGTTGTTGTGTTTGGTTCTCATTTTATGCAAGTTACAAATCCTATAAAATTACTTTCTAATTTAGACAATGTACTGCTAAAATTAAAGAAAGCCTATAATTTGTATATCAAGCGAATTTAGATTTGTAAAATTGCACCATCTTACCTGACAGAATAGATGCTTTCAGGGTTGATATTGTGTGCACATAAGTCAAATGTTTAGTTAATCGTCCTCAAGTTGGGACACTGTGTAGAAAATAAAACAGAATGTGATAATTTTCTAATCCTTTTGACATATAGTCAGTTGAAAGCACAAAAAAAAAATATTTAGATATTAACCTAAACTTAATTTTTACAAATGTATAAGATCCATTGTTTGTCTAATGTTGTAGTAGGGATGCATAAATGGAAGTTGGATTTACGGTCTTCTCTTATGAATAATATACAATCAATAGTATATCACCAATTATATACTGCTATTTGACATTTACCCTAACGTGGTCCAGCATTTGTAGTTGCATTTGTGACTGTGATTAGTTTATTTTCCATGAGATGTTCACAGTATTTTGTCTGATCCTGCAGCAGTAGGTGCCCATCTCTGATTCAGACTCTAGGTGGCGGCAATGTGCCGTTATGTTGGATAAAAACCGCTCAGCCTCAAGAAGAAAGAGAAGAAGAATTATCTGTCAGTCAAAATGGCGTTCAGTTTTGGCGGCGCCACGAGCAGCACAGCGGCAAGTAAGGATATTTTCATTTGATTTGCGAGTATTTAAATGAAGCTGGAAATATTCCACTTGCATATTGTCAAAAGAACGTTATGGTGTGTATAGATTGGAGATAAAAAAGAAACTGATAGCGGACACCAAGCTTCTGTAACGTTAGCAGTCATGACGGTGGGATCATCTACCGGCTAACGACAAGCATTATGTGAAATGCTTTATACCTGAGGAATGTAGCTAAGTTAGCTGTTTAGACATATATGTTAGAACCCGGTTTAATGTTAAGATAGGCTTGAACAGCGCTTACTTGCTAGTTACCATTAATATTCCTGCTAACGTTAGCTGTTTTGGCTAGTGCATACGCCTCACAAGTTAGTGCTCATCTATGTAGCTAGCTAACGCTCCTTGTTGACATAAATGAGGTTGACTAACGTTACAGCTTGGAAAATTCATCGTAGCTGTAACGTTACTGTAACTACACCCAACATCTCATAGCACTCTCTATGTTCTTATGAAGACACGTCCGGGTTTTCATTCGGTTCATTTGGTCCCAAAACCACAGCATCAACAGCATTTGGCTTTGGTCCCGCAGCCACCACCACCACCACCGCCTCATCAGGATTCGGCAGTAAGTCCAGAGTGCTGATCCTCACTGAGGGGGGCACCTGTCCTCACTCCTGATCCGCAGTAATCAGAGATGTGTTGTCGGTCAGAGTTATATGAGATGCACTACTGTATGCCACTGGTTATTCCCGTTTGGTACTGTCACATTCACCTGTGTGGGACCAGTATAGAGAGAAGCCTTCAAGGATAAGTGTTAACAGGCTACTTTGGCAAATTTACGTCCCCACATTTTAAAAAGAGCAGACGCCTCCCAGAGTGTTTCTATTGGAAAAATCCGGGAATGCCTCCCACACACAGGAAGAGACACTTGCAAACGGGACTAACCTCTTGTGTCCATGTCTGTTTCTCCATGAGGTTTCCTCAGCACTGTCTGGGGCTCAGGTTGAAATAAATGGGCGCACAAATCAATAGGAAACATACTATACTAAAATAGGACTGAAAGCAGTACTAATGTACAGGTTGTAATAATTTTACAGTTTGCATAATGTGTGTTTGACATCATTGTGATCATTATTGTTTGTTTGTCATATAATAATTTACAGCAGTGGAGGAGGCACGGAATGATTTCATTCTTTAGATATGAGATAGATTACCCTAAATTGAGTATCACTGCAAAGCATCTAATTGTTTTTGCACAAAGAGAAGTTCATGTAAGCAGATTACCATGAAACCCAGACATATGTATAGCTTTCTAGAATAATTGTGCCATCTACCTTGCTGTGTACTTTGTGCAAGCTGAGTACATTCTGTTGATCTGTTGTTGTTAAACTCCACATAGTGAATCAGAAATACAAGAAGAATGAGCCCATGAATGTATTATCAGAGAAAGATTACCTATAATATTTGAATTTGCCATAGGTACTGTATAAAGAGGGACTGCTGCTTTCCATATTTTATATTAGTGTTTTGCTTACTCACTAAAAAAAAAGACAGAAGTTATGTATGTAAATATTTTTAGGTATCTTTGTTGTTGTGACCTAATCTAATTGTGTGCCAGTTTAATGTACTATTTTGTTTCTATTTTGTCTTCGTAGCTCTTACAGCCCCTGGTTTTGGGGCAGCCACCACCACTGCTGCTGCACCAGCCACAGGATTTAGTTTTGGCTCCACCAACACTGGTAAGATAAGCACATGTTATGTACAAAGCTAGTAGCTTTGGATTGTTTTTAGTCCTGTCTCTATTAAGGTACTTAAACTGTTTTTGCAATTAATGAGCCTATACTAGGCCTGACCCTTTGTCATTTAACTCCTTCGTGTCATTCTCTCTTTTTCGCTGCCTGCCTCTGCTGGCTGCAGGATTTGGGGGGCTGGGAGCTGGAAACACCACGGCTGGTGGGTTTAGTTTTGGGGGGTTTGGTTTAAATGCCAACCCAGCAGCAGTCAGCTTTAATGTGGGGTGCTTTGGTACAGCAACCACCACTGGCACTGTTTTCAATTTTGGTAATAGCCTGGCTAGCACAGGTAGATGACTTTTGTGATTGATTAATCAGTACAGTCTGTGTCTTTAAACACACATTTTCATCCATTTTCACATCTATGTGGTGCAGTGATTTTTCATCTCACATGTTGTATGTTGTTTTGTCTCATAAAATGTCATGCATTATAGTTTTCATTTGCATGAGGAGACAAAATGTTGAATTATGCACTCATCTCATTTGATTCCTGTAGAATCCCAAGACATTTTCACCTTCTTTGTAACATGGAAGAACAATGCTAGATGATCAATGCAGTTTTCTTCTTATTTATCTTAAAAGTTCAGTCTTGATTTTTTTTTTTTTTTGTCGTCTACTAAAGTGAGTGATTTCATTTGTTTTTCTTTCCTCCATTTATCTATCTCACCTGTTTTTGTATCGACTTCTTTTTCTCATTTGTCATTATTTGCTTTGTTTCTCAGGCACGTTTGGTGGCTTTGGGACGACTACAACAACTGCTGCTGCTCCAGGGTCCACTTTTAGCTTTGCTGCTCCTGCCAACACCACAGGTCAGTTGTATAGCTGCATTCACTCTTAATAAAAAAGAAAAAGAGCTTTCACTTCTTTTCATTGCCATTTACTTTGATGTGCAGAAAAAATTGCATGCATGCAGTAATTTGCTTTTAAAATGAGATTTGCCCAACTGAGGTGACAATCAAAGGCAGGTTTAATCAGCTGTACTTGCATTATGGGGAGAAAAAAATCAAAATCATCAGATGGTCTAATTACAAAACAGAGATATTGATTCTTTTTGATGTGAGTGCTTTTTTGTGAATATATACCATCACTGTTCTGTGGCTGTCTTTGAGGCTCAGTGCAGGGCAAGAAATTACATTTCGGGGGACTGTTGTGTGTTTCTTTCTGTTTAAAGTGTAAAGGTACAGCTATTTGTTTCAGTGAACTAAATACTTGGGGTAAGTCCTACAGGAAGCGTTATGTAGACCAAAGTTAATAATTTAAAGTCATAATATTTTAGATTAGAATAAGAAATGGTTAGCAAAATAAATAAGTGGAAGACTAGGAAAAATGACTCAAGATTTCAGTAATATCTATCAATGTTCTAAACCTTATTCCTGAAACTGTTCTATTGCGTACTGCTGCACACTCAGCTTTGTGTTGACGTACCAACAAATAGCTGCCACAAGATGTCTCACTCTGTAAGTCCTTTCTGTCACTCCTGCAGTGATCCTTCCGCAGAGCTGGCAGCATATATCCCAAACACTGTAGACTTAACTGGCATTCAGTAGCGTTAATGTAGTTGATATTATCTCACTGTGTTTGCACATTCTTCTGTTTTAGGAGGCCTGTTTGGTAACACACAGAACAAAACCTTTGGGTTCTCCTCTGGGCTTGGCGCTGGGACTGCTACTGGGACAACAGGATTTGGACCCGGATTAGGAACAACTGGTCTGGGTGGGTTTGGAGGGTTTAATATCCAGCCAACTCAGCAGCAGCAAGGTGAGAGCTGATATTTCCAAATACCACTTTTAGTATTTCCATGTGAAGATTGAAAGATTATGACCCAAACAAGATAGCCACTGAAGAACAAAGTGATGTCTGTCATTTGTTTTTAAATTAGTAAACAACTCATCTTTGAAGGATCAATATAAAACACTCAAATGAGCACATTAACCCTGGTTGGAGAAATGTTAACGACTCTGTCCTGGACAGGAGTGCCAGCAAAGTATGTTTAAAACAGCCAGCATGCTGGAAATTATGCATTTCAAACAATTTTTGTATTTTCCCATTTCAGAATCAAACTAAGACCAGCAGAGTTTGATTTTTATTTTTTATTTTTTTTTTTGAAATACTGAGTCAGATAAATATAAGGCAGGCTTACACACAACTTACCATAATGACTCTTCCAACTGTGCTGTACACCTCTTCTCACTGCAGAGGGCAGCAACAAGCAGAAAGTAACAGATTTAAACTTCGCCATCATCAATCCAACAATGTGCAGCTGTAGCAGAAATATAAGCCTGTGCTATTAGAGCTTATAAAGTTAGAAACATTTTGGTCTCTTTCCTCATGTTATAAAAAATAAATATATAATAATATAAAAAATATTTATATAATAATATAAAAAAAAGTAGTTTCACCATGAGCAACTGGGTATTTCAGAAAAAGTAAAGGACAAGATGATCTGACCTGTCATTTAACCTCTCCTTCCCCCCTATCAGGAGGTTTGTTCAGCCAACAGGCCCAGCAGCCAGGTCAGACTCAGCCCACCCATCTTTACCAGCAGGTCACTGCTCTGTCAGCACCCACCTTGTTAGGAGATGAGCGTGACTCCATCTTAGCCAAATGGAACCAGCTGCAGGCGTACTGGGGCACTGGGAAGGGCTACTACAGCAACAACAACCCACCTGTTGACTTTACCCAGGAGAACCCATTCTGCAGGTTCAAGGTAATGGCAGATAAGTCAGTACAGTGGTTGGAAGTGTTAGGTTCATTCGAGTTTGAGTATTAACTGGTAGTCCTTTGTGTTTTTGTTTCCTAGGCGGTGGGCTACAGCTGTGTCCCAGTGAGTAAGGATGAGGACGGTTTAGTGGTCTTGGTTCTCATTAAAAAGGAAGCTGATGTGCGAGCTCAGCAGCAACAGCTGGTAGAGTCCCTCCACAAGGTCCTGGGAAGCAACCAGACACTCAGTGTCAATGTAGAGGGTGTGAAAGCCCTGCCCAATGACCAGTAAGTTTCTGTAACACAGCATACAATACTACTACTACTACTATACACATGGTTTCCTATTGACTCAGAAAAGATTTGCAGCTGCCAGAACTTTTGTGATAGATAAATTCATCATACACCAGTGCAGGGTCTTATTTATGTGTCTTCTGTCTCTCAGGACAGAGGTAATTGTTTATGTGGTGGAGCGTTCTCCTAATGGCACCTCAAAGCGGATCCCCGCCACCACACTCTTCAGTTATCTGGAGCAGGCCAACATCAAGGTCCAGCTCACACAGATCGGAGTGGCCATGACAGTCACACGCACAGAGCTGTCTCCAGCACAGCTCAAACAGCTGCTGCAAAATGCACCTGCAGGTAAATGCCTGCGTGCATGTTTGTGTCGTCCTCTCGCTGAGTTCAGCAAATTGTGAACAAATTAATTGTCTTGATTTGTAACGGAGGATGTTGTCTCTTTTCACTAGGAGTGGACCCCATCATTTGGGAGCAGGCTAAGGTGGACAACCCTGACCCAGAGAAGTGAGCTGGTTAAGAATCACTGTACACTTTCTATAACTGTTCATATATGTGGTGCTACATTTATATTTTTCCCCAAATAAGTAGCATTTCTCCTCACTTACACTTATTGTACCAATGAATACATCACCTTATATTTTCAACTGAATTGCTTTTAGCAGCAGTTTGAAAAAAAACTATATTTACCATATTTAGTGCCCTTAAGTCATATACAATAAGTGGAATATAATATACAGCATTAAAGTTGTGGGTAACACCTTTTATTTTCTCAACCGATTTAGAAGTTAGTTTGTTTACTGAAAGTAATGTTAATGTTTTTCTCCAGATTAATCCCAGTGCCCATGGTGGGTTTTAAGGAGCTGCTTCGAAGGCTGCAGATCCAGGAGCAGATGACCAAACAGCACCAGACCAGAGTGGATGTAAGTCTGTTACTGTTCTCTAAATGTAACAGAAAGACTCTCTGGACATGAACATGGACACACTGGCCTCTGATTATCGACAAAGGAATTCTGAAACACATTTTGTGGTGTCAAGGACAGAGTACACAGATGTCCAATTCATGCTAGCTGCCAACAAGTTGCTTACAGCTGGAATTACTATTACAAATACAGCTGAAAGTGGCAGTGGCAGAATTTAGAGATGTTTTAGAATCGTTTTTGTTTATATAGCTTTGAGTAAATTACAATCCTTCACATTTACTGTCATGTAAGCAATTTGTCATTAAGTTTGATTCGGATTGGAGGATATTTAAATCCAGATGTCCCTCACGATGCATAGAAAGAGGAAATGTGCATGTAAGACTTAATTTCAGAACATACACACTTCTAAGTTGGGTCAATATCAAAAGCACTTATCTGGTATTACTATAAAATGCAACATCTTGAGCTATCTTAGTATGCTGATGAGAAAAAATATCCAAACAGATTTCTAAGGTGTGGCAGCAGGGCAGAGATTGTTTCAGCGTGATGCTTGTAAGAGAAAAATTTTAAGTCAGTGGAGAAATGCTAAACATGTTAACAGCAGTTTTTAGTCACTTACTCACTCATTTGGACATGCAGATTATCTCCAGTGACATCAGTGAACTGCAGAAGAACCAGGCGACCACGGTGGCCAAGATTGCCCAATACAAGAGGAAGCTGATGGATCTGTCTCACAGGGTGCTGCAGGTAGCTGCCTCACCGTTCTACCTTTGTTCAGCAAGAACATGTCGTAAATAGGGCTGCATGATCATTTCAGCATGGACATTGCAATGTGCAGATGTGCAATAGTCACATTTCAGGACATGTGATGCCAGGTAAACTGCCAATTAACTGTTTTGCTGCTTGATACAAAAGGAAAACTTGCATTGTCTTTTTTCATGCAGAAACAACTTGTGATGAATAACACCTGTAAATTTCATGAGAGTTTGAATAAATTCCTTTTACGGTCTGTACTTCCCTGCTTTATCCTTTCTGCTCAAATACGTTTTGTCATATTAATCTCTCCTCCTCATCTGTCCCTGATTGCCTGGCAGGTGCTGATCAAACAGGAGATTCAGAGGAAAAGTGGTTATGCTATCCAAGTGGATGAGGAGCATCTCCGGGTGCAGCTGGACACTATTCAGTCTGAGCTCAATGCCCCCACACAGTTCAAGGTTAGTGTTAAAACTTTAGCCGTTTGTATGGTGAAGGTGCTAATTTTTTCATGCTATGCTATCATATTTATAGGTTTTAATTGTAAAGCAACAAGTTAATTACCAAGGTTGTGACATTTTAGAGAAACAGCCCCATGGAACTAATAGAGGTCAAAAACTCCAAAGGTTACCTTTAAGTCACAAGCTGTGTTTTTGGCTGCTGAGATCAAACCACTACTTAAGACAGTCTTTTATTGGAGGACTTGTCTTATGTTTTCTTTCAGGGTCGGTTGAATGAATTAATGTCCCAAATCCGGATGCAGAATCACTTTGGTGCTGTGAGATCAGAAGAGCGCTACAGTGTTGATGCAGATCTTCTCAGAGAAATCAAACAAGTGAGGCAACACATTTGCACAGAGCATCTTACTTTAACATCTGTGCCCTGTAATTGTGCTTGCAGACCTCCGAATGCACAGATTTTTCACACTGAAACACTTCCTTATCTCTTCCTCTCAGCACCTGAAACAGCAGCAGGACGGTTTAAGTCATCTGATCAGCGTCATCAAAGATGACTTGGAAGACATCAAGCTCATAGAGCACGGGCTGAGTGACAGTGGACACATGAGAGGAGGCCTCTTGAGCTGAGTCTGTCCTACCAACACACACATGCATACGATATGCTCTCACTCTCCATGTCAGTCCTCTGAAATAGCGGCATGCCTGTCACCCACACAAGTCAGCACATCCTTCTTGTCATGGTATTGGATTAATCTTGAAGCAATCTCTTGTCTTAAGGATTCATCACAGGAATTAATCCGAATTTGGAGCAATTACTCTCTTCACCACCATTTTGGCAGTTTATCAGGACTATGCCTCTCTATCTGTACCAACAAAACAATGAGTGGTTAATCTGTGCTTTCTGGACCAATGGAGAGCTTAATGGAAAGACTCAACATCGTCTAATAATAGCTGGCTTCCCTTACGTTCAATCAGATTATGGATTCATGGGACTATGAATGTGACTGGCATGTAAACAAGTTGTGGAATTGAGTTTGTGTTGTGACTGAATACATTGTAAATACATCTTTGTATTCCTTTTTATGCTGTTGTTAAAATATTAATAAATTTCATTTAAATTGAAAACAAGTTCTTCATTGCATCCCTTGTGTACGTAATGTAAAGGTATTTCTGGATATTACCACTGTCCATCTATATCCTGTTCTTGATCCAAAGAGGTTATATACTGTTGCGTTGTTGCGGTTACTGATATGGGACATCTCACGTCTCCTGTGTTTACCTTCAGACAAGCCCTTTCCAACATCTCATCAAAGTAGGGCTTGAGTTGATAGGATTCATGTCCTGATTAAGCAGCTGTCACAGATTATATCCCCTCATGCGGTCCAGTCGCACTGTTTTTCAGCGCTCAGGTGGAAGTAAAGTGGAAAAAGTGATTCATGACTGTGACAAAACAGGCAGACAAAAAATACAGGCAGATATGTGAAACAGTACGGTTCTCTAACATTTTTATTTTTTATCCTTAGGTATTTCTGCATTCTCAACTTCAATCGAGCTCCATACATAGGCCTGCTAAAGACTTCTTAACGACATCCGGAGGCATTATATTTTTGGGTTGTCCAATGTGACATCGTAATGTTTTGTAAAAACACTTCTCTGGCCATTATTCAATGCCATAAATCAGTGACAGAAGGGGGAATTGTGACCATAATCACCACCATGAAACTGTGGTGCTTGTATAGATTTTCTGTGTTGGAGATGTAGGTCAGCCATCCACGTTTTCCAAATTACAGCTTTTTTTTACAGCAACATCCATATTTGAAGCTTTAGCTGCTGTCATGGCTACAACTGTGGGCTGTCAGAATCTGCTTTATTGGCCAAGCATGTGAACATGTACAAGGAATTTGCTTTTTTTCCACCCTCTCAGTGAAAAACGAACATACACGACATCCACCACAAGCTCTTTTGTTTTGTTATCTCTACACTTTGTTTTAGAACCATGCCAGCACTGGAGAAAGCCCTGGCTGAAGTCATTATTATTCTGGTTAACTGGAAAAACAACACTCCTGCTTGTTTTGTATTTCATTAAACCAATCACAATCCTCTTGGACAGCGCTAAGCCCAGGTTGCAGGTTTGTACTGCTATTGGCCAGGTTAGGGTAACTTGCCATTTTCAGAGTGTAGAGGCTGCAGGGATTTTGTAAAGTCTACCATGTAGATCACAAAAGAGGAGGAGAATGCAGACTGAAATGGTCAGCCAATGGCAGGCTTATATCAACAGCCTACTTCCTGTGCTTCAGTATATGGTTTTGGTGATATTGAGCTCCAGGTGATGTTCGTGGCACCATGTGATGAAGCTCTCTGTCCGAGTCTGGATGGTGTTGATGCACTCAACAGGAAAGCAAAGATGACATCACTTGTGTTTCCTGTTTCTAAACAGGAGGTAAGCAAGAAGTAGGTTGCTCATGGATAAACAATAATGCATTCAATCAACCCATGCAGGTCAAATAGATGAGATACAGCTTTACATTTGATTTTCCACAGACCACCTGTATCCGGGTGAATAATTCTATCAAAGACAGTTCTCTGTGTTCTCTATGCAGCAGATACAGCTACAGCTTCTGGTCCAGGCTCTCAGGTATGTGCAGACAGGTCCACCAGTCGGAAAGCCTCCATGAACTCATTGATGTCGATGCTCCCGTCCTTGTTGAAGTCAATGCTCTGGGCCAGGTCTGCAATGGCCTTGTCACTGATCTCCATTTTAAGATGAGAGCTCAGGAGTTTCCAGGTCTGACGAAACTCCTCGAAAGAGATCAAACCTTGGAGGACGCGCAGAGGAGGAGGATTTAGCTGTGCACAAGTTGTCGGATAAAATAAATCTGTATTGTGTTTGAATGTCATGCGTTTTGTTGATTCACTTCGTTCTCTAGGGACCATATATGTCTGTGCAAAAATTCATTGCAACCCACCCCATAGCTGATATTCAACTCTGGATCAAAGCGGTGGATCGAGTAGTTCGGCAACGACAAAGCTATGCCACCAGCATGATTAAAAAGGAAAGAAACATTGAGCTGCTCACTGACCTGAGTGATCTGCGTCGATGATTCTGAAGATGGTTTCCAGGTTGGAGTGGTTTTTGTACATAGTCTCCAAAATGCTGTTGTCTGAGATCTGAAATGGAAGAGTCAAATCGATCCAAGAACTCCGAATCCCATTTAGGGAAACAGGCTGAAGGAAATAAACACACAAAAAAAACATGCTGACATGAGTTGTACAAGGCTGACCTCTAGTCTGGGCTCAGTGATGGAGAACTCTCTTATCCACTGCTGGTAGTCCACCATGCCGGACTGGGTGCTGCTGACAAGCTGAGGGCGCAGCACCCTCCAGGGCAGACCCAGCTTCAGTACTTCCTCTGTGGCACTGGCCCAGTGGCTTAAAGAGATCATCCCTGACACATTGACAGCAATACACAGTGGAGTTATTATTAATAAACTCTATTTATGAACCATTATGTTTCCACATCTATGCTCGTATAGCAGTCTCAGTCCGGGGGGGCGCAAAGTACCTGTGTTGTTGGGATCAAACTCCTGGAAGGCACTGATGAGATCTGACTTATGTACAAACAGCTGTTTCCTGAGAGTTTGCAGAGCCGATCTCTCTGTCCACCCAATACTGACGAAGAACAGGTAGAAGAAAATCTATTTTTACTTTGCGTGAATCTTGGTATAATCTTGCCTGTACAATCTCAGTGTTATCAAGAGTATATATTTTTTGTGAGTGTTCTTCACACAAAGCTTTTTTGACCCGCGTTGTCCCATGAGTCACTCAACTGAAAGTGTTTTAATGTTCTTGGGACATAAATATGATTTTGATATTGACATTTTTTAAAGGTCCAGTGTGTAGGATTTAATCTATTGGTAGGAATGGAATATAATTTTCATTCTACAGAGGGAGCAGGTCCTCTTCCACGCAGTTCACCATGTTTCTACAGTAGTCCAGAACGGACAAACCAAACCTTTTGTGTTTTTCACCTTTGGAGCAGGCACCGCAGATGCCACTTAATCCAGCACACTGGTCCTTTAAACCTTTAAATTGTTATCTTAATTTTTGTGCAGCTTCATATGTATCTGTACCTTTGTCTCAGGGTGAGTTCTCTGCTTGTCCTGCTGGCCTGATACTGAATGAAGTGCGGGACCAGATCGGGGCCCATTCTGATGTAGGCTCCTCTGTTGCTGCCCACTTCATAGTAGTTCGACGCTGAAAATATAGTCAGCACCTGGACGTAACAGAAGACGTTTAGCAGGTTTAGGAACTCAGTTGCTGTCACCTGCTCTGCCTCTTCGTTTTGCGTGTGAATCCACATCTCTGCATTCAGAACCATTACAAGATCCACGCTCTTAACATCATCAGAGTCTACCTCATGTATATTTTTGTGCTCACCATGCGGTTGTGACAGAACTCGTAGCCTTCCTGTTTGCACTCATGGGAGCGGATGAGGAGCTGGAGGTTGTGTCTTCCCAGCACTTCCTCAGTGACGTCTGGCCCCCAGTAGCAGCCTCCACCTCGCACCTCGTTGGGGATGCAGCCATTCTGGGGCATTGGATCGCTCCACAACATGTCCACTATCTGGGTGGCAGATTCAGTTAATCTGGACAGTTAACTAACACCTAAAAACTGTAAATAACAAGAAAGTATTAAAGTGGTGTGTGCATTATGTTTAATCATCTACTAAAACAATCACAACCATCCAGATCCAGTATCCCTCCTGTCACTTACTTGTTTCCACTCATGCTCATCTGTCTCTGTTGTTTCTCCAGACTCTGGATCCGAGTCGGAGTCAGACTTCGTCAGTTCTCTGTAAGACTGGTCAAACCCAGCCAGTCTGCGCCTCCTTTTCAGCTCCTCCTCCACTGACCAGTTGAGTTGACTGCTCGTGGGCTGGCTGTGGAGCGAGCGGCGTTGGAGGTTGTGCCTGTAAGCTGTGGCCGAACTTTGGTGAGTCAGAGAACACACGCGACGGCGGCTTTCCACTGGTCCACTGGCCTCGTTACTCCTGTTGTTTGTTGTCTGAGTCTTACTGCCATTGGTCGGCTTGGGAGGCCTGAGAGCTGATACGTACTGAACACATTCAAAAACACGCAGATTATATGCGCTTAATATCAAGATCACGATAATCCTGAATTTGCTGCCTGTAAAATACCTCAGATGCACTTGATGTTGATGCTGAGGGCCTTTCTTACTTTGTGTCTGTCCATTCTCATTATCGTGTCAAGGTCTGTTGTGTCAGAGATCCCACCGTGCACAATCAGCACCTTCTGGTCAATCACTGTGGCCAGAGGCAGCCAACTGAAGATCTTCTGGAGAAGCTTTAGTATCTTCTTGCCATGCACCTGCAGACCAAATCAAGCTTACGGTTATTTACATTGCAGTTTACAGCTCATCTTATTACGTCGGGCAATGATTAGCCATGCTAGCGGTGCAGGGGTGGGTGGTCCACCACTTTGGTCCAGATTGAACTATCTCAACAACTATTGCATGGATCATAAACTTCATTTTTTGATCAGATACCTGCAAAAAAAAAAAAAAAAACGCATTCCCAGCAGCCTTAGCTGTACCTTGTGTTAAGACCTACTTAGTAAGTTAGCATGCTAAGCTAAGGTGGTGAACATACTTAACACTTACAGGACCCATTTGCATATTCTGTACTATTAATGTTTATACCTCAAGTCCATTTTCCTGATAATACAGATGTACTTTTCTTAAGTGAATGCAGAATTTGTAATGGAGTATTTTTTAAATGCTGTTATTGCCACCTTTTTTTTAAGCATCTGAATATTTATTTCACCACTGAAGTTAAGTTTGGTAATATGATATTGAAATATTGAAGAAAATTACACAATACCTACCCTATATTTTCCCAAAACTTCTTTCGTGAAACCATATCTGGAGAAAGCACACAATGAATAGCCAGATCAGTATACACATCAGGGCACTAATTGCAAAATGCCATATATGAGCTTACTGTGACTAGCTTTAGAAAAGCATTAGTACCAAGACAACAAAAAGACAAAGCCACTGATAGGAGTTTGAAAAGAGGACAGCAGTGCACAGACTCGCTTACCTCAGGTTAATAATGTGGTCCTCGTGGTTCCCTCTGTTCAGGTGGACATCATTTGGATAGACCAGCAGGAACCCAAACAGGATGAGCAGAATCTCTAAGGAGTTTTTGCCACGATCCACAAAGTCTCCATTGAAGACATATGGTTTCTCAGAGGACGGCAAACCGTTCTGGACAGATTGAGTTAAAGGTGTTAATTAAAACAAACATCCGTGTCTGGCAGTATGATGAGTTGTATGATGTGGAGTACCTTATAGAATATCAGCAGCAGATCTTCAAGGTGCCCATGTAAATCTCCTGTAAAGGGATGAATGACGCGTTGATATTTTTGACAGTGGGAGTGCACGCTGAATCGCTCACGGCTCATAGAAAAGAATGTACAAAAATATATATAAAGAGTACAATGTGTCCTGGAAAGGCCTGCTGTTATGTACCACATATAGTGATCTCCTTGGGTTGGCAGGTGGAGACTTGATTGATATTTGGTAGAATTCTTAGGAGTCTCCAAGTCTCTCCAAGAAGCTGCAGAACATATCGAGCATGGAGCTGCTACTGGGGAAAAAACAAGTATGAATAAACCGACTGCCGCAAGAAAACTCGTGTCTTCTTGTGCTGCAATGAGTGCACTTTTTTTGTGCCCGTGTACCTACTTGTTTGTGCTTAAAGGCCTCCACCAGCTTTGACACTCCACAGAAGGTCATGGGGAAGGTCAGGTGGAGGCCGCTGTAGCTGTCGGGTACCTCAATGCTCTTGTAGCAAAAATACCGTTCCCATTCCGCGTCGTGAAAGATCTCATTCTTACGAAAGATGTGAGATATTAGGTTTCCTACATTAAAGGCAGAGAGGGAAAGTAGGGTAGGTGGATGAGCGTGGTGAGGAAAAACCACATTACATTTCTCAGTACAGAGCAGGTGAGCTCAGATTGGCTCACCGTCAGTAAGCTAATGAAACCTACGGATAGGAGTTGAGAGTCAGCCTTACTTTCACTGTTGGCTGGGGTGAAGTGGTCCATCAAGAAGCCAAAAAAATTGTAGAGCTGCAGGAGGAAAAAAAAATTATTAAAGTGAAAATATGGACAAATGGAGATTTTGACCTGATGATGGCGCAATATGAAAAGTTGAGGGACCGTCAAAGTTATTACAATTCATCCTCTGGGGACCATGAATGTTTTATCAAATTTCAGGGCAATCCCTTTTGTAGTGATTGATATGTTTCAATAAAATCCAAAAATGTCAACCACATGGTGGTGCTAGAGGAAAACACACCAGTCCACCAAGTTAGTAGAACTGATCCTCTAGGGACCCTGAAAAATGTGCTCAGAATTTAATGAATGAATTAATCCAATCGTTGTTGAGAATAAAGTGGTCATGTGGTGACATGTCACTGTGGACACTATTTAATTTTCCCGAAAAGTGTTCAAAACTATTTGACCTCACCTTGATCTGGTCTTGCTCTCCTGCATATTCAATAGACTGGAAAATGTTCCACGTGCACCTGCGTCTTATCTCCAGCCGGGCGACATACTGACGGTACCAGCGCTGGATCAACAGAGCCGCTCTGATGGCTGTTGATCGGGGAGACAAAAGGGAAGCGCTCGGTCATAACTGTGCCTAAGTAATCCTCCCCTTCCGCTACCAAGACACCCGTTCACAACATCAGATCTGGACTGAAAGACTCACCGGTAGCAGCTTCACAGAGTGCATAAAAAGTGAGCGGAGAGTGCAAAAGTTATCGAAACCAAACCAACTGAGACTTTTTTTGAGATACTTTCGAGCTGTAAAGACGTGATAGACTAAAAAACACATATTTACCTGGAACAGAGATGCTCACTGAAATGACAAACAGTGATGACACTGGTATTAAATTATTGTAATAAAAAGGACCATTTTTATGGAAACTCAATAGCATGACTATCCACTACACTGGTTTTGTTAAAGGCCACACCTCTGTCACATTTCTTCATCTGGAGTTCTGATTTTCCCATGCCACATCCCATGACCCTTTGCTGTTTTTTTACTGTCAAAGACAAGGATACTTTCATGTGAGAGTCTGGAATACCTGACCTTGTGTTTTGCAACCTGAAATAGACCTCTGTATACAGTATAACAACTTTTCCTACTATTGTCTATTTATCTATTACACATTTCTGGTAATAAATTGTGAACAGCATCAACAACAAGATACACAAATCTTCAGAGGACTAATTCTTATTACTGGATGTTGCACGACAGTTGCTAACCTATGGATAGAATAGGCACCAAAGTATCCTTACCTGGCTGCCTTCCCTTTCTTTCATTACCTTCCTTCACTTCTTCTGCACCTTTAAAGAAACCTCGTCATTTTTTTACACAAACCTTCCAGCCACACTGTTTTAAGATCTTAGACTTTTCCATTTCCCAGGCACACCAGCGCAGCTTCCAGTGCTTGTAACGTCGTAATTGGACTTTCCCTCTCTGTGGCTACTCAATCCCAACCATCACACACACACACGCACACACACACACACACTCACACTGGCTGACGGCTTGTGAATAGTCGAGCCAAGTGTCTCGGACAGGTCTTGTGATCGCTCAAACAAAACAAGATGAGAGTGGATTAGGATTAAACCTTACTACAGCTGGCATCTACGCTGAATAAACGGATGAAGGCTCTGATAAAGGGCAGCGATTGTTTTGAAAGGAGGTTTGCGTCGGCCTCCACTCAAGACCTGTGACTCAACTATGAACATCAACATTCTCCCAACACTAACACCTAACTGACCTCTGGCTAGACTGTAGCCCTTTTTGTTCACTTTTCTGTTCTCGAGGAACTCTGAGCACACCTGACACCAATCAGTCCATCAAGACCTACCCTCTTCCACAGTATGAAAGCAGCGGCCTTCATCGTCGTAACAACTGAGGCAGATACTATTTTTGTTATTTTAGCCTCATGGTGATATTTTTATACACCTGAACTGTCAAATTACACTGTTACATTTAGCCTGCTATCTATCTGCAGTAATCATATTTATGTCTTGTTGTGCAGACATCCATTTACAAATGTATCTGTATAACATTTCCCACGACTAAATTTATGTTAATGTAGCTTCTCCATCTTGCTACATCAAATCCTGCTACATTTTTAGTACATATCCGATTAAACACGAAAAGTTTTTAAAAATATGTAGTATGCTGTGTTGTCTGCTTGTTATCTGCATCTTGCATCCTCCACAGTCCTTCATCTCTCTATAAAGACTTCTTTGTGATCCCAAACAGGACCAGATGTTGGTAGTGTGACTCCCAGCGGCACTACAAGGAAGTGGTGGGAGACGTCTGACTCTCAAGGACTCCGCTCATTCATGCGTGATTGTAGGAGGTCAAAAGCTGCAGTATCACACAGTGACCTGACCTGTGTGTGTGTGTGTGTGTGTGCGCATTTGCTTTAAAGGATGTGGCTGACAATATTATCTATTTTTGTTTGTATCAGCAAATCCCATGAAAAGACCAAAACCAACTATTTGTTAATCTGTCTCACAGTACTTCATGATTCTTCACATGTCTGTGGCAGTCAGTTGGAAACCCATTTTTTCCCCATCGAAAATGCACTTTTTAAAAGCAGATAACTCCTGGGTCTGTACTTTTATTAAAAGAAGAACAGCTCAATAATTTCCTAAAACAGCTGTGCACTGTAGTTTTTTGCAGTTAGCAGTGCATCTGCTGGGGACTATTTTCAGTTGCAGATTTGAGCACTAGTGAGTATTTTCAGCCGAACACCGCCAAAATAAAATATGCATACAGTATATAAACTGTGTATATGTACTGTATGTGTATATATATACACATACACTCACATTAATGTATATACATACATATATCTGCATATACTATATACATATACACATACACACACATTTGATCTAAGTAAAGACTTAAAAAATACATAAAATCTATGTGGGCAAAAAAGTAAAAAAAAAGTATTTTACATGTAATGGAGATACATATGCAGATTATTATTATTTTCTCTTATTTTGTTAACCACTCTCATATATGATAAAATATGTAATTCTTCAACAGAAATATAGAATACCACCAGAGTTATCCTTTATATCTGAATGTGCATGTTGTAACAATCATTATTTCACCAGTGAAACTGGTTCTGGTTTGTCATTTCTGAAAGCGTTCCAGCGCTGAGATGCTGAGGCCTGAAAATAATTAAGACCTGATATTGAGATCTTGGCAGTGTGTCGCAGTGGTGTTGAGACCTGTAGACCATCTATCACAAGATCATATCACATGTTTGTGTTTTGATGGCCAAATAGGCTGGTAGAGGCTGTTAGTGGTGAAGAATGTTGAAGAGCAGCAAAGCCGCACTGTGATAACATTTCATTACACATAAAAGTCCTGAATTCAAAATCCTGCTTCAGTAAAAGGACAAAAGTATCATCAACAAAATGTTCTTTTAAAATATCAAAGTTAAAAATAAAACTGAAAACTGACTGGTTTATATTATATATTACATTGTTAGATTTTGAATACTGATGCATAAGACACATAGTTGTGCAGCTAATTTTAACTACTGGGTTTAACAAGAATAAATAAAGTTCCGCTTCATAAATTATAACAAAACAAAACATATTTTGGACTTTTCACTGATTGTTACTTTTTTGGTGAAATATTGGAAAGTGAAATCAACATGTTTGTTTAAAGTAGAAATCTTTGTTGTTTGAACTGCTGACAACTCATATATATTAAATGATATTATCGTATTTAATATGCTGATATTTTGCAAAATGAGCATTTCTTCTGCATTTGGGCCGCTCGTTCACATGTAGACCGCATTTTAGGCCACTAAAACTGATTTTAAAACACCTTCTAACATGCAAATTTTGAAAACTGTAGTTCTTGTGTATTGTACATGTACATGCAAACATTGACGTCAGATCACACATGGCCATTGTTGCTGTGTGTAAGGGGGCTGAAACAGCAACAATGGTGGACTGCTGGCTAGTTTACATTTGTTTTTTTTAGAGAGCAGACAAACTATCCATTTTTTTTAAATCTGTATATGTGTGGTCAAGTCCTGAGCTTACAAGGAGCCACAACGAGACAATACATTGCATTTTGTAAGCTTATCATGCTTTTTATTGAATATCTTAATGTGTGAAATGGTTAAGAACTATAGCTGGCAGATAGATGTAATAGAAAGAAAGCAAATGAAATACTCAAAGTATTGAAAAACTGTACTTAAGTAAAGTACAAATGTGAGCTAAAATGGAAATATCAGGAATATATTTCCTCTTATTTCAGCCCCTTCTGCAAAGTTAATATTTTCTAGTAGATATACAGCACGCTGACAGATTCATGCATGAAAGGTATATTTTCTTTCTGCATGTCTGCATCTCAGATGTAATCTAATCTTCACTTCAGATCATCTTGTCATTTTGTATTGAATGAAAGAAGCATCGCAAGTCTTGTATCAGCTTGTACCGAGAATTCCTGCGCCGGAGTTGATGAATTATGGTTTGATATGCACTGCAGCAGATAAACTGAGTAATTCAGAGTACATGGGAAAGTTTTGTCCTGACCCAGTTCGTGCCTCAGCGAGGAGAGGGCACCTGAGGACTCGAGGTTACCATTCCTTGCGTGCCTCTGACCCTCGCTGGCTCACACACCTATCGCTGCTGCCAAGTTTACTCGCTCTGAGCTTTCAGATGTTAACATCACCTGCAGTACCCATAATTGCTCCGTGTTACATTTCTTCCCATCCTTGAATGATAACTGCAGGGGACAAATATTGTTATTATGTTTATCGGCACAGATTTCTGCCTTTCATGTCCGGCCAAAAAAAAAAAAGGGAGTTGTAGTAGAAACTGATAACTGCCCATATGCAGAAAAAACTGTATTTATTGCTTTGTGTAAAAATAGGCCCTCACTCTTTTCTTTCATGCTTCACTGGATTAAAAAAAGAATTTAAAAAAATCTTTTAACTACTGTTTCCAATGCTTTGGTGGCTTGCGCTCTTTCTGAATGTGTGTAAAAGTATTAAAACCTGTTGAAAGGTCAGCTGGTTTCAATGCCAATATCATCAACCAGAATCCAGCTATGAAATCCAAAGCCAAGTGTCATGTTACAGAAGAAATATTCAGCTTCTGATTACCGGGGGTCAAACCATGTCTTATGAAAGTCCTCAGATCGTGTACCATAATGTTTGCGACCTTTGAACCATTGCTGTGCAGCACGAGCGGCAGTGGCAGAGTGGAAGCTTTCCACTAATCAGAAGTTAGCGATTCGATTCCTTGTTCCTTCAGTCTGCATGTCAGTGTCCTTGGGCAAGATATTGAACCTGAAATTGCTTCTGGTGTGTGAGTGGATGAACGTGGTATTGTGACTGCACTATATGACTGCATCACATTTAATATTCATCTTAATAGAATACCAGCTGTACCAGTAGCTATGTGTATGTATGGTTGCAATTGTATATATATGAATATTACTCAATGTTTTGTCCTATTTTTCACTGTTTGGGAACCTTTTTTCTTCATTTTTTCTTCAACCTCTGTCCTTTAATATGTTGTTTTCAGCTTGTGGTGTTATTCTATACATACTTTCCTTATAGGGACATGATGTACATCATTAAAGTTTAGGGTGAAGGCTTGGGGTAAGGTTAGGGTCTCCAGGAAATGAATGTAAGTCTATGTAATGTCTGCAAAAGTGATGGAAACACAACTGTGTGTGTGTGTGTGTATTTATACTTGCTACATAGTGAGGACAGGTTTTTTAACCAACAGAGTGAGGACATTCTGGCAGGTCCTCACAATTTCAAAGGACTGTTTGAGGTTCCAGACCGGTTTGTAAGGGTTCAGATAGATTTAGGTTTACGTTAGGGTCAGGGTTAGGCATTTAGTCATGATGGTTAAGGTTAGGGTAAGGGGCTGTCAATGAGGGTCCACACAAAGATAGAAGTAGTCTCTCTCTGTCTCTCTCTCTCTCTCTGTGTGTGTGTGCGAGTGTGTGTGAATTTCTTTGACCTTAATAATTACAAACATACACACACACACAAACTTTAAAGAGCAGCATGCTCATGGCCGTGTTCCCAATATTGTTCAATAAAGTTTCCAAAAATGCCATTATGCCATTATTATGTCAGTCAGAATTTTAAGAAATACTACAACCCTGATGCTGTGTGAAAGTAAATAAAAAACTGAGTGCAAACAAATTGTGTTTAGTGGCAACGGTTTTTTACAAAGTTTTCCTGAGTACATGTAGTAACATCTTTTATCCAATCATGTGTTCACAAAGTGGTGAACCTCGCTCCATCCTCGCTTGTGAATGACTGAGCCTTTCCAGGACACTCCTTTTGTAGCCAATCATGATGCTATCACCTGTTACCAATCAACCTGTGGAACATTCCCTCAAGTGCAAAATGTCTTTCTAGGCAAACCTAGAGGATCTAGTGCAATAACTACATTCATTGTAATGCAATAGTTACATTCATATTAGTGCAATAAATACATTTATTATTGTGGAATAAATATAGATATTCTAGTGCAAAATTACATTGTGTTAATTTATTTTGCTAATTATTTTAGAACCTATGTTGTTGGCTGTGGATGTTTGAGGTCATAATTAGTTGAGGAGTTGTTTTGGACTTCATTACGTTGAGAGGTGTTTCTAATATCCCTTTAAAGGGAATTTTTACCTCATTTTATGTGGCTCTCCAGTCTGCGTCAATGGTAAATACAAATCAATTGAAGTGTGTGCTATATTGAGAAAGCTGTATTTCATCGCCTGACTTGATAAAATACGGCTGCTGGAAATGTAGCGAATTCACAAGCGCAGAGAACAAGCTTTGTTTTTGAGCGTCACCACTTCCCCTGGCTACCCAGAAGTGAGGGACTAGATATCCAAGCTGAAATAGCCTGCAAACCACATCACTGCACGCTTCAAATGACGTCGTCGGTGGACGAAGAAGCACAGATTTTGCAGCAGCAAAATGCAGCTTTCTCAGTCAATATAGCATAAACTGATGAAGTTACTGCTTTGACTGCATTTACCATCAACACTGACTGGACATCCACTTAAAATATGGCAAAATTTCCCTTTAACTATGACCTCAGTCATACAAATATGGTTGAACTTGCACTTGATGACAATGTCAACAAAAAGTGAACATTATGAGCCGAGTACAGATTGAAGTTATGTACAGGTGTACCTAATAAAGTGGCCACTAGATATATATGATTATAGTAGCATGGAATGAGTTGATTTAAACAACCTTTTGTCATGACCCGTGCCATGCACGTCAGTTTTTGCTAAGTTTCCCATTGTGTGTTGTCTTTGTCTAGGTTTTGTTTCTTCCTGTTTTATTTTGAAGGTTCATGTTATGTGTCTTTGGTTTTCTTTACTTCCTGTGTTTTCCCTCCCGTGTGATTGTCAGAATGTTTCCACCTGTGTGTCATTAGTGTTCCCTCCTTTGTGTATTTAAGTCCGTGTCTTTCCCCCAGTCTTTGTCGGGTCGTTGTCTGTGTCACCTAGCCTAGTCTGTGAATCCTTGTTGCCCATGTTCCCTTGTCATAGTCCTAGCCCTAGCCACACCCAGTCAGTGAGTGTTTGTCGTTGTGATTCCTTTGTCCTGTCCGAGTCGTGTTTCATGTAAGTGTGTTTTGTTGCGTTTTCTCTGTTCATGTCAGCACCGTGTTTTATGTGATTGTCTCGCTGTCTTGTCTTTGTCTGCTTATTGTCAGTAATCCAGTAAGCTGTTCTTATCTTTGTTCATGTTCATGTCTTGTTTTATGTTAGTGTTCCACCGTCATCAGTGTTGTCTGTATTTCCCTTCCCATAGCCGACGCCCA
The DNA here is from genome assembly GCF_017976325.1 of Chelmon rostratus. NCBI lineage: Eukaryota > Metazoa > Chordata > Actinopteri > Chaetodontiformes > Chaetodontidae > Chelmon > Chelmon rostratus. Next base: position 16,844,517 of record NC_055676.1, on the reverse strand, counting down.
GGTTCATAGTGTTTCGTTGCGTCCTCCCTGTCCATGTCTGTGCTCTCTTGTTGTCTACGTTATATCACCATAGCCATAGTCTCATTGTGTTTCTTCGTTGTGATATCCTTGTTCTTGTCCGTGCCGTGTTTATGTGAGTGTGTCTTTGTCCATTTGTCGATTCACCCAAGCCTGTCTTTTCCGTTGCCCTTTACCACAGCCACAGTCTTCATTCGTAAGCCATCATTTCCTCTTTATGAGTCTTTTTGTTGTGTAACTAGTTTCTGTTTGATTATTTTTGTTATTTAGATTCTTGTTCCTCCGTTTGCTAGGAGTGTATTTTGAGTTGTTTGTTTTTCATATCTAGTTCCTTCAGTAGTCAGTTCTGTTTTCAAAGCCCATTATCCTTTCCTCCTTCTGGAGTGTTTTCTGTTCTTTATTTTATTCGTTGATAGTTATTCACAGTCTTGTCCCTAGCACTGTTGTGTCTTGTGTTCATGTCCATCCATCCATCCATCCATCTTTATTTGTAAAGCACAGTTTAAATAAACTCAAAGTTTCCAAAGTGCTGTACATAAATAAAAAATAAAAAATAGGCAGTAAAAACAGACAATAAAAATAGAAACATACTACATAAAGGGTAAAATACCTGTGCACATAAAATAAACAATCTAAGAGGTGATAAAAGCCAAGGAAAAGAGGTGCATTTTAAGAAGAGATTTAAAAGTGGCCACGGAAGAGGACTGCCTGATGTGCAGCGGCAGTTCATTCCAAAGTTTAGGGGCGACAACAGAAAACGCTCGGTCCCCTCTGAGCTTCTGCCTTGTTTTGGGAACCCTCAGGAGCAGCTGGTCAGCTGACCTGAGGGAACGAGTAGGTGCGTGAGGGTGCAGAAGCTCAGAGAGGTACACCGGGGCAAGGCCATTTTGGGCTTTAAAAGCAAATAAAAGAATTTTAAAATGAATTCTAAAATGGACGGGTAGCCAGTGAAGTGAAGCTAAAATCGGCGTTATGTGCTCAAACTTTCGAGTGTCAGTTAAAAGACGTGCAGCTGCATTCTGCACTAGTTGCAGACGTGCAATGGAGGACCCGCTGACCCCCATGTAAAGTGCATTGCAGCAATCAAGCCGAGTGGTTACAAAGGCATGTATTACTGTTTCAAAGTGCTGTCTGTGCAGAAAGGGTTTAATTTTAGCGTGTTGTCTGAACTGGAAAAAGCTGGTTTTTACCACGGCTATAATCTGGCTGTCGAATTTAAGCTCCGCGTCCACTTTTACCCCCAGATTGCTAACTATGGGTTTGGCAAACTGCGCCAGGGAACCCAGGTCGACTGGGGAGGTCGCAGAAGTACCACCGAAGACAATCACTTCAGTCTTGTTCTCATTAAAATTTAAAAAGTTTTGAGACATCCAAGCTTTGACATCTTCCAAACAGTTTAAAAGTGGCTCAAGTGCAGAGGAGTCAGCCTTTTTGTACATATACATGTACATGTACAAAAAGGTGTGTACATTCCCTGTGTTGTTTCATTGTCGTGTGACTCCTTCTCCCATAGTGTGTTTTAGTCATAGTTCCCCGAGTTGTAGTTTTCGTTGTTTTGTCTTCTTGTTAATAAATTTGCCCTTCTTTGAATCTACGTCCCCATTGTGTCTGCATCTGGGTTCAACCCTTAGTTCTCCTTTAGTTTCCCCTTAAATCCCACCTTCCTGACACCTTTAAGCTGCGTAAGAGGCATCAGAAGGAGGAAACTGTATGGTAGAAAGGAAGCAGTTCTGTTTTACAGGTGCAAGTGTTTTATGATTTATTTGTGCCCCCTCTCATTCCTCACTGTTTGTCTATTAGTCTCGCTTTCTTTTTCTGCTGCTGGGTCATCCTTCCTGAATTCATTCACAGGGGACAAAACAACAACGTTAAGTATCTCAAGGCCAAGCTGGAGTACAGGAAGATAAAAACGCAGGTTCCCAGGCCCTGACAAACAATACCTTGTGCTGCATCACTGCCTGGTCACTCCTACTGTATCGCCTCATCCAACCAGACGCACAGCACTTCAGCCTTCGCCTGCCTGGACTGACTCGAACCCAGTCGTTTATAGATTGACCATCCGACTCATGCACCATGTCCTTTACGTTCACTGTCATGACAATGCTTCTGGGCTCTTCCACGGTGATCGCTTTTGTCTTGCAGCCATCGAAGGAGGAACTTGCAGCTTCTGCAGACTCTGCTGTTCCCCCTCACAGGTCAGTATCAGACTCGCAGACTGTGCTGTCTTCTGCTTTTGTGAGTGCTAACATTTCTTTGTATGCAGGGAACATTTTAGAATAATTCTCCCTCAAGATTGACAAAGTAATTATGAAACATCTTGTTATGTCAAAGAGTTTTTTGAAATGGCCTCAGTGCTTTGGACTCTCAGATTACGTGTTGTAATGTGTTGATGCGTGCCTGCCTTTCCACATGGGTTAAAGGGAAGTTCTGTGTAAGACCCACGGTCACTTTGACCATTGGCTTTTCCAAGAATGTGCGGAGATGTAACACACTGTTCTGTTTAAGCTTCAGCGGTGTTATCGGTAACTTAGTCAAACATCAGTGAAGTCCTCACATACTTCATCGAGGGCACTAAGAGAGCACTAAGCGTTAACATCCACATCTGGCAGGTATTTATAGAATAAATATATAGTACACAGTGGCAACTAACTAATGCATTTTTTTCTGTGTAAACACAGTGATTTATTTTTTTAGGAAAATTCCAGGATCCATTTCTTTGCATTTCTGTTCAATATTTTTTAATATTACGTGCTGTTGAAGTGACTTGAGTGCTGTGTGGTGCTCAGGTGCCAGGGTGAGTCACTGCAATCCATCAGGAAGGGGCTCCTCAGGGCTCTGAACTTGCAGGCTGAGCCACAGTTGCCTGCTGGTGGGCTAGATGGTGTCAGAGAGCAATGGAGGAGGACCTTCACTGACACTGCTCACAGAGCCATGGATGCTGCGAGTGAGTGGAACTTTCATAGATCTCATACTCTTCCTGCTCCTCTTCATCGTAAATCATCTTCACTCTCTTTTTGTTTCCTGTGTCCTTGCAGTTCCGGCAGTCCCTGGCTACTCTGTGTCAGCTGATGGCGGAAACAGTACAGGCGTGAAGTGCTGTTCCGTGGCCTCTGAGATCTTCATGAAAGGTATGCAACAATATGTGTGTATATTCGTGTGTACTCACATGCACTTATATATGAAGAAATACAGCAATGCGTGTAAACTCTATTTTTCTGTTTTCCAGATCTGGGATGGGACAGCTGGGTGATCCATCCAGCCAGCCTAACTATCATTGAGTGTGCACTCTGCAGCCCAGAAATGAACACTGTGCAATGTCCATCATCCCTCACCAATGTCCAGGAATCCGACTCACAGGTATAATTCTCTATTTGAAGTGTGTGCAAACCATAATTATCTTGTAGTGTACTGATTTACATTTACATACATTTGCAATACTTTTTTTCCCAAAATACAAAGACATCCAGCTGAGGTGAGCAGAAAAGATCCCGCAGGTGTGTGTGACACAGCGTCAGCGTGTCGGTGTTAGTGCTCAGATGGACTGAAACCTGCGTTCTGTCAGATGCATGAAATTCTATTTCAAAAATACTCAAAGTTTAACTTCAAGTAAGAAAAGTACTCACTCTGCAGTAGAAGGATTTCTTTTGCGTTACCTGGATCCTAATGCATTAATGTCATATCTTATCTTATCTTAATGCATATAATGTGTGACAGGCGCTGTAGAGACTGTTGGGTAAACAATCAGATTTGATCAGCCGATCGCACGTTTTGTTTGTAAAATGTTTGTTTGCAAAACAGCTGCTTAAATAGCAGCTTTTATATATGTATATTTATATGTAAAACCCCACTATAGCATGCAACAAATGTTTGCATTGTGTTTACTGCAGTGAGCGAACATTTGCAAGAACAAACTGAACATTATACCTTAGAGGAAAAAGAAAACTTGGATACTGCTGTGCAGTTCCTGCAGTATGAATATCAAACTGTGTTACTGAGTCCTCCTCTCCTTGTCCTTCTTCAGGTCCAGGTGCCATGCTGTCAGCCCACCTCCCAGGCTGTGGTGCCCATCATCTACATGAATGAATTCAGCACTGTCATCATATCCTCCGTGCAGCTGCCCAGCAGCTGTGGCTGCGGACGCGTCAACGTCCAGCAGCCAGGCGAAGAGTAAACTTTGATTTATGGTCCTGAGTATGTGACATCTGTGAGCCACCTGGCGCCCACACAACACACAAACACTTCTGCTGATTTTGTAGACTACTTCTCTTTAGTTTCAGGTCTTATCTTAGATCCTTGCAACATGTCTTCTGAGTGTTGAGCGTGGGAACCAAACCAAAAATGCATTTCTGATATATTCAATTTCTCTCACACCAGGAGCTTGAAAGAGCTGCTCAAGAAGTGAAGCTGACACTTGTTGGATTCATGCTGCCAGTTTATCATTACATAAATCTCATGAGTGCTATTTAAAGCTGCAAACTGTTACTGAGTGTTCCCTCCAAAAATGCTAGACTGTCCAGAGCCAAAACCTTTCACAAGCCCGTCGTCTCCTCAGAATAAATATAGATATTCTAGTGCAAAATTACATTGTGTTAATTTATTTTGCTAATTATTTTAGAACCTATGTTGTTGGCTGTGGATGTTTGAGGTCATAATTAGTTGGGGAGTTGTTTTGGACTTCATTACGTTGAGAGGTGTTTCTAATATCCCTTTAAAGGGAATTTTCACCTCATTTTATGTGGCTCTCCAGTCTGCGTCAATGGTAAATACAAATCAATTGAAGTGTGTGCTATATTGAGAAAGCTGCATTTCATCGCCTGACTTGATAAAATACGGCTGCTGGAAATGTAGCGAATTCACAAGCGCAGAGAACAAGCTTTGTTTTTGAGCGTCACCACTTCCCCTGGCTACCCAGAAGTGGGGGACTAGATATCAAACATAGCAAACCACATCACTGCACGCTTCAAATGACGTCGTCGGTGGACGAAGAAGCACAGATTTTGCAGCAGCAAAATGCAGCTTTCTCAGTCAATATAGTATAAACTGATGAAGTTACTGCTTTGACTGCATTTACCATCAACACTGACTGGACATCCACTTAAAATATGGCAAAATTTCCCTTTAACTATGACCTCAGTCATACAAATATGGTTGAACTTGCACATGATGACAATGTCAACAAAAAGTGAACATTATGAGCCGAGTACAGATTGAAGTTATGTACAGGTGTACCTAATAAAGTGGCCACTAGATATATATGATTATAGTAGCATGGAATGAGTTGATTTAAACAACCTTTTGTCATGACCCGTGCCATGCACGTCAGTTTTTGCTAAGTTTCCCATTGTGTGTTGTCTTTGTCTAGGTTTTGTTACTTCCTGTTTTATTTTGAAGGTTCATGTTATGTGTCTTTGGTTTTCTTTACTTCCTGTGTTTTCCCTCCCGTGTGATTGTCAGAATGTTTCCACCTGTGTGTCATTAGTGTTCCCTCCTTTGTGTATTTAAGTCCGTGTCTTTCCCCCAGTCTTTGTCGGGTCGTTGTCTGTGTCACCTAGCCTAGTCTGTGAATCCTTGTTGCCCATGTTCCCTTGTCATAGTCCTAGCCCTAGCCACACCCAGTCAGTGAGTGTTTGTCGTTGTGATTCCTTTGTCCTGTCCGAGTCGTGTTTCATGTAAGTGTGTTTTGTTGCGTTTTCTCTGTTCATGTCAGCACCGTGTTTTATGTGATTGTCTCGCTGTCTTGTCTTTGTCTGCTTATTGTCAGTAATCCAGTAAGCTGTTCTTATCTTTGTTCATGTTCATGTCTTGTTTTATGTTAGTGTTCCACCGTCATCAGTGTTGTCTGTATTTCCCTTCCCATAGCCGACGCCCAGGTTCATAGTGTTTCGTTGCGTCCTCCCTGTCCATGTCTGTGCTCTCTTGTTGTCTACGTTATATCACCATAGCCATAGTCTCATTGTGTTTCTTCGTTGTGATATCCTTGTTCTTGTCCGTGCCGTGTTTATGTGAGTGTGTCTTTGTCCATTTGTCGATTCACCCAAGCCTGTCTTTTCCGTTGCCCTTTACCACAGCCACAGTCTTCATTCGTAAGCCATCATTTCCTCTTTATGAGTCTTTTTGTTGTGTAACTAGTTTCTGTTTGATTATTTTTGTTATTTAGATTCTTGTTCCTCCGTTTGCTAGGAGTGTATTTTGAGTTGTTTGTTTTTCATATCTAGTTCCTTCAGTAGTCAGTTCTGTTTTCAAAGCCCATTATCCTTTCCTCCTTCTGGAGTGTTTTCTGTTCTTTATTTTATTCGTTGATAGTTATTCACAGTCTTGTCCCTAGCACTGTTGTGTCTTGTGTTCATGTCCATCCATCCATCCATCCATCTTTATTTGTAAAGCACAGTTTAAATAAACTCAAAGTTTCCAAAGTGCTGTACATAAATAAAAAATAAAAAATAGGCAGTAAAAACAGACAATAAAAATAGAAACATACTACATAAAGGGTAAAATACCTGTGCACATAAAATAAACAATCTAAGAGGTGATAAAAGCCAAGGAAAAGAGGTGCATTTTAAGAAGAGATTTAAAAGTGGCCACGGAAGAGGACTGCCTGATGTGCAGCGGCAGTTCATTCCAAAGTTTAGGGGCGACAACAGAAAACGCTCGGTCCCCTCTGAGCTTCTGCCTTGTTTTGGGAACCCTCAGGAGCAGCTGGTCAGCTGACCTGAGGGAACGAGTAGGTGCGTGAGGGTGCAGAAGCTCAGAGAGGTACACCGGGGCAAGGCCATTTTGGGCTTTAAAAGCAAATAAAAGAATTTTAAAATGAATTCTAAAATGGACGGGTAGCCAGTGAAGTGAAGCTAAAATCGGCGTTATGTGCTCAAACTTTCGAGTGTCAGTTAAAAGACGTGCAGCTGCATTCTGCACTAGTTGCAGACGTGCAATGGAGGACCCGCTGACCCCCATGTAAAGTGCATTGCAGCAATCAAGCCGAGTGGTTACAAAGGCATGTATTACTGTTTCAAAGTGCTGTCTGTGCAGAAAGGGTTTAATTTTAGCGTGTTGTCTGAACTGGAAAAAGCTGGTTTTTACCACGGCTATAATCTGGCTGTCGAATTTAAGCTCCGCGTCCACTTTTACCCCCAGATTGCTAACTATGGGTTTGGCAAACTGCGCCAGGGAACCCAGGTCGACTGGGGAGGTCGCAGAAGTACCACCGAAGACAATCACTTCAGTCTTGTTCTCATTAAAATTTAAAAAGTTTTGAGACATCCAAGCTTTGACATCTTCCAAACAGTTTAAAAGTGGCTCAAGTGCAGAGGAGTCAGCCTTTTTGTACATATACATGTACATGTACAAAAAGGTGTGTACATTCCCTGTGTTGTTTCATTGTCGTGTGACTCCTTCTCCCATAGTGTGTTTTAGTCATAGTTCCCCGAGTTGTAGTTTTCGTTGTTTTGTCTTCTTGTTAATAAATTTGCCCTTCTTTGAATCTACGTCCCCATTGTGTCTGCATCTGGGTTCAACCCTTAGTTCTCCTTTAGTTTCCCCTTAAATCCCACCTTCCTGACACCTTTAAGCTGCGTAAGAGGCATCAGAAGGAGGAAACTGTATGGTAGAAAGGAAGCAGTTCTGTTTTACAGGTGCAAGTGTTTTATGATTTATTTGTGCCCCCTCTCATTCCTCACTGTTTGTCTATTAGTCTCGCTTTCTTTTTCTGCTGCTGGGTCATCCTTCCTGAATTCATTCACAGGGGACAAAACAACAACGTTAAGTATCTCAAGGCCAAGCTGGAGTACAGGAAGATAAAAACGCAGGTTCCCAGGCCCTGACAAACAATACCTTGTGCTGCATCACTGCCTGGTCACTCCTACTGTATCGCCTCATCCAACCAGACGCACAGCACTTCAGCCTTCACCTGCCTGGACTGACTCGAACCCAGTCGTTTATAGATTGACCATCCGACTCATGCACCATGTCCTTTACGTTCACTGTCATGACAATGCTTCTGGGCTCTTCCACGGTGATCGCTTTTGTCTTGCAGCCATCGAAGGAGGAACTTGCAGCTTCTGCAGACTCTGCTGTTCCCCCTCACAGGTCAGTATCAGACTCGCAGACTGTGCTGTCTTCTGCTTTTGTGAGTGCTAACATTTCTTTGTATGCAGGGAACATTTTAGAATAATTCTCCCTCAAGATTGACAAAGTAATTATGAAACATCTTGTTATGTCAAAGAGTTTTTTGAAATGGCCTCAGTGCTTTGGACTCTCAGATTACGTGTTGTAATGTGTTGATGCGTGCCTGCCTTTCCACATGGGTTAAAGGGAAGTTCTGTGTAAGACCCACGGTCACTTTGACCATTGGCTTTTCCAAGAATGTGCGGAGATGTAACACACTGTTCTGTTTAAGTTTCAGCGGTGTTATCAGTAACTTAGTCAAACATCAGTGAAGTCCTCACATACTTCATCGAGGGCACAAAGAGAGCACTAAGCGTTAACATCAACACTCAAAATTCCAGGATCCATTTCTTTGCATTTCTGTTCAATATTTTTTAATATTACGTGCTGTTGAAGTGACTTGAGTGCTGTGTGGTGCTCAGGTGCCAGGGTGAGTCACTGCAGTCCATCAGGAAGGGGCTCCTCAGGGCTCTGAACTTGCAGGCTGAGCCACAGTTACCTGCTGGTGGGCTAGATGGTGTCAGAGAGCAATGGAGGAGGACCTTCACTGACACTGCTCACAGAGCCATGGATGCTGCGAGTGAGTGGAACTTTCATAGATCTCATACTCTTCCTGCTCCTCTTCATCGTAAATCATCTTCACTCTCTTTTTGTTTCCTGTGTCCTTGCAGTTCCGGCAGTCCCTGGCTACTCTGTGTCAGCTGATGGCAGAAACAGTACAGGCGTGAAGTGCTGTTCCGTGGCCTCTGAGATCTTCATGAAAGGTATGCAACAATATGTGTGTATATTCGTGTGTACTCACATGCACTTATATATGAAGAAATACAGCAATGCGTGTAAACTCTATTTTTCTGTTTTCCAGATCTGGGATGGGACAGCTGGGTGATCCATCCAGCCAGCCTAACTATCATTGAGTGTGCACTCTGCAGCCCAGAAATGAACACTGTGCAATGTCCATCATCCCTCACCAATGTCCAAGAATCCGACTCACAGGTATAATTCTCTATTTGAAGTGTGTGCAAACCATAATTATCTTGTAGTGTACTGATTTACATTTACATACATTTGCAATACTTTTTTCCCAAAATACAAAGACATCCAGCTGAGGTGAGCAGAAAAGATCCCGCAGGTGTGTGTGACACAGCGTCAGCGTGTCGGTGTTAGTGCTCAGATGGACTGAAACCTGCGTTCTGTCAGGTGCATGAAATTCTATTTCAAAAATACTCAAAGTTTAACTTCAAGTAAGAAAAGTACTCACTCTGCAGTAGAAGGATTTCTTTTGCGTTACCTGGATCCTAATGCATTAATGTCATATCTTATCTTATCTTAATGCATATAATGTGTGACAGGCGCTGTAGAGACTGTTGGGTAAACAATCAGATTTGATCAGCCGATCGCACGTTTTGTTTGTAAAATGTTTGTTTGCAAAACAGCTGCTTAAATAGCAGCTTTTATATATGTATATTTATATGTAAAACCCCACTATAGCATGCAACAAATGTTTGCATTGTGTTTACTGCAGTGAGTGAACATTTGCAAGAACAAACTGAACATTATACCTTAGAGGAAAAAGAAAACTTGGATACTGCTGGGCAGTTCATGCAGTTTAATATCAAACTGTGTTACTGAGTCCTCCTCTCTTTGTCCTTCTCCAGGTCCAGGTGCCATGCTGTCAGCCCACCTCCCAGGCTGTGGTGCCCATCATCTACATGGATGAATTCAGCACTGTCATCATATCCTCCGTGCAGCTGCCCAGCAGCTGCGGCTGCGGACGCGTCGACGTCCAGCAGCCCGGCGAAGAGTAACCTTTTATTCATGGTCCTGAGTATGTGACATCTGTGAGCCACCTGGCGCCCACACAACACACAAACACTTCTGCTGATTTTGTAGACTGCTTCTCTTTAGTTTCAGGTCTTATCTTAGATCCTTACATGTATTCTGAGTGCTGAGCGTGGGAACCAAACCAAAAATGCATTTCTGATATATTCAATTTCTCTCACATCAGGAGCTTGAAAGAGCTGCTCAAGAAGTGAAGCTGACACTTGTTGGATTCATGCTGCCAGTTTATCATTAAATTAAAAAATTCCATCTGGGAAATTGTGAAAGGGACACAGGGGGCTACTGCCGGGGGAACCATCTCTGTCAACATAGACATGATCATCTTTCACTGGGCAATGATTGAGGAGCTGTAATCACATTAAGTCTTCTGTGTGTGTGTATCTCTGTAATCAAGTTACCTGTATGTGCGTGCATGTGTGTGTGTGTGTGTGTGTGTTCATGTGTGTGTGTGTGTGTGTGTTCGAGCCGACAAAATTATCTACGTTTTAAAGTTTGAATGAAGTCTCTAGGAGAAACTATGGCGAAGCAGCGGACAATTGAAAAAGGCTGCAGTTTAAGTAAACAGCAGATATCAGAGGTAGTCAGTCCCTGATTAATGAATTGCTCTCAGCTGTGCCTGTGGGTTCAGCTCAGAGGTTGCCATGACAACTTGAGTGATTAGAAGCAGGCAGTATGCAGAGAGCAGGCAGTATGTAGTGAGATTTGGGTTCTGCGCACCTCCTAAACAAATCCCCCCCAGGAGAGAACTGTACCTCCTATCAGAGTGTACTATAGATCATCGGACTCCCGAGACCTTCCTGAGTCCAAATATCATCTCGTTTTATTCCTGAGACAACAACTTTTCTTTTTATGGTGATCTAAAGACAGGAGGCATTTCTGCTTTTCTCACAAAAACGCTCTGAATTTTTACATTGGAGTCAATGGAGAGCAGGAGGGAGCTGGCTGCACAAAAAGCCTCACTATTTAAATTCAGTAAGTCTCTTAGCTTTTTCGAGGGCATCACACGAAAGAGGACAAGTTTGTCAACAAAAATATCCAAAAATTATGTGTCTCCTATTCACCGTTTGGATTTTACGGCAATTTTAGAAAACAATTTCAGGCGATTTCTCACCGGCTGTCTCACTCTGAGTGATGACATCACCCACTCTAGGGGGAGAGATTTTGAACATTTTTTGAGAAACTTGATGGTCTTCAGATGGTCATAGCTCGAAAACCGTAAGAGATATCAAAAAATGTGCTGAGGTTCATTTTGAGCCGACAAAATTATCTACGTTTTAAAGTTTAAAAGAAGTCCCTCGGTGAATGTATGCCTGAGCTACAGACGTTTGAAAAACTCCAATTTCAATCTTGTTTTTTTCGCTTGTCCCATTCATTTCTTATGGAAAATTTATCGCAGTTTTTCGCGTCCTAAGACTTTTTAAGAAAAATAATAGCACACCGATCCCGATCAAACCGCACGTTTTGATATATAATTTGCGAGGGTTTTCTCAAAGCTGCGGGACGAGTTAAGGGACGAAAATTTGGAGGAGGATGAAAAATAACTAGAAAATTCCCTCTGGGAAATTTTGAAAGGGACACGGGGTGTGTTTAAGCCGACAAAATTATCTACGTTTTAAAGTTTGAATGAAGTCTCTAGGAGAAACTATGGCGAAGCAGCGGACAATTGAAAAAGGCTGCAATTTGAGAAAACAGCAGATATCAGGTAGTCAGTCCCTGATTAATAAATTCGTCCCAGCTGTGTTTCTGTGGCTTTCTCCTCTGCTTCATGTCTCTGTTAACATGAATTAATGAACTGAATCAATAAACATGAATGGAGCTAATGCTAACGGAGCTAACAGAGCTAACACTAACGGAGCTAACAGCTAACGGTGCGAATAGAGCTAACGGCGCTAACGCTAACAGAGCTAACGGTGCTAATGGTGCTCACAGAGCTAATAGAGCTAACAGCGTTAACAAGGGGGCGGGGGGATGGGGTTTTCATTATGCATTTGTCTGTGTGTGTGTGTGTTTGTGTATCTGTCATTGTGTGTGACTGCGTATATGTGTGTCTTCGTCTGTTTGTGTGTGTGTGTCTGCTTGAACTACACAAGCAGCCCAACCAGCTCCTAGATGGAGATGTGTCTGGTATATGTGTGTCTGAATGTGTGTGTGTGTGCGTGTGTGCGTGTGTAACTTCTGCCCCACCTGCTGATAATTACCTCTGCACCTCTCCCACTGTTTACCTGTTCCTGTTCAGTTTTGACGTGCTTGTTTTTAATCACTTTTTAGCTGTTGGTTAGCCCTTTTTGTGTGTGCATTTGTGTGACTACTGTCTCAACCTCTTTGGCAAAGAGCTTTCTGAAGCTGAGTTTAACTGCTTGTTGGACGGAGATTGTTTTCAAACAATGCCCTTGTTTTGACTGAGCTCGTTAAGATAATCACTCTCAGGCTGGTTGTCCTGCAGGTGTGTGTGCGTGGGTTATTGACCGGTGTGTGTGTAAATGACAGTTGCACCTGTTAAACTCTTCCCTTGAAAAGCGGCTTTTTCGCTGTCGGTTTCTTCCGAACAACTTGCGATTGTGACAAAACCGTAGCTGCTATCAAAAAAACGATTACACTGTGAGATGCGGACAAGTCTGGGCCAGATGTACGTGTGTTTTATGTCCAGATATTCTTTAGAAAAATGACAAAATGGTCGACTTAAAAAGACTCTGCGACTCAGAGAACAGGAGTTTGTATTGTATGCAGTGAGATTTGGGTTCGGCGAACCTCCTGAACTAAATCCTCTGGTGAGAGAACCGTACCTCGTATCAGAGTGTACTATAGATCATCGGACTCCCGAGAACTTCCTGAGTCCGACCATCTCCTCGTTTTATTCCTGACACAACAACTTTTCGTTTTATGGTGATCTAAAGACAGGAGGCATTTCTGCTTTGCTCACAAAACAGCTCTGAATTTTAACATGGGACTTAATGGGAGAGCAGGAGGGAGCTGGCTGCACAAAAAGTCTCACTATTTAAATTCAGTAAGTCTCTCAGCTTTTTCGAAGACATCACATGAAAGAGGACAAGTTTGTCTACAAAATGATCCCAAAATTATGCGTGTAGAGTGTAATTTGTGGCCGTAGCGACGAGAAAAAGAGGAGATTTTCGGATCATTTTTAGACTCTGTGCCACTCTGTCCCCCACTCTAGCACGAACATTCCGCGCAATACACACCCATTATAATCTCAAAATTTCCCTCAAAACGATCACTGTCATTGAACAGTGACTGATCAAAAACTATACTACCAATCAAAATGTGGATGAACACACCAATAGACCAGACTTGGGTCTACATTTTAAAGTTTAAATAAAGTCTCTCGGTGAATGTATGCCTGAGCTACAGACGTTTGAAAAACTCCAATTTCAAGCTTTATTTTTTCGCCCGTCCCATTCATTTCTTATGGGAAATTTATCGCAGTTTTTCGCGTCTTACGACGCGAAAAACTGCGATAAATTTGAGAAAAGTAATAGTACACCGATCCCGATCAAACCGCACGTTTTGATATATAATTTGCGAGGGTTTTCTCAAAGCTGCAGGACGAGTTAAGGGATGAAAACTTGGAGGAGGATGAAAAATAACTAGAAAATTCCCCCTGGGAAATTTTGAAAGGGACACGGGGTGTGTTGGAGCCGACAAAATTATCTACGTTTTAAAGTTTGAATGAAGTCTCTAGGACAAAGTATGGCCGAGCAGCGGACAATTGAAAAAGGCTGAAATTTGAGGAAATTTCCCCATTCATTTCTTATGGGAAATTTATCGCAGTTGTTTGCGTCTTACGTCGGCCTTCGATGGTCATAGCTCGAAACCGTAAGAGATATCAAAATGTGCCGAGGGTCATTTTGAGCCGACAAAATTATCTACGTTTTAAAGTTTGAATGAAGTCTCTAGGAGAAACTATGGCGAAGCAGCGGACAATTGAAAAAGGCTGCAATGTGAGAAAACTGCAGATATCAGAGGTAGTCAGTCCCTGATTAATGAATTGCTCTCAGCTGTGTTTCTGTGGCTTTCTCCTTGTCTGTCTCTGTTGATCACCTCAGCTGTCTGTGTCTGCTTCTCTCCTCTGCTTCATGTCTCTGTTAACATGAATTAATGAACTGAATCAATAAACATGAATGGAGCTAACGCTAACAGAGCTAACTGTGCTAACAGAGCTAACAGAGCTAACGGCGTTAACAAGGGGGCGGGGGGATGGGGTTTTCATTATGCATTTGTCTGTGTGTGTGTGTTTATGTATCTGTCATTGTGTGTGACTGCGTATGTGTGTGTCTTTGTCTGTTTGTGTGTGTGTGTCTGCTTGAACTACACAAGCAGCCCAACCAGCTCCAACATGGAGATGTGTATAGTATATATGTGTCTGAATGTGTGTGTGTGTGTGTGTGTGTGTGTGTGTGTGTGCGTGTGTGCCTGTGTAACTTCTGCATTTGTGTGACTACTGTCTCAGCCTCTTTGGCAAAGAGCTTTCTGAAGCTGAGTTTAACTGCTTGTTGGACGGAGATTGTTTTCAAACAATGCCCTTGTTTTGACTGAGCTCGTTAAGATAATCATTCTCAGGCTGGTTGTCCTGCAGATGTGTGTGCGTGGGTTCTTGACCGGTGTGTGTGTAAATGACAGTTGCACCTGTTAACTCTTCCCTTGAAAAGCAGTTTTTTCGCTGTCGGTTTCTTCCGAACAACTTGCGATTGTGTCAAAACCGTAGCTGCTATCAAAAAAACGATTACACTGTGAGATGCGGACAAGTCTGGGCCAGATGTACGTGTGTTTTATGTCCAGATATTCTTTAGAAAAATGACAAAATGGTCGACTTAAAAAGACTCTGCGACTCAGAGAACAGGAGTTTGTATTGTATGCAGTGAGATTTGGGTTCTGCGCACCTCCTAAACAACCCCCCCTCGAGAGAGAACCGTACCTCGTATCAGAGTGTACTATAGATCATCGGACTCCCGAGACCTTCCTGAGTCCGAATATCATCTCGTTTTATTCCTGAGACAACAACTTTTCTTTTTATGGCGATATAAAGACAGGAGGCATTTCTGCTTTGCTCACAAAACAGCTCTGAATTTTTACATTGGAGTCAATGGGAGAGCAGGAGGGAGTTGGCTGCACACAAAGTCTCACTATTTAAATTCAGTACGTCTCTCGGCTTTTTCGAGGACATCACATGAAAGAGGACAGGTTTGTCTACAAAATGATCCCAAAATTATGCGTGTAGAGTGTAATTTGTGGCCGTAGCGATGAGAAAAAGAGAAGATTTTCGGATCATTTTTAGACTCTGTGCCACTCTGTCCCCCACTCTAGCACGAACATTCCGCGCAATACACACCCATTATAATCTCAAAATTTCCCTCAAAACGATCACTGTCATTGAACAGTGACTGATCAAAAACTATACTACCAATCAAAATGTGGATGAACACACCAATAGACCAGACTTGGGTCTACATTTTAAAGTTTAAATGAAGTCTCTCGGTGAATGTATGCTTGAGCTACAGACGTTTGAAAAACTCCAATTTCAAGCTTTATTTTTTCGCCCGTCCCATTTCTTATGGGAAATTTATCGCAGTTTTTCGCGTCGTAAGACGCAACAACATGCAGGCTTTTTTTAAAGTAATAGCACGGTGTGCTATTACTTTTCTCAAAAATTTGAGAAAAGTAATAGTACACTGATCCCGATCAAACCGCACGTTTTGATATATAATTTGCGAGGGTTTTCTCAAAGCTGCGGGATGAGTTAAGGGACGAAAATTTGGAGGAGGATGAAAAATAATAATAATAATAAGAAGAAACACGCGGGATAACAATAAGTGACTCGGGACGTTGCCCCGTGTTCCTAATAACTAGAAAATTCCCTCTGGGAAATTTTGAAAGGGACACAGGGGGCTACTGTTGGGGGAACCATCTCTGTCAACATAGACATGATCATCTTTCACTGAGCAATGATTGAGGAGCTGTAATCACATTAAGTCTTCTGTGTGTGTGTGTATCTCTGTAATCAAGTTACCTGTATGTGCGTGCATGTGTGTGTGTGTATGTGTGTGTGTGTGTGTGTGTTTGAGCCGACAAAATTATCTACGATTTAAAGTTTGAATGAAGTCTCTAGGAGAAACTATGACGAAGCAGCGGACAATTGAAAAAGGCTGAAATTTGAGGAAACAGCAGATAATTACCTCTCTACCTCTCCCACTTTTTTCCCCATTTTCAACCCTCTCAGTGCCAGTGTTTCTGTGGCTTTCTCCTTGTCTGTCTCTGTTGATCACCTCAGCTGTCTGTGTCTGCTTCTCTCCTCTGCTTCATGTCTCTGTTAACATGAATTAATGAACTGAATCAATAAACATGAATGGAGCTAATGCTAACGGAGCTAACAGAGCTAACACTAACAGAGCTAATAGAGCCGTTGCCCCGTGTCCCTAATAATAAGAAGAAACGCGCGGGATAGTAATAAGTGACTCGGGGCTCTGCCCCGTGTCCCTAATAATAATATTAATTATTAATAAGTTTCTCTCTAAAATGCTCTGAATTTCTCCCCCTAGAGTGGGTGATGTCATAAGTTAGAGTGACACAGCCAGTGAGTAATCGCCTGAAATGTGTTTCTAAAATTGCCGTAAAACCCAAACGGTGAATAGGAGACACACAATTTTTGGATCTTTTTGTAGACAAACTTGTCCTCTTTCATGTGATGTCCTCGAAAAAGCAGAGAGACTTACTGAATTTAAATAGTGAGACTTTTTGTGCAGCCAGCTCCCTCCTGCTCTCCCATTAAGTCCCATGTAAAAATTCAGAGCTGTTTTGGGAGCAAAGCAGAAATGCCTCCTGTCTTTACTTCACCATAAAAAGAAAAGTTGTTGTCCAAGGACAATAAAAAGCACACAGTCTACTCAGGAAGTTCTCGGGAGTCCGATGATCTATAGTATACTATGATAGGAGGTACGGTTCTCTCACAAGAGGCTTTAGTTCAGGGGAACTGCTCTTTATTTAAACCCATACAATCTCCTCTTTTCTGAATTGCAGCCTGCGGGAGTGTCTCTGTTTAAATCAACGCTTTAGTCATTTTTCTAAAGAATATCTGGACATAAAACACACGTACATCTGGCCCAGACTTGTCCGCATCTCACAGTGTAATCGTTTTGTTGATAGCAGCTACGGTTTTGTCACAATCGCAAGTTGTCTGGAAGAAACTGACAGCGAAAAAGTCGCTTTTTCAAGGGAAGAGTTGAACAGGTGCAACTGTCATTTACACACATGCCGGTCAATAACCCACACACACACATCTGCAGGACAAACAGCCTGAGAATGATAGGGGCCAGCAGAGGGGCCTGCGCGTTTCTTCTTATCACGTACACACAAACAGGGCTAACCAACAGCTAAAAAGTGATTAAAAACAAGCACGTCAAAACTGAACAGGAACAGGTAAAAAGTGGGAGAGGTAGCGAGGTAATTATCAGCAGGTGGGGCAGAAGTTACACACGCACACACACATTCAGACACACATATACCAGACACATCTCCATGTAGGAGCTGGTTGGGCTGCTTGTGTAGTTCAAGCAGACACACACACACAGACGAAGACACACACATACGCAGTCACACACAACGACAGATACATAAACACACACACACAGACAAATGCATAATGAAAACCCCATCCCCCCGCCCCCTTGTTAACGCTGTTAGCTCTATTAGCTCTGTGAGCACCATTAGCACCGTTAGCTCTGTTAGCGTTAGCACCGTTCGCTCTATTAGCGCCGTTAGCTGTTAGCTCCGTTAGTGTTAGCTCTGTTAGCTCCGTTAGCATTAGCTCCATTCATGTTTATTGATTCAGTTCATTAATTCATGTTAACAGAGACATGAAGCAGAGGAGAGAAGCAGACACAGACAGCTGAGGTGATCAACAGAGACAGACAAGGAGAAAGCCACAGAAACACAGCTGAGAGCAATTCATTAATCAGGGACTGACTACCTCTGATATCTACTGTTCAAATTTCAGCCTTTTTCAATTGTCCGTTGCTTCGCCATACTTTCTCCTAGAGACTTCATTCAAACTTTAAAACGTAGATAATTTTGTCGCCTTAAACACACACACACGCACACACACACATGCACACACACACATGCACACACATACAGTTAACTTGATTACAGAGATACACACACACAGGAGACTTAATGTGATTACAGCTCCTCAATCATTGCTCAGTGAGAGATGATCATGTCTATGTTGACAGAGATGGTTCCCCCCGGCAGTAGCCCCCCGTGTCCCTTTCAAAATTTCCCAGAGGGAATTTTCTAGTTGATTGATTGTTCAAACTGAAATGCCATCACAAAGTGGCAGCTGTACAGTGCTTGCTTTGTCCAACCAATGGCCCAAGTACTCCAAATGATAAATTATAGAAATTATTAAAAGAAAAGGCAGCAAAACCTAAAATTTCATTTAATTTTTTTAAAACATTTCAGACGCAGGAATCATGAAATGTTGATGAAATTGCTTAAACAATTTTCAAAATTGGCAATTAATATTCTGTTAACTGACTTACCATTTTAGCTCTACTTGTATACACTGTTGCATAGTTTAATCTATTTAAAGAGCAGATTTATAAGCTCTTCATATGTGTTATTTGTAAACATCTTAGCAATTACAGCAGTCACATAAATTCAGTGGGGTAAAAAGTGTTTCCTCTGAACTGTAGTGGAGTAGAAGCTTAAAGTAGAGTAAATGGAAATACTGAATTTGTGCTACTGCTTAATAAATAGTTACATTCCACCAGTGTAAAATCTATGAGGATCACAGTTTGCAGTGATGGTTGATTAATATAGTTACTTAAAATCTGATCTGAATTGCTTAGGTTTTTTAGCAAAACACATAAAATAGCACCAAAGTAATTAATGATTGCACGACACTGCTGGCTTACACATCTCTCATTTACAGCTACTGTGGAACTGACGTAGAACCAGAAAAGATACATGAGCGTAATCTATGAAAAAACAATCCAGAAACAAATTTGGCTTTATTTTTTTCCTGTCTGGACTCTGTGTGTAACAGCTTTCACACAGTGCATAGCATTACAACCTCTGCAGCTGTTTGAGTGATATACAACTATTCTCCTGCTGGTTGTTTTTGTATATCAGCTGTTTTTACAAGTTTCCTGTATAATGTTTTCTGTGCGCTAGAAAATTGACTTCAGCCATTTATACACACACACATGTGCACACACACACACACATTTAAGCTCATTTAGGTGGTAGCTTTCATTCCTATAAATTTCCAATTATTAACATATGGTTTATACACAGTTTTCTGTTTTCTAAGGATATTTTAGAATCAGAATAAATGCTAATCTGTCTGTAGGTTTGCTTTATGTCACTTTACACTTGTAGTTTCTTGTTTTAGTTGTGAGGATGTTTGATGGCATTTTAGCATAGACGCAGATGTGGATCACTTTGCATGTACGACTCCAGCTTTGTGAAGCACTAAGAGACGTTTGAAATCTACAAGACACCCTCAGTGCCCTGCTGGATTTGTTCAAAGGCAAAAGTTCTCAGAGTGATGCAGAAGTTCTCAGTTGAATGATGAATGTAAATATGAGATGTTAAGGATTGTGTTTATGGAAATAAACAACTTCACATGTTCGACTAAGATCATAACCTTATGAACTAGTACCTATTATTGGAAACCCAGTTCCTATTTTACAATTAATTGCAAAACAGAATTATATACATATGTATATATAGTGCAATACCTAAACTGTACAGAAATTACTTTGGACTGATTGTGAACAGATCTGGTGATAATATAATGTGTTTGTGCTTCCACTATTTACCAAACTTAATTTTCCCCTTTGTGTGGCCAGAATTATCTCAGCATGCCCTGTTCCGTTCTGTTTTCCTCACAGCGATATAGTGCCACCTAGTGGTTATTATTTGAACTTGCAGACGTATCAGACTGCAGTCCTTCACGCCTTCCAGCCTCTGGATGGCACACTTGTTACAGGACAGTGTTGAGTTGACGTGTTGAAATTCCTCACTGTAGTATGCTATTAAAAAAAAGTGAAAAGTAAACAGTTGAAACATCTGCTGAGACATTTATGTTTTAATTATCTGAGACACTTCCCTCGACCAAAATGGTGCGTGTCATTGACCAATCACTGCCCTCAATCAGTCCTTGCTGTTTCTTTGACAGTGCAGTATAGATACAACTTAATAAATACCGTGTGGTCAATAAAACGAATGCCAAGCTTGTGAGAGTCTGCTTTTGTTTCAGTCAGGCCCACATTTCTGCACATTTTATAGTTAAACCTGAATGTGATGAATGCATGTGTTTGAGTTAGTGAGTGTGTGAGCCTGGCACTGATATGGTCAAAGTATATTTTTGCATATGTTTGCATTTGAAATGAGCCAATAAATCATGTTCCTTTGAAATCTCTTTTAGTATCAAATAATCATGATATATTGTGCACTGTATGTCATGATCATTATCCCCCACCTGGTGCTGTTCGATCTTTATATTTGCGTTTGTCTACAATCTTAAGGTGTCGTGGTCCATTCAGCTGTCCTGAGCCTCCAGTTTGGTCTAAATGAAGAAGGACGATGTAGGTGTGGTCTGCTGGCAGACGGCCAGTAGCAGCATAATATAACCACCCAGGGCGAGTGTCCAATAACAGATCTTTCTGCACAGCCTGTGCTCAGGCTGCATTAAGTTATACATGTGCCCGCGTCCATACTCAGCAACAGGCAGACAGTGGTGGATTCAGGCTGCCGGAGGGACACGGGAGGGAAAAATAAAACTGGCATCAGATGCATGTGGTGGGACACCAGCGCACAGAAAATCACAACACATTTTCTCCACTGGAAAAGGTACCCATGGCACTGTATTTTCTCCAATTTAAGGGCACCTACTGTTGTACTGCATCACGTTTTCTCCACTGCAAGGGCGCCCGAGAGGGCACGTCATCATGTTTTCTCTTGAAGGGCACCATAGAGGGCACTGCATTGTGTTTCTTCCATTTTAAAGGCACCTACTATTGTACAGCATCACACTTCCTTCCTGGTAGGACACCCCAGAAGTCACTCTTTTCTGATGCATTTTATCAGCATGTTCATCCAACATGTCTTGTTTAAAATGTGTGAGATGATTCATCTGTTTCCTGCTCCTGCAACCTACAGGAGACATCAGAACCACTGCCGGTTTTGCCTCTGTGTCATCAGATCTGAACTCACTCACCAAAACTGGCACCAAGGTGGCAAAGTGAGTCAGACTTTAAGGTCTGCTTCAGTATTCTCTGGGCAGGAGAGTGAGTCCCTGACAGGTCCAGAGCTTTTTAGCTGTGAACAGGTGAGGTGTCACATCAACAGCCAATCATTAGATTTGATTTAGTTAGAAAACGGCACATAAAACAAGAATCCCCCCCCCCCCCCCCATATTAGTTACTTTAGTCTGTCCCCTGGAGTGCTGCATCTTAATGCTACCATTCACCATGAAATGCCAAGCTACTTTTTCTCTACAGAAAATTGATTCTGATTTCTCCAGATGAGCTGTCAGTGGAATAAAGTGATTTTATCAGTCATAAAATGTCAAATGAGCTATAAATATTTATATAAAATGGCTGGGAAGCACTATGTATAGATATCAGGGAAGCCAGCTCAGTGAATATTTATAAAAGGGAGCTAAAAACTCAGCTTTTTACTCTAACCTTTAACCAGCTTTGTCTTTCCTGATGCAGGTCTGAAACTTTTGTGCTTTGCCTTGTACTTATTTCATTACTATTATTCAGTGGTTTTTTTTGTTTTTTTTTTTACCTAATATTATGCATTGTGTGGCTTTTATTCTCCATCTTATTTTATATTAAGTTTTCACCCCTGTTTTTATGTGCATTCTGTCTTTTTTCATGTAAAGCACTTGGTGCATGGGATTTATTTCATGCAAAGCACTTTGACCTGTATTTCTTGTATCATAGGTGCTATACAAATAAAGTTTATTGTTATTATCGTCACCAAAGAAAGGAGGGTAATTCTGTCAATCAGTATAAATGTGCTTCAAATAAAGGCACCTTTGTCAAAACAGACACCCTATTGTCACTTAAAACAAAGCAGATAATTTTATTAGTGCTTGAATAGCTTTTTAATGAGCTTTTTTAATTGACAGTCCACTGACTATTCATTCTGTGGTTCTCACTTCTGCGCCTGCCATTATAATGCATTGTTGTCAACTTCTGTCAGATTGTATTTATAGTTTTATGTATCCATCTATTCGTGATCCTTTAAGGCCAAAAATACTATTTTTCCAGTCTGTCAGCACACATATTAAAGTGAGATGATTTGCAAACATGGATTAGCTTTAAAGTCAGCTGTCAAAAAGCCAAAACTTTGACTCATAACAGCACTCTGGTAAAAACATATCCAAACACACATGGCTGTACCATGTCTGTCACGCAGGGGTAATGGCGTAAAGTTTGGGCAAACTGCAGCGATGAAGAAAAAACAGTGGATAATATGGCTCTAATTGGATTCATTCGTTATTTTTACTTTGTGTTTACGCTTTAAACAGTAGCATGGCCGCTTTAGAGGTGTTGTCCGACGAGCTTGTACTGCATTGAGTGTATAAAACAGAGCTTGGTCCCCGGATGGCTGAGTGGAGTAGAACAATCCAGTAGGCAGAGAGAGTGGACAACCCAAACACGGACGGTTAACGTTAGCAGACAACTATCAAACAACGGCGGCCTGACAGACATTTACATGAACAAATTATCTTCACCGGTAAACGATGTGACCAAGTGAGGAGGACACCGTGGTGAGGACTGTCAGAAACACATGACAACCAACTTTGGTTGTTGTGAGAGGCGCACCATGGCATCTCAGCCGAGGTAGGCAGACACAGCCGCGGCTAGCTGCTAGCTGCTGGCCGCTAGCTTCACAGCCCGACTCAATGTTAATTAGCTAGATACGGTTAGCCAGCTCTGTAGCAGCAACACTTCACACGCATTTAAGTAAAGTTTTAGTTTACAACTCCGGGAAAGTATCAGAAGGAAGGTGGGTGCGGGTTGGCGGTTTTCTGCGGTTAATATAAAATGAATATGCGGGGGTTTTAGCTTGATAAGCAGTTCGAGGAGGAGGTGGAATCAGCTGGAAAGAGCAGGCTGATGTGATTTCTACCAGCTGGTCAAAGGGGGCTGCTGTGTTTATAAAAGCTATTTTGTGTAAGATAACGTTTACGTGTTTAGACACGAAGCCTACTTATATGTGACAGCTTTTAAAACTTCACCGTCGTGTTTGACTAACTTGGACTTTGGATAAACGAGGTTAAAACAGCAGAACTCAGCAAAAGGGTTTGACTCCGGAGTGTTTGTGTTAATGTCATTTCACTGAATTTTCCTCCAGCAGCATCAACATGTAACTTAAGTTCTGATAATCCGAGCAGAAGAGATGTATAACAGCCAGTTTGCAATGACATCTTTCTTTCTGCTGTTATGATCACCATCTTTATTTATCAATATAATGATGTGGCTTCAACTTTAATCAGATGGCAGCTTGATCAATATTATAGCTGTCTGAAGATCCTGGTCATGTATTGCAGACCAATTTAAAAAGTGAGTCTGGGTTTTAAAGGCACATACAAGTAGAATATATCTTTATATTGGTTGTTTTTTTGGGTTGCTCATGCATTTTCTGATATATTCTGGTAGATTCTGGCAGATTACTTGTGTTTTATAATCTCTTAAACCAAAACTGTGTGTTCCTGCAAACCAAAACTGTGTGTAATCATTTTTGGGAAGTAAAGGGATAATTCACCCCACAATAAAAAATATTTTTTCCTTCTTATCCATATTGGTGTTTATCCATCTAGATTTTTTTGTTCTTTTTTTGGCGTGAGTTGCCAGGTTGTGGGGATACATACCTGTTAATGTTGGGATTTCAAAATACGGATTTTCCACCCCTCTCTGGGCTGTCCCACCACCATTACCACTATCCACATACCCCTTACATTTAGGCAAGAGTACTCACAGTGAATCCTGAAATCACCAGCAGGCAGCATCTGGCCTTTATTAGGTGGTCAGAATTAGATCCCTGGTTTAAAGTGAAATGCAGTGAACATCGGCTATTATATATTATATACATGCAAACAAAAAAGGGCATATAAGTTCAGCACTTAATTTAAATAGGATAATTACGAGACTGGGAGAGATAGCAAAATACAGTCATTGAAGTATGACTGTACATTGGAGCATATATCTGCACCTCTTGTGCATGCTAATGCTTGGCAGGTTTGTCATGCAGGCTCACATCGCCTTTCTCGCCGTGTGATACACTCAATTCATTGTGGCATATTGCAAAAAGCATGACTTTGACGGATGTTGCTCTTCATTAAGTGCAGGTAAGCTTTGGTGAGATACTTGCACAAACGTTTAGCCTTTTTGACAGGCACTCAATCCCTCTCACATTCATCCATCTCCTTGTTGCTCTTCTTGTTTTATTTGGTTTGACTGGTATAGTTTGGTAAAAAGAGAAAAGTTCCTTCATGAAATTGCTCGCAACAACATCTGTGGATTATCTTGAGTAACCGGGTCATGATTTCCCGAAACAGACATTGCTGTTGAGTTTTTCAGATATACTATTTTGGTGCTTTGAGCAACCCAAGCTGAGTGCCACCTAGTCCCATTTTAGTAGAGAGAAGGCAGACATCTCTACAACTGATATCTCCAGATCTCGGCAACTCGCATCAAAACAATCTAGACAGATAAACAGCACTACAGGTAAGAAGACAAAAAAAAATCTCCATAATTTTGGGATGAACTGTCCCTTTAAACACCCATAGGGAAACAGTGCACTGGCAGCAAAATTGTACAACAATTGTTCAGAAGTATGTCATTAGGTTTGGGAAGAAGAGCATCAAAAATGTTGTTAAGTAGTTAAACAGCATGGAAGAAGTGTCCAAATTTATGGAGGTGGACAATACCTGAAGGTTGGAGAGAACCTAGCCAACTGATGACAAAAGTCAACTTTGTCAATTATTTATCTTTTAGTATATAAAATGTGGAAATAGTAAAACTAGAAAAGAAGTTCATGTTCATTGTGTTCCAAGAGCTATCAGTCATTATCCAAATTTTTGTCAGTCAGTTTTTTATCAACTAATTGACTAACTCACTGCTGAAACTAAACCCTCTGCTTCATATCACTGTGGGCCTTTAGCTTGTTGCTGCAGGTGGGGAAAGCAAAATGTTTCTGCCTAAAAAAACAAAAGCAACATTAACATTAACTGCTTTTAGGGATTATTTTTTTCAGGTCTGAGGTAAGTTTTTGATGTAGTTAATTATGGCCAGCCAACTCTAAACCACAAAGATATTCAGTTTACCTTCCTATATGTCATTTACTATTATATATGCAATTCACATAATTGAGAAGGTTAAACTATGGGATGTTTGGCATTGATTGATTAATTGATCAAAATAGTTAATTTTCTATTGATTGCCTAATTGTTGCAGTTCTTGTAACATCAAAACACTGAACAATGGCACAATGAATGAAATTTTTTTTTCATGGTTTCATGAATTGATGTATTTGATATTTTTCCAGCATCAGAACTTTTTTTTTTTTTGTGGGGGGGGGGGGGGGGGGGGGGGGGGGGGGGGGGGGGGCTATTCTGTAATGTGGACAAGTTGTCAGTTCACCTTTTTATTCAACATTTAATCAGTTTCTAGCTTTTGTCATCTGTCATTGGTAAATCGGTGCACTAAGAGCACTCTCTTTCTGTTTGGTGGAAGGTTTTACACAGAGGACACAAAGTACAGCAAACTGTAATTTGATTTAAAGACAGGAAACTTGCCAACCAAACTACCAACAGGGTCAGCCAGTCTGCTCAGAATAGTTGTCAGTGGGCCAGTGGGGTTAATGTTCAGCTTGTCTGTTGAATACAGTATTTGTGCACATAAAAAAATACTTGTTAAAGGTCCAGCATGTAGGAATTAGTGGCATCTGGTGGTGAGGTTGCAGATTGCAATCTATTAAATACCCCTCTGCACACTCTTCCCTTCCAAGTACGGCATGGCAAGTAAGGCACGCTCTAGAACCAGTGTTTGGTTTGTCTGTTCTGGAAGAAGACCCGATATGTAGATACAAATAGCTCAATTTAAGGTAACAAAAACACAACAGTCGTAATTTTCAGGTGATTTTACAGTAATGAAAACACGCCTATGAATGATTCATTTCTTCCAGTAAATCCTGCACACTGGGCTCTTAAATGACTAGAGGTTCACCCAATATTAAGAATAAATCACTGTTTGAGTGCTAATTTTAGATGGTTTCTGTTCCAGCCTCATCAATAATTCAACCCCAGATGTTGTTCTCACAATCTGTTTCTAATTATTTCTGTAAGATGCTTGTGCTGCATCATCCGTTATGTACAATCATCAACAAAATGTATGTTTCATGTTTGTTTTGGAGGGCTAGTGTGTGTGTGTTTAATACCAGTACAGTATGTTGCTTTAGCCCTGGATAGTACTGATGTAGGGCCTGTGACTGGGCAATGCCAGTTTGTGCTGCACCAGTAATTTGGCCAGTATCCCTGCTAAATTAATGAGTAAGTGCTCATCTGTTTGGCTTACTCCCAAATCTGTGCTGCTCCAATTGTTGCCATGGAAGCATCCCATTGGGGTTGCTGTGGATGATCAACACTGTATTTTGGGAAGAAAACTGCAAAATTTCTTAATGTTCTGGAAAAATAAATGTTCAGTTTACTATGTTAAAAGCATTAAACAGGGCCTGATCCCATGGGTCCTGCTTTTGCTTCACAGTGTAATTTACTATACTGAAGTAGCTCTTTCAGCTATTGGCATCATTTCATGGCTAGTAGTCATAATCATGCATTTGATGTTTGCATGTGCTGCACGCCATCTTTAGGGACTAGAGAGAACAGATGTCATGTTGAATCCTCATGGCGTCTGTGAGTCTAATTACACTTGTCTGTAGATATGATGGGCACTGTCTTCTCCCATTAGACACTGCTGCTCAGCCCCCAGGGTAGATGAGTCTGTGATAAGATGCCATAAATATGCTGTCTCTAAATTTTCTGATGTCATTAACCAAAAATGGGTTTATCGTAAGGATCAGACACCTTCGTTGTTTCGGGGAGGTTGTAAGTGTATAGAATCGTAGACAATCTAAAAAAAAACAAAAACAAACCAGAACACAGACATAAAAAACAGGCTGTATTGTAATCTAAGTCACTGAGTAAGTGGAGTATGTCATCAATGATGGTGAGATTCATGTTTTAATATTTAAGGCACCTGCTGCATCTTTACCTCATCTGACTGGGTAATTGTATTTAGTGTTAGAGTTAAAATGATGCACTTGTATATGCAATGCTGATATAAGATCCATCTTTCTTTTATAATATTGTACAGCGTTTACAGTGAAGAGAGGAACCTTCTTCGCCTCCGAGCATGGGAACAGAGGAACCAAGAAACAAGCCAAGCCAAAGAACTCAACCCTGAAAATGTGCCACTTTTTGGGGAGCCATACAAGGTAAAGACTGTGTGGGAAGTGATGACACTGTCTTAGTTAGCCTCTTGGCAGTGTTGCCTCCAACAGGGCTTCTATTGAAGTTCTTATGGATAAAAAGATCCTTATTTTTTGGCTTCTTAGAAAAGTTGTAAAAGCTCAATTCCATAAGTGTTGCATGCCAAGTATAATGTATAAGGAATGTTGTTGTATTGGTTTGCCCTGTTATGCACATAATGTGCAAAGATAAGTCTTCAAATGGACTGAAAATGTTTTCAGAAGGAGTAATCGAACATTATTTTTGGTAAATTTTGACAGCCTTAGAATAAACCCTATTCTGGAAAAATTGCCCCACAACATACAAGAACAGTGGACAACTCTGGAGTCTCGTTATAACAGGGAACATCATGTCTCATTTCTTATAATAATATTTATTTGTTAATTAATGCGTCTGACAATATTTATGGTAATTGGGCTTTATGCTTGAAATGCTGTTTTAGTGCTGTTAATTAGCAGTGCGATGCAGTGGATTTTCTTGGGGATTTAACCATGGGTTTAAAACATCATCCCAGTTTAATTATATTTATAAGGAGGTTTTGTAAACTGAGATATGTGTCCTCTGTTAATATTACTAACTGTTAGCCCTTCTTTTTGTAGACAAACAAAGGGGATGAGCTTTCCAATCGAATCCAGAGGATGCTGGGCAGTTATGAGGATGTGAATAATCCCAATCCCTTTGCCAGTGAACCCATTCCTACTTATGTAACCTTCTCACAGTCGAATCGAGGTCAGCCAAACACAGATAAACCAACCAAGCCTCCATTCCATAACCAGGTCCATTACATGTCCACCCAAAGTCAGAAAGCTCTCTCCAGTAACGGTTACTCATCTCAGCCCATGAGGACGTCCACTGCTTCTTCTTCTCCTAACCACCGTGGACATTCATCCAGTTTCTCAAATGCGTCTTTGAACCACAGTCAGCTCGGCCACTTGGCACATCAACAAAAGAAGAGAGAAGCCTACTCAGATCTCAGGGAGTCTGTCAGCCTTCCCCAGGAAATGTCTTCTCAGTCTCCTGATGCTCAGCCTTTACCCTTCCTGCATTCCAGTGACCAAGATACCACTGACATGAACACTAAGGACACCTTTGATAGACATCAGCTTCAGGGGTCCCCAGATCAGCCCTCTGAATGTGTCAGCACTATGGATGTTTCCACATTTAACACAAAACAGTCCCCCAAAGATGCATCTCTGTCTCAAGCCAACAAGGGTAATGCTCTGCCTTCCCAGACCTTCAGTTCACTCCTGTCTAAACAGCCCAGCGTAGTCATGACCCAGAAGCCTACAGCGTATGTTCGGCCCATGGATGGCCAGGATCAGGTGGTCAGCGGGTCACCTGAGCTAAAGCCTTCACCAGAGCCATATGTGCCTCTACCGGAGATAATCAACAAATCTGATTCGGGCAAAGTGAAGATGCTGCCACAGTTTTTGGAGGTGAGTATATTGTCTTCAATTCAAAAACTGTGAAATGATATTTTAAATATAATATGGTCATTATCTTAGCTTAGCATTAAGTATGGAAACAGAAGGAAACTGCTTGCCAAGAAATGGAAATAGTCCTGCTTGTACTTCCCTTAAAACTGCAACTTGTTTTTACACTTTTGTTTCTGCACTGATCAAAGAAACAAGATGAAATGTGTTAATAAGTGAACTTTAAGTGGATCTGTTAAGTGGACTTTGGTAAGCTAGCTATTTCCAGTCTTTGTTCTAAGCTAAGCTAGGCATAGGCACCAAAACTACTTGGTTAGGTTTAGGAAAAGATCATGGTTTGGCTTAAAATAACTATTCCTTACAACAATCAGCACTGACTCTTGAATTCATACGAGAATCAAACCCAGTGTGAAAGTCATCTGTTTGCTGCTGTTATCGCCCCCTGCTGGTACTGTACCTTCATACACACATATACCTTTCACACCTAGGTGAGGCAAAGCCTTACACTGATACACTATCCTGTAGTGGATGAGTGGGTCCGTCACACACTTTGGTACGAGATTGGGCTGGACTGTAGTGATGTGGGTGTGTTGTGTATTCTGCAAGACTGCAGATAGACCATCCATTTCAGTATAATAGTATACAATTGATTTCTGCTTTTTGAGGTTTTTCCTCTTCAGAAACATGTATATTGTGATGTTTCATATGAGGGCTGGGTAATTGAATCTGGTTAATCAAGATTTTGGCTTCCAAAGATTATGAAACCGGTGTCTTTTTTGCCCCTCCCTAAAAGCCCAAACTCAACTCACAGCCAGGCTGTGGCATGTTTAGTTCAGCTCACTGCGGTCAAGTGAGCTGCTGAGTGCGAAAACCCAGTCAAGCCAACCCTCACTTGGATTCTGATGCCCGTCTGTCCGTGCTGTTACAGTACTGCTGCTTTCATTGGCCAAAAAGGATGAGAGTCCCATGTCAGCAATCCTCTCCCATATCTTATACCAAATAAAAATGACTGTATAATGCACGTCATATAGTAAAGAAGTCTTTATATTTATTAGATTATCTATTATTATTATCTATTATTACAAGACATTTGTTTTTCAGTTTAATTATATTGAAAGTTCAAGGCAGAGAACTGTTTAAAAGAGACTTTTTTTTAAAAAAAGGTCAATAGATGCATGATGTTTTCAAAGTCAATGAGTAATCATCTTCAAGAATTGTCATTCAGTTTTGACCAAAATAAACATATTTATGATTTTTGCCGTACTCAAGTGGCTTACTATCACACATGATTGTCTTGTGAATCATATACCACTGAAGCTCTTGTTTCACACTTCCTGGGACTGTGTGGGAAGTGATAGGAGGGAAGTCCTTATTTCTCAACACTGTTGTCTGTGCTTGAGTAGAGTGTACTATGGACTAAGAGGATTGTGTGCTTATTGATCTTTAGGATGTTCTCTGAAACCCCTCCATAGTTTTTCATTTTCTTGCTAGATTGTTCCGGCGTACAGGTAGAACTTGTTTTGTTCTGGAGACTTTTGGCTGAACTCTAGTTCAACTCTACTCATCTGTTCTTTGTCACACATAAACACACACAACCCTTGCACCTGCAGTACTCCACACCTCCCCCTTACCCTCCTGCAGCAGCACAGCAGTGCTGAATGTGCTGCTGTTCTCACTGCTGGGACTTGTCCAATGTAGGATAGCTAGGCAGTTACTCATTCCCCTATTTCTCCACCAACCCTCCACTCCTCAAGTAAGCGATATATATGACATTTGTGGATATAAAATATAATCGGAATTGTCCCTTTGGCCTCCAAACTACTTAGAGGATGATTTGGATCTTGTTTTGGGCAGTTCTACATAACTGGAAGAAGTAATGTGATTACAGTAGTGTGTTATTCCTAACACAGGTCAATACGAAGATGTCATGGGTCAGGGAGCAGACTTCCTTGTGCACACACTATCACATATAGTCACACTCCAGCCCTCTGCCCTGTTATGTTCCCGAAGTGATAAAGGCAACATTTCGTGGAAAAAAGACAACAGAATATAAAACATTTCATAAAACACACAATTTCAGATTATTTGTAGTTCTTTTGGGATTTGTTGTTTTGTACTCCACTGCACTTATGAATGAATACATCAGTAGTTTCTGTTTATATAATACTGCCTGCCAGCATGCAATATTGCTGAATTCGAGCATGTGGTGTCATGTCTCACCCAGGTGCATAGCTTGGTGTGTGTGGCAAGCACCCTGTGGTTTGTGTGTGCACGTGCGTGCATGTGACACATACTTGGTCGTGTACATATACACTCAGCTGCCTCTGATAACTTCAGCCCTGGGCTCAGCAGAACAATAAATGAGCTTTGTCACCAACTTACATTACTGCTCTGGGGGCCCATTCACTCTGACCTTATCTCAAACACTGTCCATTCAGAAGGAAAAGCTGAAAGACAGGCCTGAAAACAAACTGAAATGCAGCCTGTTCACTCACTCACTCACTCACTCACTCACTCTCACACAGTATTATCTGATGTGGGGGTTGACCTATGTCACTCATCTAGTGATTACGGGCTGGCTTGTTATATTGATAGATGTTTTGCCCACCCCTGTTTTCTATACATGGGGGAAGACAGAATATAAGAATCTCAGATTTTTTAAAGTCAGTCTGTCTCTTCATATTTCAAAGATCAAATATTCGCCATTACAAATAATTTCGTTCAACGTCTTCTGTTAATCAGGTGTTCTGAGGAAGATTTAAAATGTCTAAATTAAAACAAATCAAACATAGAAATAATATATCAAAAAATATAAAATATAACAATATTCATTATTTTATGTATTTCCTTTTTTATATATCCATTTATTGTACCATAATTAAATGAAAAATATGTGTTAAACTAAGTTATTTAGCCTTTTTCTTTAATGACTGAACAAATTGTTTGTCCTTGTGACATGGATTGTCTGAATTTCAAAAGAGAAAAGGCTCCCCCGATTTGACAAAATATATTTTGATGATTTTGAGAATGTTTTGGCTTCTTCTGCACAGCATGGATGCAGGCAGGACATTTGAACGGGCTAATTGCGAACAGAAGGATTCAAACCAACTAAGATAAAACAAGGAGTTCACACCTAAAAGAGATTTTGGTCATATCGCACAGCCTTACCTGCAACTCTCCACGAAAGTTAACACTGAAATGCAATGCACCTCTCCACTTAGCTTTCTTTAGTTTTCTGTGTTGTGATTTGATTTTACAGTGGCATCAAATCAATGCATTCAAGTCATTACAGATAAAAGCTAAATAATTGTGCTTTTGACATTAGTGTTTTACTTTATTGCGACATATTAATGCATACTGTACATACAAAGGAATTGCATATAACAATGTGGATTGTATTTTTTTTTCTATGTGTGAATTGTTTTCATTCAGGCATTTTAAATCTTCTCAAGTCTTCTGTTGTATTGTACATGTTTTCAGTGCCTCACACATTATACCTACAGATGATTTTCCACATTGTTGTTTTTAAGATTACTTTTGAATTACAACTGATCATGTCCCTACTAGAGATGGACAGATTAATAGATGCGGGTAATAAATGCGAGATATAGTTGAACTGTCCACATCGACAATAAGGAGTGATTTATTTATTTTTTCATTTGGCTTGTTAACTGCGATTTGTTAGGAGCCTTGAAACAAATCTTTTTGTGTTTGTGGTCTTCATGTTATAATTGCATACAGGTTTTTCAGCTCTTGGAAGCTCATCATTTCTTTCCTTTTTACAGACAAGGACAAACGAAGCTCAGTGTGTTGAGGAGATCTTGAGGGTAAGTCTGGCTGTTAAAAACTCTCACACTTGGCGTGTGTTTATTTACGTTTGAGCTTAAAACATCTAATCTGCTTGTTTACACATTACTGACTCACATAAATGTGGCCCACACGAGTAGCAGTCCCATGTACTGTGCATGTGAACACAAATAAAAGCTTTTCATGGAAGTTACACTTATTATATTTCAATATAAGATGTATTTCTCAAAATATGTTCTATACCCTGGATACTGATATCACCGTGTATTTTTAAATAGTAGTTTTAAATTAATTTTCATAAGTTAGACAGCTCTTGTTGCACAATAAATGGGAGTGCACTTTTCCTGTTACTTAGATATGAGAGCATTCGGCTGTCATGTTGAGATGCTGTAGCTGTATCTAAAGTTGACTTTGTCACATTCTAAATAACAGAACAGCAAAGACACATTTTGCTTAACAATCCTACGAACTTGAGCAACTGCCGATAAGCTTTTCTTTAGCTTTCTTACCACACTCTTCTGCTCTGGATCTGCAGTATTTTCCTTATCACAGAGTTTCTGTGTATTTTCAATCATTCACTCACATCACAGCTCCAGTGTAGTTCACAAACATCAGTATGAGGGCCACTGACCAGTGCAAGGGAAAGAATGAGTACCAAGTACCAAATGATCAGTGAAATTTCAACATTTGTATTTCCTGAAACATTAAAGACATTCTGACATAGACTATTTAGCAGCGTATAGGTCCTTTGCAGCAGCCTTAACATGTTTGTTTTGCTGACATAGAGTTTCATTCATTAGATATTTACTGTAGGAGCAAGTTGTTCCCTTGTTATTTTGTTCAGACATTAGTTAACAGGCAGCAGAGGCTCTAATATGTGAAAGAAACCTATTCTATACGCCACCAATGATCTGTATTGTTTGACACCAAAAAGCACCATTACTGTACATGCACTGGTGTAACCTGAAGCTTCATCAGCGTGATGCAAAAGGAACCTGGATTCCTCTGACAAGTCCGATTTTTGGTCTTTTTCTGAAGCTGCTGTGCCCTGAACCTTGCTTGATCAGCGCCCCACAAGGTTTTTGTCTGATGGAGCTCATTCAAGATATTTGAGTCTGATAGTTGCTGCATTATATTGAAGCTGTGTATTTTTAAAGAATTCTTGCTATTCCCATTTGAGTCATTTTATCCACCAGCTATTTCCATCCATGGGATTAACAACGCTGGTACTGGTTTGTATTTTTACACAATTGTCAGTAAAGCCATGACAAGTTGTTTTGGAGATGTTGCAACCAATTTTAACGTGGCATGATACTTGGCACTAGCCAAAGTTATTAAGGTTTATTCCATTATATGGTAAAATTTCTGCCATATCATTCAGAACTATGCAACAGAAGTCAAGATTCCCCATCACAAAAAAAACAATTTATTCTCAATTTCTCTAATATTTCCCACTGAAATTATAAGAAAATTCAAAATTGTAGATATTCTTTCTCAGAGAAACAAAGGCGACATGCAAAATGTGGCATTTTCATTTGGCTGCTTCTCAGTCTTCAAGCTGCAAGAAATATGATAAAATATCCTGTCTCCGTCGCTGTATCTGAAATACACAGTTTGATGGAAGTTTATCTTCTCAGGAAGAGTGAACCTGCATGCATCAGTGTTAATATAGAGTGATGCACATCACTCCCTTATTTTCTTTTTTTAAACTGCCCTCCACAGGAAATGACCCACTCATGGCCCCCTCTGTTGACAGCTATACACACACCAAGCACAGGTGAAACCTCCAAGTCCCCGTTCCCAGCCAAGGTAAGATCTTAAAAGTCGAGATTTATTGAAATCTTTCTTGATTTTATGCCCACTGGCACTGGCCTCGTGTACATAGGAGGAGGAGTCTTGGTTGCAGTAATTCTGCATCCTCACCATCACCTTCTCAGATTAAGCCCACTGAAAGAGGGGGCAGGGGACAAAATCCTAGTGATGCACAAAAAAAGTATTCAAGTGTTTAACTGAAGATAATGTGCAAAACTCCCTCTCTTTTGCCAAATTAAGGTCCATTTCTGTGGTATGGTGGAGGGATACTCACTGACAGTCATGGGTTGGCTTCGATGCCCAAGCCAGTATGCTAGAAACACTGCAGTTGCACAGTGGCCTTCCCCATTATAAGATAATTTCACCAAACACAGTCATGCTTCCCAAAGGTTTTATACTTTCTGGATGCTCATTGAGCTTTCTTTTAGTGTCAGCCTGAGGTCAAATTGTCAGCTGCACAAGAAATGGACTAGTATATGGCTGAATTTTGTTTCAATATGCTGTAGAATCAAATCAGATTTTCTAATTTGCATGCAGGATATCTCATAATGTGACATTATCAGATTCCCATGCAGTTTGACGAGGACCCTCATGTTCAGGGGAGCATGTTGTCTCTCACCTCTCTCAGGTCCAGCTTTACATGGCCGCAGTAACGCTAAAGCTCCAAGATGACCAAAATGATCAATTTAGTGTGCGTGTAGATGAAAATGTATAATTCTAAATCAGGCAAATGTTTGACCCAGATTAGAGATTCCTTGTGTTTTTTTGTTCTTCACAGGAAGCAGAGCGTGACTCTTTATGTCAAGGACAAAGTGAGTAACGAGGGAATGAAGCAAAAATACAATCTCAATATACATGTTCATCTCTTCTTCTTTATTGTTCTCTTCTTCTTTTATTCTCTTCTCTGTTTCTGTGGCAACTTGTACAACCAACTGTGCCCAATTCTGTGAACTCGCCACAAAATACCAGAGAGCAACAACCCTACAATTTCATCTCAAATTAGCCTCCATTAAGAGCGAGAGGCAGAAGAACGTCTCATGTAGAGGCGAGGCAGTGTGATCTCTCACTATTCTTTCTTCCTTCTCTTTTACTGATGTAAATGTACTGATTTATTAGTCTTGTTATGTGTCTCTTTCATTTCACTCTTGTTTTTGGTCACCATTTGCTGGTTTCCATCCATCACCTACTACACATGTTTCTGCTCATTCCTTTCTGTCATGTTTTCTTATTTTTCCATTGACTTTTAAATGAGTCAGAAGAGTAAATACATACATACCAGAAAAACAGAAGCCTTTCAACACAAAAGCATAGTCAGTCATATCAAGCAATACTGTCTGCCTGCAGTTATCTCACTAATGTTTATATAGTATGTTTTGTGGCTGCTTTGGCTCTTATATGCATGACAAAAAATAGATTGTGTGTGCTGTGTGTTCTATTTAACATTATGTTGAGCAAGAAAAGCAGTTTTTGTGCAACAGGCTGTGGAATTTAGGAGGGTGTGGAGTTTGGGAAATGCTAACAGAACATTTTAGGAACCGTTGCTTTTGACAGCATGCAAGTGTTTTAAAAGTTTGGTCTTTCTAGTGTTTGATAAATGTGAAGGTGTCAGTAATATTTGCCTGCTCAGCTGCAGTGCACGGGAGCCAAATCCACCTTAGTGTGAGTATTTTTTTACGGTGACATGCATTTTTTTTTAATGTTGCTGAACAGTTTGTTTCCTCTGTCATTTCTTTGCAGAAAACCATGACTCATCTCCTCCAGATCCATCCCAGCCCCTCCAGCAGAGCTCCTCATCGTAAGTGACTTTTCAAAACGACAGCTTTTATTCATTTCCAAATAGGGCGTGCAGTTGAGCCATAAACTGCCAACCTGAGGACCATTTAAAGTTACTGAGCCTGAAAGAGAATCATTGGTTTCATGCAGTTTAATCAAAATAATGTCTTAACCAGCTGCCTTCATCAGAGCTTTTGCCAAAGCTTTACGGGCTGTTTTCAGCCAGCCAGTCAGAATCAGCTGGTTTCAGTTTGCTGTGGTTACACCGACATCAGTTCACATCAAAGAAGCATTTTACAAACGCTACAGTCAGATATACTGTCAATAAAAGACGCTATTGTACATTTTTTTCACCTCCAATTCATCTGTAGATTATTTTCTCAATTGTTTCGTGTATAAATATAAAAAAAGTAAAAAATGGCTCAGTCCAAGATGATGTGTTCAGAAAGCTTCATTTGACCAACAGACTAAAACCCAA
This sequence comes from Chelmon rostratus, assembly GCF_017976325.1. Classification (NCBI taxonomy): domain Eukaryota; kingdom Metazoa; phylum Chordata; class Actinopteri; order Chaetodontiformes; family Chaetodontidae; genus Chelmon; species Chelmon rostratus. Next base: position 16,807,634 of record NC_055676.1, on the reverse strand, counting down.
AGAGAAGATTCATATGACCAAAAACACAAAGAAAGTCGCCACATTTGAGAATCTGTTTGAAATTTTGAATAACAACCAAAACAATAAATCACGTAATGACTATTTGTTATAACTCTGGTTTTCAGAAAAAAAGTAGAATTAACAAATTGCCAAAAAACCCAAATTGAAATTGTTTTCTTCCCCACACATGTTTGCCAGACACACTGTTTAGCAGCACAGCTTGGCCATGTGGCCCACAGTGTTTGCTGTTTAATTATAACTGTAACACCACTGTGTCATATTATTGTGTTGTTTTGTGTGTGTGTGTGTATGCTGTAGTTCATTTGAAGCAGCACATTCCAAAGGGTTAGAGTCCGCCAGCTCCAGCGACTCAGAGAGTAGCTCAAGATCAGAGTCGGACAGTGAAAGCACCATCGAGGAGCCACCTCAACCCCCAGTGAGCAGCTCAGTGAAAACCGAGGTGATTCACTGCTTCTCCTTTTTGTCTGTGTGCGCTGAATAAAAGACACAGGAACGTGCGTCCTCTGTTTCTTGTTCCCTAATTTTTAAAAATGTGTGTCTTTTTATAGACTGATGCTCCAGCAGTGACCCATGTTGATTGGCAGTTGGGGAACTGGATCAGGTCCAGCCAGCAGAGCTCCAGCACTGAAAGTCAAAGTGGTGCACATGCCTCTGAGAGCCCCGCTCACAAACAGCCACCGCCCACTCAAACCTCCAAGCACTCCAGTGTAGAGGTGGTCGACCCCACCAGGGAGTCTAAATCTCAGCTTTCTTCCCACCAGAAAGAGTTCACTGATAGCCTTGGAAAACCCCAGCAGCTCAGTGAAGGCCCTCAGGACAACTGTAACCAGCATAGTAGCCAAAAATCCCCCTCTGCTGATGTGAACAGCTGTAGCAGGAAGCTTTCATGCAGCACACACGCCTTAAAACCAGCAAAGGCAGGTTGCCCAGGTCACACTGAAGCGGCTCTCGATGTGAAGTGTGAGGAAGTTGTAGCCACGAGAGACAAAAACCCGTGTTTCACAGATAGACCCAAGGTAAAGACGAAAACAGGACGCAGCAACAAAAGCAAGGACAGCAGTGACACTAAAAGAGACAGTAAGAGGACTTCTAAACACACTTCACTTGACAAGCGAAAGGCTGGATCAGTGCCTGATGTCTCACTGGTCCTGAACAGTCATTGTCCGTCGTGTGGCGTGCAATATCCGAACCCCTGCTCCTGCCCCGCCCAAAGTCCCGCTCAGCTTGAGCAGCTGTCTCCTGCCCCGACAGTCAGAATCAGTTATAGCAAAACAAAGTCTGAGACCATCTGCCAGAAGGGCACCAAGATTCCTCACAAAGCAACCCACAGGCACCCGCAGAAGACTGGGCATGCAGCCAAGAGTTCTCGGGATCCCTCCAGGCCTCCTAGATCCCTCCTGGTCAAGATTGAACTAAGTCTGCTCTCAAGAGTCCCCCAGGCCTCCGGCAACCGCCAGGAGCTACCCGGCGGTGCAAGGAAATCAGTGCTGGTCATAGAGCAAGATGGAGGAGGCACTGATGCTTCTACAATACAGAAACGCACCAAAACCAGCAAAAAGAGTATACCTCAAAATGTGAGAAATGTGAAGGGCTGCTCCAGCTAGCATACATCATGAAAGTCTGTTTTTTTTTTTTCTTTAATGTGTCATTTCTGTCTTCTAGGTTGAGGTAGACAATAAAACTATTCCCAGGAAGAAACCGAAGCTGGAAAACAAAAATACCTCATCAACTTATGCTTCCATCAAACTGGAGTAGGTCCCATAAATCAAACCTGTACTTGTTCTTACCAGAATTAATAATAACTAGATTTTTTAAATGAAAAGTTCTTTTCATTGTGGGTGTGAGTCAAGTCAGAATACACAGGCTCCCTCATCTTATCTCCTACAGAAGTTCCAGCAATTCAACAGATCAGCGGGAACAAAAGAAGGCCAAGAAAAATCCTGTTCCTTTCCAGCCGCCTCTGACACCCAAAGACGCCGCTAAAGACTCAAAGTCACACAAACACAGCTGTGGGGAGACCCAGGAGACCAGTAAGGAGGCTGTAAAGAGCAAAGACTCCCACAAGCACAAGAGGAGCAACGGAAAGCACACGGAGCGCCCACACTGTGTACAGGTGACTCTCAGGATATAAGCACTGAGCTTATTAATATCAAGTTAGCACTGTGCCTCGTCTCACTAGACAAGTTTCAGCAGGTTCAAATAGTTTTAGTGATTGTTGGCTTATTAATTAGTGATTAAACAAGAGGGAAAACCATTCCAATATTAATTAAACATCTGCCCTGCAATCCCAGCAGAAGCCCCCAAAGAGCAGCCTCTCCGTCCCGTCATCTTCACAGCCCACCAGGGAAGCTCTGACCAAGAGGCCTTTGCTCAGATTTGAGGACAGGTAAACATCCTCTTCTGCTGCTTTGTTAAAGCAACATTATGCAACAATAACAGCTTAAAAATTATTATACTGAAACACATCTTTCTAACTTTATTTACTGATTGGATGAAACTGGATGATAGTTTGTAGAAGTAATAAAAAAGCGATTTACATTTTTTCCTGTTTCACAAATGGCTTTAAAGATTACTTAAAAGCTAAAGGAACTGCTAACTGCTGTCAAAAAAAAATATTTAACCAGGAGTAAGTCTAATTGAGATTAAATATCTCTTTTCCAAGCGTGCTCCTGGTCAGGCAGCAGATCATTTCTGACACATTCTGATCACGACACATTTACACCTTTCATTAACATGCGTTCTTCCCGATCTGGATACCCTGTGCAGATACAAGTTGTATTTTAACACCAGGTGTCAGTCCAAAGAAAACAGACCAACATTTCTGCATTTTTAGTCATGGTATTTTCCTGATTTTAGTAAAGTTGTTGCCACAGTTTTGCTTAAGAGCAGTGCACTTATTTTCAGTCAAGACTTGTGTTAAGAACTATCAGTATATTATTGTTACTCCTCGAATAAAACTTCTTTGACCTGTAGGCAGTATCCAGTGAAGCATTACATAAAGGAGGCCAAAAAACTGAAGCACAAAGCAGATGCAGAGGTAAGTTTCTCTCTTGATTTGTATATTTACTAAAATCACTGCAGTCTACCCAGAAATGCATGTAGCTCAAAACCAAATTGTGTTTGTTTTTGCTCTCTCGCTCTCTCTGTAGTCAGATAAGCTCAGCAAAGCTTTTAACTACCTGGATGCGGCCATGTACTTCGTTGAGAGTGGCATTGCCATGGAAAAAGTTCCACAGATTTCAATGTCTTCCTACACTATGTTTGCAGAGACCGTGGAACTGCTCAAGTACGAACCCACTTTTATTATCCGTTATCTGCACTATTAGTTGCTTTTGGTAATTATTAGCATGCATGCTTGCAAAGAGTACAGGGTAGACTCTTCCACACTGTATGACACTGAAATGTTTTTCTACATCAAGTTAAAGGACCAGTTTGTAAGATTTAGAGGTATCTATCAGCCGAATTTGGCAGAAATTAAATATAATACTGATACTACCTGAAAATAAGAATAGTTGTTTTCATGACCGTAGAATGATCTCTTTATGTCTACAGCAGGTCCTTCTGCTGTCTCTGTCCTCCTGCCATGCCGCCCCACCGTGTTTCTACAGTAACTCAGAACAGACCAACCAATTGGTTGCAATCTGGATGCTGCTAAATTCTACAGACTGGTCCTTTAAGGTTTTGGCTCCATAACTGAATTTGATTCATGCTTTAGTTTTACTGGCACATTCTCCACTCTCACAGGTTTGTTCTGAAACTAAAAAACTCAGTGGACCCCTCTGCTCCACCCTCAGAAAAGGACTTTTTAGCTTTATGGTAAGGTGCAGATGACACTTTTATGTGCTGTTTCTCCACACACCAGTATCTAATTAGATGTCATTACTGTCTATGGCAAGTTTTTAAGCTTGCCAACATCTATATTTTGGTCATTGGCAGCATTGAATTTTGATTTGCTGTCATTTATTTATGTCAGAGAGATGTTGATTTAACTCCATTATCTTTATGTGGTGCTATAGAACTGTTAGACATTTAGATTTAAGAGCTGATGAAGTATTGGAAACACTGACAACAGCAACTCGTATGTGTGGGTTAACTCTGCCAGGTAGAAGATCTAGCTCTGATGCATGTGTACCATTTCAAACACGTCTGAGTATCTTTTCCCTTTTTGTTGTGGCTCATGCCTCAAATGAACATAAACCCAGAGAGCCTATGTGTTAGCTTAGCTTATGTCTTGGAATTTAATGTATGATTGATTTTAAGGGTATAAAATATCCTGAACTTAAAATAAGCCCATTTGTCTTTTCTAGGACTGAAAATGAGTAAGAAGTTGTTGACCAGTCTGTTATTTGTTTTCTACGATTTATTGTGAATTATGAATCTTACAATAACATTTAATTTTGTCTTGTAGTTTGAAGTGCCAGTCTCTCCTGCAGATGGCCATGTTTCGCCACAAACACAAAACTGCACTCAAGTATTCAAAGACTCTCACGGATCACTTCAGTGTAAGTATTCATGTATTACTGTTATGTGTCAACACAAAATGAAGCACCTCTGCATAGATACATCAGTTACAGTTAATGTTTTGTTTTGCTAATTACATTTTGATCTCTTCTAGAACTCTGCTCAGAAAACACACGCTCCTTCTGTCTTAACATCTAAGTAAGTCCTCCAGTTTTGCAAGTTAAAATCACTGTTGGCCGTCATTGGGGTATTAAAAAAAAATAAACATTAAAAAATCGCCATCTTTTTACCCGTCTCCTTGTAGAGTCGCAGACACCCCGTCCCCCATGCCCAGCATGCCGTCTCCAGCCAGCGGATCCTCAAGCTCAGGACCTGGCTCCAACCTCAGTGGCAACGGGTTGGTGGTGGACCCTGTCAGCAGCGCTGTGGTAGTTCCACAGGCCATTGAACAAGTGGCGTTCACCTACGTCAACATCACTACGTTATTCTTGAGCGCTCATGACATCTGGGAGCAGGCAGAGGAGCTGGCACACAAAGGCAGCGGTAAGAATGGAATAAATAAAATACGCTCAATGCTTTTAATTTAAATTCCTTCAAAATCTTCACACCATGTGTGACTCTGGACAGACATGGATGTTAATGCAGCTTGACCTTTTATAGCCATGAGGCGATGCTTCTAGCGTGTGATGTTTGAAATGTTTCTATCTGTTTCAGGTATGCTGACAGAGCTGGACACAGCTATGGGCCCCCTGAGCCTGATGTCAAGCATGAGCTCTATGGTCTGCTATACAAGACAGGGTGTCCACTGGCTGAGGCTGGACAGCCAAAAGATAAAGTGACCAACAACCTGCTCCTGGATGCCTGCAAACCCTGCAAGCTGCCCGTCACTCCTGAACTGTCCCTCAGGCTTTGTGCCAGTCATCTTCACTTCACTTGGACATTAACTCGTCTCATGAGAAAGGCAGACACAGATGTCATCTCGTGTGAGTCCATAAGATCACTGCACTTGTTATACTTTTTTTTTTTTCTCTTATGTCCACGTTGGTGTCTCTCTCTTTCCCTCTGGCACTTTTAAGAACTTTGGTTTCATCTGTTGTAATTTACACATTTCATGTCTTGCACCTGCTTTATACCTTTCCGGTCCTTTGTCAGCTGAAGTCATGGGATCAATTGGGGCTTTGTGGATGTAAACACATCAAATATAACCAAAAGTACAATTTGGTGGCTGTGTGATTTTACGCTTAGCCTCAGTACTGACACAGATCTTATTTATTATCAAAGCTTTTGTTATTGTTTCCATCATGAGCGGTAAAACACCTGTAAAACTGAAGGCACTTAAGTCATTGTTCAAAAGTATCATGTTCCGACTTTTCACAGTTTTTGCTACTCGATTTTATTTCATTTCTCTTATGAGAGATTCAGTTTCCCTGTTTCAGTCTGAAGTATTGGTTTAGTTTGGATTCAGGGATTTTGTATTTTTTAAGTTCTGCATTGGATTTCTCCCACCAATCAGCCAGGATCACCCATGGAAACTCAGTCAATTTTTATAACATTTGTACCAGTGACAGTCTGATTTTGACTATGTATGAAGTAGAGACAGGTTGAATATGGGTCACTGCTTAAAATGTTTAGTAACAAATCGAATTGTTGGCATCTGCATTTTCAGTTTTTCAATAATATACAATAATGCAGTAATATGTGCATTTATAAGGATAAATAAAATACAAAAAAAACATGTGCCATACTGTTAGACATGTGTCCTCTTGGGACAAAATACATGTTGAATGTTGGCTGAATTATGTACAGATGATTATTGCCCAAAACAAGATAAGTCTGGACACCTTCAAATCACAATCACTAGATAAGGAGGCATTTTTAGACAGTGTGAAAGCTGTAAGTCTCATCGGTCTGAATGAAGGAGTCACTGTGTATCAGGTGGTGTAGCGTCATTAGAATTTCAAGGCATAACCATTTCTGCTAAAGTCTCACCTGTCTGCTCCTGTAAGTCCTGGTTTGTGTCTTGACTCTTGTCTGATTTGGAGTGAATGATCGGAAACTGATGATTGGTCACATGGTTTTGTTACGGCGGTTGGCGGCTGCAGCTCAGGGTGGTGGCAGAGGTGATGTGGCTGTCCTCATGTCAGACCAAAGCGGAGTAGATTTTATTCTCGTCACCGAGTGAAAATCAACTTGTGCCTCCTTCTAATGGAAATGATGAGTAGTTTGACATCCCTGTTTGACCTTCCTGAGGGTAACGTGGTGCGTGTAGTGGTTCACATTGGCTGTCAGTTCGAGTTACTTCTCAAATACAGTGGAGCTGCCACAGTCTTCCAAAAGATATGAAGTATAGTAGTACAGTAGTGTTGCCTTTATTTGTTTTTTGCACCAGTAAGCTGCTTTCTTCCTCTGTTTCCCACACTTTGTTGAGTTGCAAAATGTTTACTGGATCTGTGGGAGTAGAATAAATGGCCAAACTATAGCTTACTAAAGAATGCACTTTTGTGAGTATTTGTAGTTCATTTCAGTGCGTTAATGGACAAAAGACAAAAAACTTGCAGGACTCGTCTTCACTCGTTTATTGTAACTTAGATTCTAAGCACTAAAGCATGACTTTTGTTTGCTCAAATTTGTTTAGGTGTTGACATCACACGATACAAAGCTAATCAGTATGAAACAGTGATGCAGGGACAGAAAAATTGCTTTAGATTCGCGCATTAAAATGGCGCATTTCTTGAATAGAGTACCGTTGGGTTTTGAAATGTTGCGCTTGTTGATTCAGTTGATGTGTCTGCGCAGTTACACGATAAAAGGGCTAAACGAGGATCACAAAGTGTTCCTAACTTTATTTTCTCACATAAATGATGATATTTTTTTAAGTAAGGAGCGAGAACACTGGTGCCAGATCATCAGCCGGCTGCTATAGAAGCTTTAGAGTTTCTCACCACGGACGTCTGCACTGAATACGCGGTCATGTTGGCGTTCAACGTTTAGAAACTGTTTTTTTGGTGTTCTAGTCTTTTCCAACCTGTGGCTTTATTCCCATCATCCCTGATTGTTGGTGCTTCATCAATGGATTTATCTGCAACAAGTTTACACTTCTTGTCCAAATAATTATTTACTGGAAACATTTGAAGGATGCTTTCTTTTTTCCTTTTGTGAAATATGTAAAGAATTTGTGTTGCAGTGTACAGAGATGAATAAACACTGGAAATGAGTTTTTCTTGTTTATTTTTCTCAAAGAAAATTGGAATCACAGTTTAGTATTTTGTTGTAAAGGTTGTTAAATAACAACATGTCTGACATGTATCATGTATCACAAAGTGCTGTAAACATTACAGCTGCTGCACTTCAGATGTGTAAGTGCAGCCGTTTAAGTTTAATCCTTTCACACATTTGATTTTCATTAGTGTATCACAATACATATAATAGAGTTATAAGAACTCTGTAGACTTAAAAACTGCATTATTGCTGATTTATTATTTTTTTTAAGTATCAAACTGGATGTACTGTACAAAGCTTGAATGATGGTTTATGTTTCTCCTGCAAAGTTTGGGTTGGTGAAAGCGGGCTGCAACAGAGGAATGACACAACTTAGTATTCACACTCCCATAAAGACTTGTGTTCACACCCAACCATAACAGGCTAATCAGTAACTTACCGCGTCAACGTGGCTGGCTGTTCGCGCTGGAAGACTTAAGTCGCTCAGTTTATACCCCCGGACTCGGAAGACATAGTACAGCAGTCCAACGATCAAGACGAAAATCACAATGGCTGCAATGACGGCGCCAGCTATCAGGCCTCCTTCTGTACAAACAGAGATGCAGAAATGTGTGTCAGCGTGGATGTTAAACGTACTTTTAATTTAAACTTAACGTGCAACAGTTTCTCTAAAGCTAACAACACATCTACACTTGTGTGACAACCAGCTGCATCCAGTGGGAAAAAAGTAGAAGGTAAAAAGTTACTAAAAGTAAGAAGAGTCTACAGCCGTGCTCGCACTTTTGTTGACCTGTAACTCAGAACCACAAATGTAAACCTTGTTGTGCAGGTGAGAAGCAATCCAGCGAATAATTCTATAAATGATGTGACAGGTCTGGAGGTAACTCTCAGATTGTAGAGAAACTGTGTTTGACACTTACGGTCGACACCTCCTGGACCATCAGTGGGAAAAATTGGGTTTCCACCATCATCTGTTGAGTAGTCTGAAAGAGAGTTTCACATAAAAAAGCTTTTCAACTGCTGCTTGTCTTTGTAACCCGAAATGAAAGCTGCAGACCAGAGCCCCCATTCCTCTTCACGCAATCAAAAAGTCATTTAAAAGTGATCCTTACACTGGCGGTGGCGGCAGGCAAAACCTCTCTTCTGCAAGCAGTTGTTGTCATTCCAGTATCCGTCATGGGACATTTCCACGCAGTTCTCCTCGGCCGCCTCCCCCGGGTGGAAGGCTGCGTTGGGCTCTCCGGGAGCCCAGTTGAGGAAACCCAGAGACGTCCTGTCTGTCCAGGCCCAGCCGACTAGGAAACCAAACATACAGGCATCAAAAAAAGGTTGGCGCGCACACACCCAAATCTTTAATGCATAATCCAAAGCCGTGCTCTGAAAAAGTGTTTCCACACTCACAGTGGCTGTCCCTGGTGAGGCCGATCCAGATGTTGGTGTAGTTGAGGCTCCTGATGAACTCCACCTCCGCTCTGCTGTGAATGGACGCCAGCTCTGTCTTGATCGACTGGCAGTGGTGTCTGGAGTCCGGCCAAGAGAAACCCTGCTCGCCGTTGTACACGAAGTAACAGTGGTGACCGTAGGGGATCCAGAACGGCAGACACTTCCCATCACCGGGGGCGGGAGTCGGCGGCGGTTTCTCTGAGAGACGACACGAGTTACATCATTGACAGCGCTTCAGGTTGTAGACTGTGCGTGTTACGAAAAAGCGGACGTCAGATCGGTTTTGGGCTGTGTCACATACCTGAGGAGATCTTGCAGATGTAGGGCTTAGCTTGGTCACACCTTGTGTCGTTCCAGGTCCCGTGGAACCAGCGTGACCCGTGCATGCTCACGCAGCCCTCGTCCTTAATGTTGCTGGGTTCTCCTGGTCCCCACTGAGTGAAGAAAACTGGCCAGCCGTCTGTCCACATGTAGGAGCCGTCATCCTGCGTTACAAGACAATATAAGGTTGGATTCAACTGTTAAAACTTACATTCTTCCAGTTCTCCCTTATGGAGTCTGTCCATACTGACTGAGTTAATTCTTCTGTAGAAAGTAGCTCCACTTGAGAATAATGAGAAAATAATGTTTGTTTGTTGGTGTCTGTATATCTTGATAACTTTCTCAATCAGCTTCTTACTTCGTTCTGCTTATTTCCCTTGAATATGAGGATTTTCTGCTTGTCTGTAAACCTGTTCCACTATGTTTCAGAGGGATTTATTGTACTTTTTACTCCTTCACATCTTTTTGACAGAAATAGAGACAGGTTAATTTTTAGAAAAGGATTTTACATTAAAAAAGATATGCTCATGAAATACACTGCATTGTTGAAGATTAGAGCACAGTTCAAAACAACCAAAGATTAGGATTACAATAAAAATCCCAAAACATACATAATGTAGATTTGTGCATCATCTCACGTCTCCTCAGATTGATCTTGTGACCCTTCGGCTTGGAACCACCGGATTAACTACTGTTTAAAGTACATAGAAGAGCTCAAACTGAACCAGCTTTAACAATAAAATCATACTTACACATTTATGATGCAGCAACAACAATCTAATAATGTCATATAATAATAATATCAGTCAGAGGGGTCATTTTCCTGCAGTACTTTTAGCTGATTATTATTATGTGTTTTGAATGCAGGAGTATTTTCTACATTGTTGTATTGGTGCTTTTTACTAGTACTTTTTACTAGTATATTAGTTGCTTGGTCTGACCTGAGATCAGCGTTTGAGTTTTAAATTCTTAATAATTTTTTAAATAATAAGTTTTCATGTCTTTAATTTGTGGCTAGCTCAGCACCTCCCGCCTGAGTCCGATCCAGGCGTCGGCTTTGCCCTGCAGCACCACTCCGGCGACGAAGGCCTGGTCGTAGCTCATGTCGATGCTTGCCAGGTTGCCTCCCTGCTGCTCGCATGCCGCCTGGGCCGCGTCCCAGCTCGCCGGCTCCTCCACCAGCTTGTAGCAGTTCAGGTACCAGGAGATGTAGCCGGCCGGGCAGGGGCTCTTGGTTGGGGGTGGAGGGTCGATGCTGCTTGCTGATGTGGAAGCAGACGGACTGAGTGCAGGTATTTAGCTGCTGTACATTTGAAATGTTAATAAAAAGAAATGAATATTATTGGAGCAAAAACGTGTTTACGGACATTTCTTCCTGTAGCAGACAAAGCTATGATCCTTATGGCAGGCGTCATCATTCCACTTGCCGCTCACCAGGTGGTTGTGAGCCATCGCCACACAGTGCTCCTGTTGAGAACAACGAGAAAGCTTCAAGCTATCTCATATAAATGTGAGCTTTTTAAGCAGCGTGTGCAGGTTTTATTGCTGCTGCCCTGCTCTAATTATCATGCACAACTCTGTAGTGTCAGTAAAGTATCCTCACTGCTCCTCCTGCGTTGTTGGGCTCCTTGTCGTTCCAGTTGGTGTACAGCACAGGGCTGACCCCGTCACTCCAGGCGTACTGATTCTCCAACAAGAGATCCGACAGGCCGATCCACGTGGGGAGGTGTAGATCTCTCAGGTAGCTGGACACAAAGTCTGAAGGACAGGAGAGGATCAAACGATGGCGGACAGTCTCTTATACCTGGATTCACTGGACTGTTTTAACTCCCACACATTTCGCTCACCATTCTCGTACTGGTCGTCAATGACTGCCAGTTCTCCACCTTGGTCTTTGCACCAACTCCGAGCATAAGACCAGTTGGCTTTGATGTCATCTTTCTTCCCTTTGAACATGAAGCACTTGTCCTTGAAACGCATCCAGCCTGGAGGGAAATAAGGAGAATAGGTTCAGACTTCATGGACTCTTACAGGTTGCATAATCAGTCCCAGCTTGATTGCTGCACATGTGTGTTTGTGTTCAAATAAACTACTTTTAACGCTGTACTATACCTACACACCTATCACAAATGCAACAATGATGCTGCATGATATATAATAAGCAATGGGTAAGGCGGGGCGGAAAAGGAAGGAAGTCAGTGAACCAGATAGTCACTCTGTTGTTTGTGCTGCTCATTCATGAAATATCTAAATAGAAATGTAAATCATCTCAGGGTTTATGTTGGCATATTGCCCGACCCTATAAACTCTAAATAGAAAGGAAATCTGATTACTCTTTAATAAAACACGGTTGCTAAACATAGAGGACTGAGCTGTATCAGGCTTTGGCATACTGTGACTGCCATAAACAGACATATGAAAATGTTACACACATCCACCTACAGATAACGATCAAGATAAAGAACACATAATTCAGGATGTTTTATATCTAAAATGTGGGTGTTACCTGCAGGACAGTTGCCCTCCCAGGGCTGTGTGGGTGGAGGAGGGGTGTGGACATGTCCGGGGAACTTCTTGCAGACGTAACCTGCTCCAACCCGACCACAGTTGGCATCGTTCCATCCACCTTAACGCGCCAGAGCTTGTTGTGAATATGTCATTCAGTGAACGTGCACAATGCGTGAATAGATCTATTTGGCCTACAATACCTTGATATCTGTTCATCTGAACACACTGCTCCTCCCCGTTGGCGTTGTTGGGTTCACCCGCACCCCAGTGAGTGTATGTCACAGGGGAGGAGTCCACCCACCTGTGCAGGTAACACAGAGAATTGGCCTGTTATGTGCATATTATAACAGAAAATCCTCTCCGGAGCAGAATTTCTGTTTCTCAGGAGCAAATCAGAGCATCAAGGCTTGAATTGATTCAGAGTTTTTCTATTGACATTGAATCAGTGGCCCTCATCACATCCAAAAGTTTTTATTTAAAAGTACAACCTATAGCTGTGAATCAGATAATGTCTTCATATTCTGCTAAATTCACTGTGAGCGCTGCCATGTCACTTGTTAGCACTTGTTTCATTGTTCACTGCTTATTGAGCAGCTCTGAGATTTGTCTCTGATGACATCTGTTTGTCAGATCTGCTGCTCAGATTTAAGAAACCTGTCAAATTAACATAATGCTTCCTTTAAATTCATCACTTAGAAATATACATACACGTATTGTCCACTTGCAATGCCGGACACCCTCATTCCGATCCAAGCTGCAGCAACCTGGCCTGTCCCCACCTGGAGGAGCGGGACAGCATGACAACAACATGCATCGCTGTGACAAGTAACCACATGTTCAACTGTAAAGCAAAAAACAAAAAGAGAGGCGTACCATGCTGTTCACGTATGCCTGTTCGTCTTTGCTGAGGATGGAGACGAGTGAGGCCTTCTCATGGTAGCAGCGTCTCATGGCCGTGTGGAAGTCCACTATGTCGGTGTCGTTGTAGTAGTAGCAGACGTTGTTGTTCTTCCTCCAGCCGGGGTTTGGACCGCAGTCGGGAGCTGAGGGTCGAGACAGGGCAAAAGAAACATGGCGATGAAACGACCTGATGCTCTACAGCGGTTCCAGGTCGACAGTTATATGTTTGTCCAAGTTGTTCAAGTAAAAGAACATGTGAGGTTTCCAGGCCAGCATCCAAAATCATTTAATACTGCTTATATAACAGTCACTGACTCTATAGAGAGAAGTAAATTGAGATTTCCAACACATGCATCATCCCTAATTTCCCCCCTTTGAAATTTATCATAATTTAGCAAAAAGTAGTGTACATGCTAATCGAAGTTGAACATGTTTCAGGCTCTTTATAAGCATCGAACTGTGAGGCCTTCGTGTGTTATTGCTTCATTTTGTTCACTGTATTTTTAAATTATTATTTTAGCTTAAGGGGATCTAGTTTGAGCTCTGTCTGCTCATTTAAAAATGATATCCAAGTATCTTCTAACTCAAGTACGAAAAACATCACAATAACAAACAAGAGATGTGTTTCCAAAAATGCTGCATCGAAGGTTAAGTTTCACACTTGCCTCTTGCCACACCAAATTGCTCCGGCGCTAAACAAAAACATGTTCATGCAGGTGGGACAGGTGTACTGTGGGGAGGGTTCACCTGGGACAGGAGGCGGGGGACTTGGGGGCTGGACGGGGTTCTTTCCTTTAGAAATCATGCATATCCAGTCCTGGTGAGCGTCGCAGTTGAGATCGTTCCACCAGGAGTAGGTCCCGTTTGTGCTGCTCACCATCTCTACGCACTCCTCGCGGCCCTCGTGGTCGTTGGGCTCCCCGTGACCCCAGTTGGTGTGGCTGAGAGGTGTGCCATCGCTCCAAGAATAGCCTATGTGATGGGAATAATGAGGAATTTAGAATAATGAGAGGGTTTTTTTTGTTTTCTTTACCCAATTAGCTTCCACTAGAGTCCACTCTGTAAAACACACATTCTGCTCACCTCCTTCTGTTGGGTTGCGCTTGAGGCCGATCCACTTGCTGCTGGCTTTGCTGTACAGAGACAGGAACTCTTCCTCCTCCTGCGTGTGGATGCTGACCAGATTAGCTCCTCTGGCGACGCAGTCCTCCTGTGCTGCTCCCCAGCTCTTCTTCAGGGACCAGTCCACATTGTGGAAGAGCTGCCAATAAACCAGCCAATAAATCAGCACTGGGAAGTGGACCACTGACCCATAGGCCCCTGCAGAGAATCATGGTTTTAGTGGTTTAATTCACAGCTTCATATACCTTATAACAGTTTCTGAAGTGAGGCAGAGCCGTCCAGCCATCAGCGCAGCCCTGTGATGGCGGTGGAGTCGGGGGATTGGTGGGTGGGGAGATATCAGGCCTGGGTTTCTCACAGATGAAGGCGTGTTTCTCTGAGCACTGCTTGTCATCCCAGAAACCACCAATCTGACCCGTTGTCATCGCCACACAAGTGCCATCCCCGCTATCTGGAGACAAAAAGAACGTTGGTGTTTTCCAGTGTATATTCATCCTGTCCAGCTGATATTACGGGGGGGCTGGGGGGGGGGGGGGGGGGGGGGGGGGGGGGGGGGGGGGTTAGGTCTGTACCTGGCTGGTCTTTGTCCCAGTGAGTGAAGGTGAGAGGTAAGCCATTGACCCAGATGTAGTCCACACCTCCACCTCCTTCTCCTCGAGCACGCAGGCCAATCCACCACAAGCCAGTCTTTTCTGACAGGTCCACTGTGAAATGTGCCTGTTCGAAACTGCAGTGAAACACACACAAACGAGTGAATATTTAATGTTTGACCTCATCAGCTTCATTGATTTTTGTAAATATCTGCTCATTCTGAATTTAATGCAGCAACATGTTTCAAACAAGTTGGGACAGGAGCAACAAAAGACTGGGAAAGTAGTGGAACGCTCCAAAAACACCTGTTTAGAATATTCCAGGTAAACAGGTCATTGGTAACAGGTGATAGTATCATGATTGGGTATGAAAGGGGCGTCCTCAAAAGTCCTTGCTGTCCAGAAAAGAAGAACATAAGAAAAAGACGTGGTAGGATGGCTAATAAGCTTCTCATCTCTGCTGTTTGAATCACTCACATGTCTCCGATGTGCACCAAGAAGCTGTCCTGCTCTTCACAGAAGTCCTTCGCATCCGACCAGCTCCTGGTGGTCTCCTCCATCCAGTAGCAGGCGTAGCCGTATGCACCCCAACCCTGACACATATTGCAGAGGTGAGGCCATTACGGCGATTGTCTCGTTTCACAACATGCACTGTAGCTCTCTTTCAGCAGGCATCATAAGTAAAACATCTGGTTAGAGGCTGTCCTACCTGAGGGCATCCGTACACGGTGGGATTCACAGATGGCGCTGGGTAATGTGCTTTGGGCATTTTGCATATGTAGGTATTGAGTTCTGCACAGGACACGTCGTTCCATCGGCCAGTCTGGAGCAGAGAGAAAACAAAAAGAACGATATGGGCAGCTTAAATTTCTCAATGAAGGGTGCACAATGGAGAAATTTTGGCATGAAATGTACATTACTGTGTGCAAGACTATTTCCATCTTTCTCACCTCGTGCAACATCTCAACACAGTCTTCACTGAACCCTTCGTGGTTGCTGGGTGCCCCTGGAGCCCAGTAAGTGAAGGTCACTATGTGTTGGTCAGTCCAGGTAAACACACCAGACAGAAACAGGTCATTCAGACCAGTCCACACATCACTGGTGGCTGTGAAGGACAAAAAAAAAAGTGTTCTTCACACATCATATTGAATTTATTCAGTTTTCACCAGTCACTCAGTTCTAGTCCTCAAAACTTTTTTTAAACGTGTATTTTTATGTGCTTTCATTTTCCTTCCTCGGTCACACTTATATTACTCCTCGGTCACACTTTATATTAATATATTACACATATTCACCATTAACTAGTTGCTTATTAGCACACATATTAGCATCAACTTCCTTACTTACGACCAATCAGAAATTAGGATGTTGTTGAGGGGAAACTGGTAGTTAATGGAATAGTAGTTGCAGAATAAGGCACTAACAAGTGCTTTATAATAACAGAGAGTTAATGTGCTATTAATATACATGCTTATAATAAACTAGTTAATAGTGAATATAAAGTGTTGCCCTCCTCTCTATTTTAGCTGCCAACCAGATTTCAGTTTCAGCACTAAACTGATTCAGCATC
Source organism: Chelmon rostratus (assembly GCF_017976325.1). Taxonomy (NCBI): domain Eukaryota; kingdom Metazoa; phylum Chordata; class Actinopteri; order Chaetodontiformes; family Chaetodontidae; genus Chelmon; species Chelmon rostratus. The sequence continues at coordinate 16,791,479 of NC_055676.1, read as the reverse complement.
AGGTAATATTATATCATCATTAAACCCAAATGTGACCTTTTACCTCCTTTCTTTATCATTAAAGTGGCTTTCTTACCCATGTACAGGTAGCTTTCCAGCCAACTCTGCTCTGTCATTGAGCGGATGGATACGAGTTCGGCCCCCAGACTCCTGCAGGCGTCCTGTGCGCGGTGCCATGTCTTTTTGTCTCCGAAATGTTTGTAGCAGTACTCTCCAAACTCATACCAGTCGGGCCCTGAACACCTCAGCTCTGCAGGAGAGAGGGGATGACCATGAATGAAACATGCACAAAGAGAAAAACAAACAAAAAAAAGAGATTAATTTTACGGATTATAAAGGCATCTCAACTCACCCCCATCTACGAAAGTGTAAGACACAGCATAGTCGCCATCATATCTGTAGAAAAATGCATTTGGTGTTGAATTAGCCTCCCAGGACTGTTGCACAACACAAGGAAAAAGGGTGTAGTCTGAACCGCAGTTACTTACTGTCTTGAGGTGATGCCATTCCTGGTGGAGCCGGCATAGAAGTCCTGTCCTGCAGCTTTCAACAAAATACAGTCCCCCCCGATGTCATTCAGTATCACTCCAGCATGAATAGCTGCAGCACAGATGTTTGAGTCCTGATAGAGGAGACAGAGCAGACAGATATTTATATATTCAGCTTTTTTTTTAAATATTATTCTGTGACTCTCAACATGAAGTGGTGCTACAGAGAGACTTTCACACACCCCACGATATTCTGTAGTGCCGTACACAATGTAATCATGCCTGGCACAGCCTGCAGGACAGTGGACTCTGGAAGACACATGAGCATCACAAAAATAACAGTGTTATTGCACAGAACAGGATACAAGTGCTCTATGTATAATTACAGGTTTCACTCACATCATTTGGTCACTGGAAGTGTTGAAGTCGGGCCTACTGGCGCATGTGATCGCATCTGTTGAACCACAATTTTTCATTATTGACCATCATTTGTGAAAGCACAAGACAGCATTACAGCACATTTTAACTGATGACATGGTCAAATATAATATTTGGAAAGTGGAAGCAGCCTTTTAACACTGTCAGAGTGGTAGTCTTACAGTCCGGTGTGCACCCCAAGACGTCGAAGCGAAGGCCTGCCTGACCGCTGAATTCCAGTGGGATGATGCGGACATACTGAGCTGACACAGGCGTACCCAGCAGCTGAGTATCAGGAGTGTTTCTGTCGGTTGAGCCTGGCAAGAACTGGAAACCCAGAAAATCCATCATGACAACCTGCTCTCCAGCAACACAGTTTGCAGGTGGCGTACTCTGCTTACTCACCTCGCCGTCTGCAGTGTAATCAGTCCACGTTGCTCCGTCCATACTGTGCTGGAGCTTAAATTTGGTGAGCCAGTAGTCATTTTGGGGACAGCCCTGGATTACTATTCCTGTTACCTTTCTGGTCTGGCCCAGGTTTACCTGGATCCAGCTTGAGGTGACTGGAGGATGGGATATTAGATATACGATGAGGAATAATGTGACGATACCAATTCAACATCACTCTTTACCTTTAACTACAGATTAAAATATTATTTTGGATGACTGGGGAAGTCGGCATACTCTTAATTTATGCCCCTAACCACAACAGCACTGATGTAGCTTCACATGGTTGTTTTTAGCAGTTTTGTTTGAGCAGTTTACATCATGTTTGATATTAATTTTGTTAATTCAATTTTCTAAAGGCCATTTTTTGTTGCGTTATTTGAGGCAAACCAACAGGGCAGGGCAGAGAATGGTGAAGGTATGACTCGCCCTAACCCTAACCCTAACCCTAAGCAATCATCGCTCCTCATGCCTAAACCTAACCCACTCAACCAACGGAGGCAACAAACTCTAGCCAATCATAGGCAGAGTAGGGTAGTTTAGCCCTTTGCCATCCTAGAAAAAATGGTTCTTGCAGCACACTACTGAATGTTAAGCATCAGAAGTTGGTATATGCAATGCTGAATGAAAAATAAATACATAGGTACAGGCCATACACCTGCATATACCCTGCCCTGCACCACTGTGTTGACCGCTGAGTTGGTACTTACGGCTGTCTGAAGGCATCCAGCAGGAATTCCCATTCAAACGGGCTTTGTTGGGAGTGAAGAGACCAGCAGAGGAGGATGCAGAGAGCTGGGAGTCTGTGATGTTCCCGTCCTCGACACCCAGGCCGTGCAGACAAACTGTGAGCAGCCAGATCACAAAGACTTAAGCTGTGATTGCACCAGTTCAGGGGTATTCTGTGATACTCCAGGAGACGCAGAGGTGGGATTTTAAACTACTAAAATTAATCAAAGAAGAAGAAGAAGGGCCCACCTTTTTGCTCACAACTGTAGACAATCTCAAGATATTTGGAAATAGTGGGACAGGGGTCCACCTCCACATGGGCGTACGCGAAGCAGAAGGGACGTTTGTCGCACACCTTTCTATAGTAAGGAAGAACATCTTCCACTGTGCAGCTCCCTACAGAGCAGTGATATCTCTTGGTTAAGCATAGATCAATATTTACTTATTTATTTTGATATGTATTACAGTAAACATCATCCAAATGGCAGCAATCCAAACTGACATATAACTGAAGATTATAAAGAAGCATTTTAATTATCAAATGCAGAGAAATGCAACGATTTTTCCATCTTAATCCCATTTTTTGTGCTTTTTTTTCCAGCGACTACTGTGCAGCCCCACCTCCTGATCCATCCAGGTGTGGACAGATGTCATCGCTCTTTCGTCCGTAGAAAGCCGACTGGATGTTAATTACACTTTCCTCCGGACAGTGAAGGACAGCAGAGGAGTCCTGGCACACCAGCGCCGTCATGAAGCCTGCAGCAGGAACCATTCACAAGTTAACTGCTGCTTCATCTCATTTTTGTAATGCAAATTTAATAGATCACGACATTTAGATGTTGTTTCAAGAAGTTATTATGCAGGAAGCTATAAAAAAAAAAACAGCGTGTCGTTACCATCATGAGATGGAGGAGGCTCAGGTGTGTTTCCTGACAGAGGAAATATGAGTATCGTGTTACCAACATGCATCAACACTACATTGATAATTAAATGTTCTCTGTTTGAGAGGGTCAAAAATTAAAGCAACATAACTCACCTCTGCGTTTGCAGATGTATCCTTTGTTCTGCTCACAGTTGTCGTCGTTCCAGTAGCCACTGTTAATAAGTACAGACAGGCAGTCTTCACCGTAATAGTTGTCTGGGTTACCTGTGAGAAAAGATGAAGCAAAGAAGGCAATTCAGCTGTTATATATATTGTTTCTGAATGCATTCTCACAGAAATCATGCAAAAGGTATTTGGCTTTGAATGAACCTGTGTTCCAGTGGATGTATCTGAAAGGAGAACCATCTGTCCACTCCCAGCCGCCTTCAGTGATGGAGTCATGACCGCCCATCCACAGAGAGATCCCTGTGGGACTCTGCTGGATCACACCTGAGAGGAACCAACAAAACACCGCCAGAGTTTACATCATCACAGCGTCCTGGAGTACACCTCTACATCACTGCAGCAAACTGAGAGGCTAAACCACTGGAGGTCAGCAAAAACAAGATTTTCAGTGGGTGTTATGTTTTAAAGGCACTATATGCAGAGAAAATTCCTTTGGTGAATACAGCAGTAATAAAGATAGATACACCCCAGACAATTTTACCAGAGCTGTCTCACTTTCCTACAAATAAAAGCCACCAGATGAGTTTTTATTATGCTACAGTCACACAAAATTCTGCACATAGCATCTTTAAAGGTCCATTGTGTAGGATTTAGTGGCATCTAGTGGTGAGGCTGCAGATCACAACCAACTGAATATCCACAACTGAATAACCACTCCCTTTCCAAGAGTGTAGGAGAAGCTACGGTGGGGGAAACATGGCAGTGCAACATGATAGAAAACACATGATTCTTATTTTGAGGTCATTATACAGTAATGAAAACATAATTACGAATATTATGTTCTATTCCTTAAAATGAATAAACTTTCAACTTTAATTTTTTTTTTTTTTGCCTGAACAGTCGCCTGAGATTCTGTCGTATAAGAAACATTGGTACAAACTACATAATGTCATATAACCCTTCAACAATAATTGGGTCAAATACAACAACTTAACTGAATACACAAGTAATAAACAATTAAAAAAAAAAATAAAATCACGCTGAGTGCATGTTGGGACACTGGAGTAGAGATGTGAAGGTCACACCGTGTACGAAGGCCTGTTCAAAGGGTTCGGTGACACTGACAAGGTCGCCTCCCTGGTTCACGCAGTCGGCCCGAGCCTCTGCCCACTTCCTCATCGACAGGAAGTTAAACAGGTAGCAGTAGTCGTTGAAAGGGTCGGACATCCAAGAGCCACATTTCACATTCCACCCTGCAACAAACACAACCCACAGCAGTTCGCGTATGCACAAATCTAGATGAACGCACACACATGTTGTTGTCAGATGCTCGAAGTGTAACGATCAGTGTTGGATCTAGTTAACCTGGTCCAGATGTTGGGGGCTGGGGAGGAGGTCCTTGTCCCTTGGCTATGGAGAGACAAGACAAAGAATAACTACACAACACAGTATGAATGTGTTGTAAAACACAGGAGAAAGATGAATGAATAAATATGGCGTATCAGACCTTTTTTGCAGACGAATTCCTTTGTGGATGTGCAGAAATCATCACTGAGTTTCCCAGCATCCTCGTGATCCATCCCTCTCAGGTGCACACAGTCCTCGTTGTTCTGCCAGTTGTCTGGCTGGCCGTGCCCCCATGGGAGGAGGTCCTGAGATCCAAAGACAAAAACAGTCAGCCTGCAGCAATTTTTCATAATGAAGCACTGATGATCTTCGATTTTCAAATGTTTGTGATGACTTATGATTTATTCTCTTGGTGCCAAACTGAGATTGTTTTACAGTTATATGCATCACACAGTATATTCACACTTACTGCAGGAGTTCCATCGGTGTATACAAACTGGTTTTCAACCTTGATATCATTCAAACCCACCCAGGCCTCCCCTGGCATGTGAGCTGCAGACAAAAGACAAGAACATCTAGTGAATTTATGTCAAACAATATATTTACATTTGCAACATTCATATCATTTCCTGATGAGTTATTTCCTGATAACTGGATTAACCAGAGTGCTCTCTGAGCTGCTCACCAGTGAGGAAACTCAGTTCTTCCTGCGAGTGGAAGCTGACCAGGTGAGCCTGCTCTCTGTTACAGTGAGCCTCAGCATCCTGCCAGTTTTTCAACGACTCGGTCTCAAACTGATAGCAGAAGTCCCCATACAACAAATATCCAGCGTCACAGTGGGAATCTGTGGCAAAACAATGACGCAGTTATTACACAGTTAATGACACAGCTTTAGTTTTACATGAAGAGGGACCGTGAAGTCTGACCGGGAGCTGAGGTCGGCTTGGGGTTCTGTCCACCTGTCATCTCACAAATGTAACCCAGGCTCTTGAAGCAGTTGGTTGTTTCCCATTTCCCATCATAATTTCCTGAAAGCGAACATAAACTCTGGTCTTGCAATGCCAGCATCAACTGAAGAGACATGAAAGTGTCAGATTCTACCTGTGAAGATTTGACCACAGTCCCAGAGGCCTGCAGTGTTTCTGGGCCAACCAGGACCATAGTTGGAAAATGTAATCGCGGTTTTATCCACCCATCTAAAATCTCCTTCCTGGTCCTTATCTGGTAACATCCAAGACAGAAGATGAATAGAAAGAGCATTGCATGCAAATTACATTCATTGTAAGAGGCATTTTTGTTAGAATTTCTCAGTGGGAGTCAAAACAGCACCTGATAAACCAATCCAGATGTCAGGAATGTCCACGAGGTGAAAGTCTGGAAGGTTCCCATTTATGAAGAACTGTTCCTCTTGACTGGACATGAGGAACGGGAAAAAACAAGAGACGGGGTAAGATCACTCTGCAGCATGGATGAGTCAGCTGCTTTAAGACGACTGACTGTGAGTAGAACAGGACCAAATGAAGGACACGGCCAGCATGTCTCCTGGTGAGGTGAAATTCCTATTTAAAACTGCACTGATGATTGTGTTTTACATTAACGGTGGATTAAATCAGTTGTCAAACGAGCCTGCAGTCCTGCTCAGCTACTGAGGAACACGTCAGGCAGCTGCTTTAAAGGTAAAGTGTGCAGGATTTAGAGGGATTCACTGGCAGGCATGTAATATAATATTCACAGATGTGTTTTCATTAGCGTATAATCACCTGAAAATAAGAATGATTGTGTTTTCTTTACTTTAGAATGAGCTCTTCATATCTACACAGGGTCCTCCTCCACTGAGTCCACCATGTTTCACCACCACATTTGTACAGTAGCTCACAATTGACAAACTAAACACTGGCTCACTAGATGCCACTAAATCCTACAAAGTAGACCTTTATAAGCCTACTGTACACCCATACCCATCAACAAATGGCAAACAGGCAAAGTTAGAGACCAAACTGGTGAACATAGTGGAGAATGTAGCAGTTAAAGAGCCAGATACGTCCTTCAGGAGATGGTTGAGACCAAAAACAGAGCAAAAAGAGTGGTATTGGTGGAAAGAACCACAACATTAAATGAATGTTAATGTTTGTGTCTGCTTAATGTGTAAAAAAGGCAACTGTTTGCTAAAACATTTCCCAAAGGACCTTTATAAGTAAATATTATGTCACTGTTGTGTTTTCAGCTTGTTCTGCTGCCCCAAGTGGCCAAAAATCGGTGAATACTACTACCACTGAAAAGAACAAACACAATGTACTCATACAGTCAGCAGAATGACTCAGTAATGTCTTTATTAGCCACCTTAAGGGTGGTGGTCATAACAGACCATGTGATCCTGTTGTAGTGAGTGTATGGAGCTGAGCACAGATGCGTTCACTGCTTATGAATTCAACTGTTCATTCATAAGAGGAAGACATGAACGGTTTCTTACAGAGGTTACACAGTGTCGTCATGCTTGCCATTTTGTTCTCTCCTACCTGTTGATAATCAGCAGGTGGGCCCCCATATCGGAGCACTTGGTGAAGGCCTCATGCCAGGTGGTCAACAGATCGATATTACTGACCAACCAGTAACAACTGCCAGCGAAGCTCAGCCAGCCAAGAGGGCAGATGGCTGCAGGTGGGTTTTGGAGGCGCAGCAGGAAATAGGAAAATAGCATTAATAGAAATTTAATAGGAAAAGCAAAGAATCCTACATAATAATAATGTATGATGAAAATAAAGATTTCCAAAACAATCCAGCTTACTGTTCAGTGGTCGTTTACACATGTAAGGACGCTCATATCTGCACACGTGGGATTTCCATTTCCCAAATTCGTCTGTCGTGTCTTTGATTATTGCAGAACATGAGCCGACCTGTGCATCGCTGTTGGAAAACACGTGTTTAGACCTTGCTCGCTCAGGTTAATATTGAAGTTTAAATGGCAGGTATATGATGTGATGTCTTACACCGTCGGTTCATTGCTGGCCCAGTTTGTGTACTCCACTCCGAGAGCATCCGACCAGGTGAACTGACTGTTTCCTGCTTCGACTTGACATGAAATCTTGTTGCATTTCTGGAGAAACAAAGCTCATCTTCACACTGATGTACAGAATATCATTAAACAGTAAAGTGAGCTTCTTCAGGCCACACTAAGTTCCTCTCACCAGCGTGGAAAGCCCAATCCAGAGGTCCAAATGTGACGAGTCCAGCGTTCCTGTGACGTACTGCTCCTCCTCTGCTGAAGTAATGGACACCAGGTCTCCTCCTTCCAGCACACAGTCATGTCTGGCTTCCGACCAACTCTTCCTGGTCTCTGCCTTCAGCTTGTAGCAGTTGGAGCCGTACGGTCTCCAGCCTCGGGCTAAGTCACACTGCGGGGCAGGATTCGCTAAAGAGCAGAGCAGAAAATAGCTATTCCCCCATGTGAAGAATAATTTGATAAACTATGGCCTTGTGTGCTTGTTAGTGAGTCTGTGATAGTGGGGAAGTTGTGGAACGCTCCAAAAACACCTGTTTGGAACATTCCACAGGTAAACAGGTTGATTGGTGACAGGTGATAGCATCATGATTGGGTATGAAAGGAGCATCCTGGAAAGGCTCAGTCGTTCACAAGCGAGGATGGAGCGAGGTTCACCACTTTGTGAACACGATTGGATAAAGGATGTTGCTACATGGACTCAGGAACATTTCAGAAAACTGTTGCTGATAATGTGAATGATTGCATTCTGGTTTTATTCATGTTTTACGCAGCGTCCCAACTTGGGTATGTGGGTTGTACAGGAAAAATAATTTAAGGTATTGTGATTTTAGCAATAATGTTGTGTTTTTTGTTGCTTAATGGAGATAATCCAACAAATTTGATTCCTCCAGAACGCGTTTGGGTAAAAGGGGTAAAAGTGGACGGTAGCTGGTGGACCTACGGTTGATCTGCTTGCAGATAAACTTCCTCTCAACGCTGCAGTTCTCATCATTCCATTGTCCAGCGTTAGATCCTACCACCTCACCGCAGTCCTCCCCAGGTTCATCACCCCAGTTATCAGGCTGGCCCTGCATCCAGTTTCTGAAACAGGAGACAAATCATCTTAAACCTGAGTAACGAGCACAACTGCGAGCACACATATGGATGGACGGGTGTGTAGGAGAAGGTCAGGGGTCAACAGTCGACAGATATTAGCCACTTTAAGAGCAATTTATTCATTCATGATGTTTTTTGTACACAGATACAGGTTGTTTAAATAGTTTTATGCATGTATGTACAACTTTTTTGACTCTGATATTGGAGTGGTGACAGCATTACATACGATATGTAGGGTAAAAAAGGACTCCCATCACTCCACTCCCAGATGCCCTCTGAGCCTTGGTCATTCAGGCCGATCCAGTAGATCTCTGTGCTGATTTGAGTCCTCACCCACAACTAGAAATGAGACATAAAAAAATTAACTCAGTGTGCGAAACGACACGAGAACACGTGTTAAATCTCGTGGTTGGAGGTCGACGTGTGTCGTCTCACCGTCTCATGAATGTCCCGAATGCTCATCAGGTTGCTGTTCTGCTCCAAACAAAAAGCGTTAGCGTCCAGCCACAACTTGGTGTCATTTGAAAAGAAGTAACATTTATAGTCGTACTCCCTCCAGCCTTGCTGACACTGGCAACGGACTGAAAACACATCAATATAAAACACTGTTACTGCAAGACCAAAACGTGACGTGTTGAATAGAAACATCAACAACCCTCCTCTCAGGAACGTCATTTTCATCCACAGAGAGGTCAGAGCGCTGCTCAAGAATGCTTAAAGAGTGCTGGAGGAGGTTTTCAAATCAATTACTTCAGTAAAAGGACTTATACCACACTGCTGTCAGAACGGCCCTGTCAGTGTTATATCATTAAGGGACTGGACGCTTATTACTGATGCAATAACATGTGAACAGTTCTGCCATATTAAAGCTGATTTAGATGTAGCTAATTAAATGTGCTTTACATACTTTTGGGAAGTTAAAGCTGCAACACAGCATCACATTTTATAAACTGATCAAATGTTTTGTTTATGAAATCTTAATCTGAAAAGTAACTAGTAACTATAGCTGTCAAACAAGTGTAGTGAAATTAAAAGTACAATATTCCCCTCTTAAATGTAATGGAGTAGAAGTATAGAGTAGCACAAAATGGAAATACTCTACTAAGGTACAAGTACCTCAAAATTCTACAGTAATTGAGTAAATGTACTGTACTGATATGTGCCTCCAGCTGCAGTTCCTGTGACGGCCACTAGATGCTAACCTCAGGAAAATGGTTATGAAAGTCAAAGTCAAAGTCAGCTTTATTATCAATTCTGCAGTATGTACAGGACAAACAGAGAATCGAAATTGCGTTACTCTTCAACCCTTTGTGACAGGACATATATTAGAAAAGAGATAAATAAGAAAACTGTACAATCTAAATAAAAACTGTACAAACTAAGTAAGTAAAAACTGTACAATCTAGATAAAAACTACAGTGACATTGAAAACTTAAAATAGAAGAAAAAATACAGATCAATACGTTTCTTTTACACCGCTTCACTTCTTATCATGCATATTAAACACAGAGGTCTATTAACAGTGGTGGATTGTAATTAAGTACATTTCCGATGTAAACTTTGAAACTTTTTACTGTACTACAATAATCTGACAGCTTTAGTTACTTGTTACTTTTGCATAAAAAACACAACTACTTCTTAAAATATGATGCTTTTGTTAGAATTTAAACTATCCAACAGTTTATACAAATACAGCTGATTAACAATTATCTAACAATTAGCAGAAAACTAATTGGAAAGTATCTTGATAATCATTGAGTCATTTTTCATGCAAAAATATTTCATGGTTCCAAAAATCACAGCATTGCTGCTATTTATTGAATATTACAATCAATCCTGCTTTTATATTAATGCATGAGTACAACTGCAAGATACAACTTTTTTAATCCCCAGCCAGGGAAATTTGGGATAATAATAATCTAATGATCTAATATTATCATTTAAAAGTCACAGGGGACATTTTTCTGCATTGAGTGCTGTGTGGTATTAGTACTTTTACTTCAGTGAAGGATCTAAATACTTGTGGTAATCACACTGCTTTTTTTTAAAATACACATATGCATTTCTGTATATCTGTGAAATCATGCATCAGATTACAAGACACAGTGGAATCAAACCTTCCAGTGAGGAAGAACAGCAGAATAAAAGTACCACAAAAAAATCAAATGGAAAAACTTCGGCCTGTTGATGTGGACTTTTACAGGTTGGAGGACCATTTGAACGCCCATCAATCATAAAAGTCCCATGACAGATCCACATGTCAGTCACCTCATATAAATCTTTCTGTAATGTTTGACTTTAATAACGTCCACACACACTATAGAATCACATGTCCTGCACACACTCTGTAACGGGCTGAGGCAAAGTGTTTTCCTCCTCAGCTGAAACAATGTGCTACCATGCACATTGTTTCAGTTGGTATCAGCGTAAACCCACTGATAGCAAACATTTCAGATTATAAAATACACTTAAATCATCAAATAAATTAAAAGTACAAACCAGTAATCACCTTTTTTCCACCATCTAAAACTGACACATCATTTCAAATTTGGCATAAAAATGGTCTGGTCTTTATAAAAGATCTCTATCTCGTGTCATTCGAAACACTGCAAAAAAAAAAAAACATCATATTCCTAAAAAACATTTTTTTAGATTTCTACAAATACGAAGTTTTGCTAGTACACATTTTAGACTTCCTAATATACCAGCAAAGAATGTTAGTGATGATGTACTTGCTCTAAATCCCTACAAAAAAGGTAATATTTCCAAAATCTATACTATGATTCAAAATATTAATCCACCCTCATGGGGCAAAACAAAATTAGCTTGGGAACAGGACTTGGGCATTAAACTATCTGAGGAATTCTGGCAGCGCAGCCTAGAAAGCATTCACTCTTCTTCTTTTTGTATTAGACAGTGCCTTATTCAGTTTAAAGTGCTACACCGCCTACACTACTCAAATGTAAAACTTGCTAAAATATATCCTAATGTCAGCCCAATGTGTTTAAGATGTCATCATAGTTTAGCTACTGTAGGTCATATGTTTTGGCACTGCCAGTCTTTGAGCAGTTTCTGGCAAAAAGTTTTTGAGGTTCTTTCATGTATAAGTGGCAAAACAATTGCCCCATCCCCACATATTTCCATCTTTGGGATCCCTCCTCCAGAAATGACAGTTTCTACATCTCAAGCTAAGGCAATCGCCTTCGCTTCATTAATGGCCCGAAGACTCATTCTCCTTCAGTGGACATCAGATAAACCCCCATCTTTTATTAATTGGACTAAAGAAATGCTCTCTTTGTTGCAGTTAGAAAAACTGAGATACAGTCGGACTAATTGCTCTGGAAAATTTAGTGTGACCTGGCGCCCTTTCATTGAATATGTTAAAAACCTGAAGCTATCATAAAAAGTTTCCCTGTCCGTGTATGTGTAAGGGAGTAATTTTCCTTTTTATATTATTCATGTTTTTTATGTATTTATTTTTCCTATGTTTAGCATAAATATGTGTAATACATAAATCCTAGGTGTTTGCATATGTTTACTTATTTATAGATGTACTCATTCAATAATTGTTATTGTTAATATTATTGTTATTATTTTGTTAGTATACAGTTTGTATTATTTATTTTTTCAGTCTTGTTTTTTGGGGGTGGGGGGGGACATGTTTGTTTATAAATTAAAAACTATAAATAAAGTATTTAAAAAAAAAAAATACAAACCAGGATGTCCTTCTAAAGACAAGAGGTAAACACAGTAACGATGGCAGGTGATTTTATTACAGATCATGACAGGAAGTAATTAAGATTGATTGAAAATTACTGGAACAACATAGAAGAAAAGGTTTAGAAATCTTTTGTACAACACGTTTCTTAACATTTATTTTTTCTAAGAAACTATTTACTGTTTTTTGTGTTTGCTTTTTACGTGAAGCAAAAGTAAAAACAAGTAAAGCTTCTTCTGTGGCGCCCATGAGTGAATAATCTCTGTTCACTGCTGAGTTTTATATTAATTTTTAAAGATTTTTCAGATTTCCATTGTGGGAGGTGATTGAAACTAAATTAACTTTTCTCCCTCCATCTCAGGTCTGCTCACTCAGGAACTTAAAAACTAAACTAGAACCAGGGTCAGTGCTCTCAGGTTTACGCTCTGACATCCTCATAATCATTACATTCACTCTCGGGGGTCGCAAGTGTCACAAAAACTACAAAACATTTGATCAAAAAGAGACTTACTGCAAGCAAGAAGAGCAGCAGAGCAGAGCAGCTGCAGTAGCATCCTTTGTCTTCTGTCCATGTTTGTTTCTGCGTTCACCTCTTAAGGTGTGTTTCTGCACATCCTAATATCGTTACGCTCCTCTCCAAACCCCCTGAGCCCGGCAGAGTGTGTGTGACGGGCTCTAGCTGCCGGTTATCAGACCTCTGAGTATCTTCTCGTTAGTTCGCCTCTTTTCAGCATCCATCCAGGGTCCAAAGACTGAGTGCAGTAAAGCACAGATGACACACGCCTGACCTCTTGACACATTTTTCTGCTGCCGAATAAAACTGAAAACAAAGCTGGCTGTTTGATTGCATGTTGTGTAATATTATGGACGAAATGTTTGAATTTTACGTAACCAAAAAGAACAATTAAAAGTGATAAGCAAGATGCAAAATTTATGCATTTTCTAAGGTTGAAAAATGTTTTGTAATGTTTCCTTTTCAATAAATCACCTTGCTGAATGAATTTTAATGTAAAACACTTTCCTTGACTCAATGTGTTTCATGAACAAAATGTACTTTGCTCATCAAAAGATTAAACAACATTTCGGTGAATGCAGCGTCTGTGTGCTGTTTGAAAATGGCAGAAACACTGCGAGCAGTTTATCGGCCCCAGTAACTCATATCACGTCAAAATGACAATACAAACACATTGTTTGTTATCGCTTTGATGCAGTGGAACCATAAAGTCCAGAAGACAGGTTATAAGAACTGTCAATGAACTTTATACGGCCAAACATTTGCCGCCAAACTGTTACTTTTTAACTTGGTTTAACAGGATTTTACTTGACAATAAAAGCTAAATTTGACTGTTATTCTCATTTATAAGTACTTGTTCAGCAGACACTTTGTAGTGTAAACTGTAAATGAACCATGAAAGTCCCACAAAAGTAGTTCAGCACAGTCTGATGTGAGTATTGAGGGTGACTTTTCAGAAGTGAAGTGTTTCATAAAAGGGTGTTAACATAAACTTGATTGCTGAGGAGTTGGTTTGGAGCCAGCCTTGACTAGAAGGCAGAATTTCATGAAGCGTTACAGAAACAAAAAAACAAACAAACAAAGGAATCCCACCAATGAACTTTACACATAACTTTATTATATCAATTTATACCAATAGCATGTAAACAAAAAGCAAAAGATGGAAGCAGTCAAGAGGAGGAAGAACACAAAGTACCGTAAAGTTTACAAAAGACTCAGTACCTGGCTCAAAGCCAGCAACAATATTGATAATCTATTGTTGATAATATGCACTTGTATGAACACCGGCAGGACACAAACTACACAATAATATGTATATTTTCCAGTATAAACTGTATTTTAAACTCTGTCAGCCTATTCTGAAAAACAAAACTGTTGCCAGAAATGATTTGATTTTTCTTGGACAGAGCAGAAACAGGCAGAAATAGGAGTGTTAAATAAACATCTTCAAACATGAATAACAAGAAATTCTCCATTTAGGACAAAAATATACTCAGACTTCACATCTATTCTAGGAAAATAGTGCACAGCAATAGATTAGATAGTGTAGTAAAGAATAATACCAAAGGTACACCTATCTTATTATACAAAATGTCTATATATTAAAATATAACGTCACCATCTGCAGAGACAAACCTCAGCTGAGTCTCGTACACATCTGAAAGCACTCTGATTAGGATTTCTGACAGTCCAGCTATCGTCAAACACAAATCTTGAATTTTTAAAATCTGTCCCTGACAGTTTGAACAGATCTCTGTACAACAATGTAAAACTGAAAACTGGACTGGCGAGGCGCATCGTATTGCTCTGATCACTCCTCGACTCTCGGGTCTATAGCTATCAAACCTCTCTCAGGTCTGAGGACGAGGTAAAGGTGGCGACTCAGTATTCGGCAGGCGGTTGAACTGGATTTGCGCTGCCTGATGCACATGTTTTTGTGTTTGGCACTTGCAGCGGTTAAATTCTTCTGTCACTTCCTGACCAGTGACTGATTTGTCCCGGTCGGCCTTAAAATGATTGTTCACACACACGATGCAGCTTACTGATGAAATGCTGACAGAAGAACTCTGAAAAGCAGCTTCAAAATGTGCTCAAACAGAGGGGGTGGGCGCGTGCCGGTGTCACGGTCTGCCATGACATCGGTTATGCAATATCACCATAAATGTTTTCTCATATTAAATTAATTAACTGAGCTGTCAAAGCATGCAGGTAGAGGGCTACGCATGTACTCATAGAACTGGAGATACATCCACTAACTACTTTTTTTCTTTGCTATAATGCCAGTAACATGAAGATGTGAAGGTGTCATTACAAACAACATACACCAACTTTTCTGCTGTTGGCTGCAAGAACCAACACAAAAGTCTTCATCTACTCCCACCACCCGAGGAAGTGAAGACCCAGTGGATTAACTTGGTGGAAATGTCCCCACAACAGCAACTGGGAAAAACTCTCAGGCTTTGAGTTTTAACGTTATGTGTGTGCTAATCATTGAACTTCAGGCTGCTTTGAGGGCAGAGCAGGATTCTCTTCAAACCTGAAGCTCAAAGATGGATCGATACTGACGTCAAACTCAGAACCTGTAAGTTTTGCTATTTTTATGTAACTGCTTATTTTACTGGTGAGCCTGTTCCACAGCTATTCCAGCATCTATTGTAGACCCACACACTGGAGCAACACTAGCGTATTTAATACCGAGGGAAAGTTAAGAGAAACTGAACCTGAAGCCTCATTTGAAGCCACTTCAATAACCAGAGCAGTAGGATAGATGTGGGAAACTGTTTTTTCATGTTGCTTTTTGTGTCGTCTCACAAAGCCAGATGTAACGTTATCTCCACACTTCACACTGCAACACAAGTTCAGCTGGTTTTATTGTTACAGGAAAGCCCCCTCTGCTGCGTCGGTTTGTGTGTCTGTTGCTGCCGTATGTGAATGTACCTGATAGAAAGGCCCTGGGGTACTCGGACTGTTGTACTTAATATAATATACTTTGGGTTTACTGCTAAATAATCCCTCGTCTAACTTTGAAATGAAATATGAAAAAACATGGTTTAAATTTTAGGTCATATGGCCCACCCCTGTCTAACAGACTCCTTCACTGAACCTGGCATGATCAGAGGAATCTTAGAAATGTACTTGACATCTTAATATCGTATTTCAGATTGAAATGCTGCACTGCAAACAAGGTGCTGAATCCACTATCATCACATCTCTCTGGATTATGAAAACAACTGCAGAGCTAAAGAGTAAACCAGAGACAGTCTAAAGAGGAGACCTTTGAGACGCTTTCATAGTGGCCCACTATAAAGTCCCCGTTCATAGAGTGCAGTTAACCTACAGTTCTGAACCAAAACTCATCTCTCAGTCTCAAGACGCTTGCTTTAAATACAAGGCTCAGCTACTATTTTCCCTTTAAAAACTCAAAACTATGGCAAGCCAGTCGAACAGAAAAAAAATACAGTACAAAATACTACATCACTGACCGCAAATAACACCAGCAGGAGTCAAGAAACAAGTCTTGAACGTGTCATTTTGTCAGAGAAGACTTCAGATTTGTCAGATGTGCACTTCAAGTCAGTAAAACCTCCCTAATATTTCTCAATCACTGTGTGCAAGTCGAACATCAGCCTCAGTGTGTTTTAGGCTGGTGTTCAGACTTGGCGACAGTGATAAAGTTGCTGGGTGAAATCACTCCGTCACCGTTTTGTGCTTTGTGTCGTGTGCTTGTGCAGTGATCAGATCTGATGGTGGCCTGGCAGTCAGTCACCTGGTAATAAGTGGGGTTGGCGGTCACATGCAGTTGGCCACGTTGCTGGAGCCCTGGCCGACGTCCCTGATCTGGCTGACGTGAGACGAACAGACGGCCACGCCGGCGCCGGCACGGCAGTGAGACACTGAGCCCACCAGCTCCCATCTGAGCAGCAAACAGACATAAATCACAATAGAAGAAGAAGACAGAGTGACAGTCATTTATGTTTGATCCTTAACTGCTGAATTAAAATATTGGACTGTTGTCCAGGGTACCATTAAGTTTCATCTGGTTTCAATGCTCCTGTAACATAATTCAAATTTTATTTGAGAAAGACTGCACACCAATATATAACCGGATATACTGGCTTTGTCTTTCACTCCAATTTGCAGTGTGCATACTGCAGGGTTCCTGTTATTTGTTTGTATTTTCTCTTTTTGTTTCATGTTTTCTTATATTTCATGCACTGGTCTCCTTCAGCCCAACTGAATGCAAGGCGTAACTTCAGCATATTACTGGCAAAACACCAAGGTTCTTTGTGCAGCCTAATACTGAACAAATCCTCAAAAAAACAAAGAAAACTAGCATGTCCTCCATGACCACTTTCAGCTATAGCCTTCAGAAATGTGTTTTTCAGACTGTACGCATGTCAAACAAATATAAGGAAATCTGGTCATATATAAGAAAAAATGAAGACTTGTAAAAAGTCACAGTACAAGAGAGGATAATTTTACAGATTTATATAGATTCACTTTTTGACACAATGCACCTTTTTGATGTTGGGATAATGGCCAGCTACAGTTTGGCTGCTGCCAAATTATATGACCATATTTAGTGTTTTAAGATTGATGCATGAGAATGAATTGTTTGTATGTGTGTGTAAACTCGCCTGCCTGAAATTATTCCATGAGAGATGAATATGAATATCTATTAGCAATAAACACACAGCTGCTACCAAACACCTACAGTTTTATCCTAATGGGTTCTCACCACAGAGGGTTGTAAAACAGGGATAAAATCCACCTCGGTACCTTAGAAATGCATCACACAGTCCTCATACATCTCCTCCTTACCTGTTCATTCGAGGCTCAAAAGCCTCCACTGTGTTCAGGTAGATGTTCCCATTGTGACCCCCGACTGCGAACACTCTTCCCATCACAGTGGCAACCCCGACTCCCCCGCGGGGGGTGGTCAGCTCGGACACATACTCCCAGCGGTGCATTCGTGGGTCAAAGCGCTCTACGGAGCTCAGGGGTGAATTGTCATCAAAACCACCTTTAGGAAAGATGGGAGGGATAATTACTTAAAAGCACAACAAATGTATCCTGTAGGGTTACTTCTGATGGTTTCATGAAGATCGCTCAGGGGTCAAACAGGAAACTGGCATGCATGAGATTATCTCACATGCAATAATGACACATAACCTTCTAGGTATGCATGCTAACACTCAGCTGCTTGAGTAGGATTATGTTGCTGCTAAAGGAGAAGGCACAACAAAAGAGGATTTCATGAGTTGAAACAGCTTTGGACATTTAATGAACCTTGAGTGGCTCCCGATAAAAATCTCATTTTTACCCTCTGTAAACCAGACATGTGACCATCTAAGTTTTTTTTATTCCTCTCACCCACGACATAGAGGCAGCCATTGAGTTTGCTGACTCCATTTCCAGCCCGCCGCTGTCCCATCTCGCTGACCTCCGTCCACTTGTTGAGGTGTGGGTTAAACCGCTCCACGCTGGACAGCGACGCCACGCCATCGTTGCCTCCCACTGCGTACACGAAACTCTGGCAAGGAGAGAGTGTTAAACCAATGAAGACCAGAGTAGACATCATATATCAGTCACAAGTGATTCACAGCTTTCTACCGTCTTACCCCCAACGCCACAGATCCCACTCCTCCTCTGGGCGTGTTCATTGGAGCCACAGCACTCCAGCAGTCACTTTCGATGTCGTAACGCTCCACGTCGTTGAAGCAGGAGCTGTCATCCAGACCTCCGATGGCATAGATAGGACCACCAAGAGCTGCCAGGGCTATACCCCTCCTGAGAAACACACACAACCTTGCTCAAAGCAGTATTTCTGCTGTTTGTCTGTGTATAAATTATTCGCTACAGCGGAAGCCTGCTGCGACATACTGCATTCATTTGTTTCTAGAAAAGCTTTCTTTTTATCATCCACACTCCAAACCAAGACTGGTGTTTTCGCATCCATCCTGTTAGGCTTAGAATGGCCAACATGGAGAAAAGCGGCTTTGTGTGATAAGCACACTCTCCCAGAACGAAAGGCAAAGCAGAAAGTCCAGTTCACATTCAGTACATTGTAGTGTCTGAATACCTCTTGGTGTTCATGGAGGCTTTCATCATCCACTTGTTGGTGAGGGGGTCAAACATCTCCATGTTGCCTAAATGTTCATTACCATCATGGCCCCCAACAGCATAAACCTTACCTGAGGAAGCCAACAATAAACAGATATGAAGCCTTTACGATGATGTGACCTGACCAGTAATTACAAATCATCCATGGAACAAGCAACAAGTAATGAATCACAAAGATAAACAGCTGTTTTCAGTTGGTACAGAATATTGTAAAGTGTACTGTTTTCACCGTCATGTAAATGTGTAATGCAAATATTTCATTCTCTAAATTATCTTATACAAACTCAAATGTTAGGGAATGTTACATTCAATCAGCTGTCAGTAACAGAAGCACCTCTAATGCAATACACCACAAACTTCAGCCTCCAAACTGATCATAAGGTTGATTCAGCACCTCTCTAAAACATTTTATTTTATTTGATTACAACCTTTATCCAGATTAAGTTTATTGCTGAACTGTCGTATTGCATTGCATTAGTTTTACTAGGTGTGTATACTCAGGCAACTGAGTGTATGTCATGTTTTCCTGTGCTCTTCCAATTTCTTAACTTTTCCCTGTGTTCACCTTCCCATGCACCGTCTTTTACTTGTAGCAGTGTTATCATATATAAGCCCTCTTACCTCCTACAGATATTACACCCACGTGCCGCCGTCTGCTGTTCATTTCAGGACCAAAGAACCAGCTGTTCTTAGTGATTGAGTAGCACTCGATGCTGCGAAATGGGTCACCAGAACCCCCCCGGCCTCCCACGCAGAACAAAACCCCTGAAGAAGCGAAAGGAAAGAACAAAAAGTTGGCAAAGTGAGTAAGCATACATTATACTACATGCCCACAGAACCTCAGGATAAACACATTTTTAAAAAGATGAAAAAATATACACAGCAAATACACAATATATTACATTTGTGTATGATTGCTTATGTTATGAAGACAAGTGTGAGGCTGTTACAAAACACAAACACAGAAAAAAAGCATTGTTTAATGAATGTAGCTTGTATTTTTTAAGGATGATAAGACAAGGAGTAGTTACATGTTCAAGGCCACCATATAAGTACTACCTGCAGTGTGTTTCCGGGGTATTGTACGGATTGAGTATTCAAAGTCCAGCACCACCTTGTTGCTGAGGTGCAGATGGTAGTTCCTGGCTTCATCCATCAGGTCGCGGCAACTCAGGTTACCTTTGATCATCTCTTCCTTGGCCACTGTTCCAGTCAGGAACTCTACAGGGAGCAGGGGGAGGCGCACCTGAAGGAGAGACCAGCATAAACATACTGTGGTTGTAAAGGTGATTACGTAAAGCTGTGAACATACATAACACTAATTTTATAGACTGTTATGGAGCTAAACCTTCAGGTAATCAGTAAAAGAGGTCATAAAGTCTAACTTTACTAGAACTTGCACAGAGGTACTTCCAAACATACATATTAAACTTTAAGATTTTAAATTCAGGAAGATGCAACTTTCATGTAAGTTAGCTCGAACCCTTCTGATTGAGGCTATGCACTCTCTAACCTGAGACATGATCTGGTCCAGCCAGGCCTCATGGTGCTGTGGGTTTGCTTTCAGCCACTTCACTGCTGCATTGTACACCTGTGTCTCTGAGTGGATGTTGAGCTCACTGGAGGACAATAAAGTGCGCAAGTGCTGGGGGGACACGCATGTAAAGTCCTCACACTCCACTACCTCAGTGAAGTGTTCGCAGGCATAGCGGTCGGCCATGTCCATCAGGTCCACGCGATTGTGGCTTTCGGCAAAGGTACGAACCGCCAGGCAGTTGGTGGGGTGAAAATGGGCCTTCATGTACTCACAGCAGGCTCTCGCCACCAACTCCACCTAGCAGATCCAGGCAGTAATTAAGCAGTTTTACACAGAGAAAAAAATGTCTGTATGGTTTATTGGTTGATTGTATTTGTGTTTCTTTACCTGAAGGATGCAGGCAGCATAAAGCAGTGGCTGCACATTGTCCACAGTTAATGTGAGCTTGGAGGAGTAGGCAAAATGCACCAGGTCCTGGATGGCATCACCATCAAAGTCCTTGATCTCTATCAGTTCCTGCTTAGCCTCAGACATGTCTGACAGGAACATGGCCCTGAGGGAAGAAATGGCAACTTAGACACAAATAAGGTGAAACACACAAAGCTTGTGTTCTGCAAAAGCATTTGAAATACATAAAAATATATTTTATCTTTAAGTTTGGAAAGGACTCTGCCACTGGTCTTTACAGTTATTTGTTGTTTACTTTCTGTATGTTTAGTGCAAACATTTATCTGGCATGTAATGTGTTTATTGAAAATTGCTATTACAGGACTAGTTCAAATAATAAAACAGAAAAACAGAACATACCTGAAGTAAGGGATCACGCAAGCCAGCACTAGCTTGTGACATGGTATCAACCTACTGCCAACCTACAAAAAGAGACAAACACAAAATGCATGTTTGAAAAACAGGGCACACCCTGCATACAGTGCTAATAAACTCGCTGCATATTCACCTCCACAGTGTGATTGCTCAAGCAGGGCACTGTGATTTTGGCAGCTATTTAGAGGTTGGAAATAAATCAAACAACCACATACAACTTCAAATTTTGATTAATTAGGCTCTCATCTATTGATAGCTGAAAACACTAACATCAGTCGAGACATAAATATAGAACAAAAAAAAAACATTTTTTTTTTCTTTTTTCTCCTTGAGTCTGGACTGAGTGACCTACCTTCAGCGTGACATCACAGAGCTCTCCTACTTCATAGAAATGCCTGAGGGAGTTATGAAAGTCCTTCCAAGCCTCATGAGCTTCAAACACAAAGGACCCATCAGGCTCACAGTCTTTCGATGCCCTGTTTCCAGGTCGCTTCTCCTTGGACTTCAGATGCTTGGCATGGTCTGGCACCACATCCCCTGGTGCCATAGTTGGCTACAGGAAACAACACCTTTAAGAGAGATAAGAGACAATCAATTACAGAATGCATCTTTATGGTCAAAAAACAATATTACAATAATTATCACTCTCCATTTTGAAACGTGATAATCACAAAAGCTTTCTTAATCATACTGTAGAAAGTTACATTCATGAAATGTTCAAAATAATACATGGCCTCAAGTATTTAGGACCTCACTTGCTGATGAACTTTGGTCAAATTTAACCTTTGGCATGAAAACTGTGATCCACAAAATTTCTGTCACTAGTGCTGAAAAGATTAATTGATATAATCCACAGAAAATCAATCAGCAAAGTATGATTAATAACTTCAGTGTTTTTTTGTGAAAATGATTCATGAATCATTCTCTGGTTCCAGAGTCTCAACTATGAAGATTTGGTTCTTGTCAGTTTTATATTTGATGTTGTAGGGTTATGGAATAGTTCAATTTGAAGATGTCTTCAATTTTGGGATTTTGCAGTCTAGACAAATAAGTGAGGCATTGAAAAACAAACAGATTTACTGATGAGATGATCACTACTTGCACTCCTGTTTGTCACAATACAATTTCATGGAGAGGCTGTAAACAATAGTAAAACACAACTGCCCCTTTCCTAGTGATAGGAAAAGGGCCAACTCCTCCCGGACATTGACAAAATCATGTGAGAATAACTTGTAATCTGAGACAGAAACCGTAATTTGGTGTAAATAACATTCTACAGGCATTAATGGAGGAAAGAGAAGGGAAAGTAGTGGTGGGGGACATCGCCTGCCAGCTGAGCAAGTTTGGTCAGTATCCCTCCCCCTTTCATTGTCATTTAACCTTTACTCATTCAGCAGAGACTAGAGCCAAATGTTGGAAAAAATAGAGAACAAGCAGATTCCTCCAAGCTAACACAGCACACCACAAAGAAAATACAATGCAATCAAACCCAGAATATTTCCTACCTACTGCTGAATCTGGTGAAAATTCTCCACAGTTGAAATGTCACAGAGAAACTGAGAGCAGAAAGCCAGAGGGCAAAGCTCCACCCACACCTTACAGATGAGGCACTGTCTCTCTTTTAAGCTAGGTCTGCAACGCTGAATAGACTCAGTGTATCGCCCCCTCATCACTAGTCCTCTCAGCTTTAAGAGGAGAAACATCAAGTCCCATCATATGCACGAGTGATTAAAGGCTCTCTCCACAACTGCTCTACTTTACAGGTTCGGCTCCACTTCATGGTCTCTCATAACATGCAGGGACTCTTTCATTCAAGACAGATTCAGGATCTGTTGGAGCACTTTCATGGCCTTAATATGGTAACATCATCATGTTGTATTATTTATGATGGCTGAGATAGTCAATAATTTAAGCACAACTACTTGACTCCGCTGAGTACAAACTGAAAAAACATTAGTATGTGCCAACAGCAACCTCTTTTTCAATCCATATATATACACACCTTACCTACCTTACAAAAGGGACTCCCACTATACTGCACAACCAGCATATCACATTAGGTATGATGGTAAACAGAAGACAGGTGCGCACTCATGAGAATCTATTGTTGTCATGTCAAATTATTTTACCCACTCCTCTAAGAGCAAGCAGCAACTATTTGCAACCAAATGCTGCACTTGGTTTGCCCTTTGATCAATGACACTACAGTAATTACCCAACTAATGAGGCTGCTTCCTGCACGCTGCATTACTATACTTCCCTCACCGCCTTTTAGAAGATGGAGGTAGTTTGTGAACACAATTGTGCAGTCAGCTGGAAGTATTTTACATTTAATTCACCCGTTGAATAATCATATATTGCATTTCTTTTGATTACCTGTAACACATGCACCTTCTACTAAACCATCAAACCACGTAAGCAGCTCACAGAATTGTTTTGCACCAATGTATACCTATGCAGTAGATAGTGCTCGCTGTCTGAAAGAGTGTATCTTGCACAAGTCTAATCCTACTATGTACCAAAATATATAGTTAACTGACCCATATGTATGTGACAAAGAAGCTTTGCTAGCTACTCCAGGGCAAGAGAATACCCAGAGAAGATGCAAATATCTAAAATACAATCCCAGACATGCAGCCAATACACATAGCTAGCTGTTTAATGTAAACGACAGCTTCCGCCTTCATATGTCATTTAACATAATATTTGACGTGGCCACACGTTTGGAGTGCGATACCCAGAAATACTTACAGTTATGACAGTTGGGTTAGTAAAAAAGTATCGAGCACAACGGCTGACGAAAGCTGGACCAAAATATTTAGCATCAAACATAATCACACGTCAATAGTTTGTGAAGACGCGCTCGGATTACCAAAGGGGTAACGTTAAGTATAGTTATGGTAGTTAATATTGCCATATGTTATCGTCGTTAACGTTGTTTCTAGCGTTAAACCACATAGCAGTTTCTCTGTCTGAAACCAGACGGAACATAATGATGCGACACTTAAGAACATGATAAAGATAACTAGCATAACCAGATTGACAGTAACGAGAATAACGTTAACGGTTAGCTTGTTTGCTAACAGCGACTAGCAGCCAGCCTAGCATCTGCAGCTAATGTTAGCTCGCAAGGAATGGAAAATGTTTAACCAGGAATTTGGCGAAAATAGTAAACATATGATGGCGCACATTACTATGAAACCTTCAGGTATCGTTGCGTTAAGTAAAAAAAATAATAATTTACATACCTCATGTCGCAGCAAGAATTAAAATGCCGGCATCATTGAGTGAAATGTTTGGTATTAGCACGTTTGTTGTGGTTCCCTGTGCTTCATGGGTACTGTAGTTTAAAGCGTTACCTGAACAACTTCTTCTTTGGTTTGGCTGGCAGTCTAGACGCAGCGGTGGCGTATTGCTGCCCTCCCTCAGTCCGGACAACATCATTGGTACAAATCTACACATACCCCGTGTTATTAAAAGATGACCTGGTTTAAGACTCACTTCCTGTCTAACATATACAAGTGTTTGTATATGTTTATATACACACTTAGACAGACAGCATGCAGTAATGTGAATAAGAGTCTAGGAAGCCTCCCGTCTACGTTATGTATTGTTATTATTTTCCCAATTCAAAGCAAAAAAAAAAAAAAAATCAAATGACATCCGTCTCTTCTGACAAACTTAAACACCAAATGAGAGTAATGTGCAAAGTAAGGAAATGTTACGACAGTGCATACAATTATGTAACTATATTGGCCAATTAAATCTTTTCTAAAATAGCTGGAAGGAATCAGTCTGCTTCTATAGCTGCAACATAAACAACCAAAACACTAGCTAATACTTACATGCACAGTAATATTCCACTATTATTTCAAATATGAGTCGCGTAAACAGGATGCTCCAATTGGATATTCTGAATTACACTTTATTCCAAAAGGGGTATTTTCAGATTAAGACACATGGGATATGCTGGTATTATTCTGGTTTTAGGAGCATACTTTGGACATGTATACAGCCCATTCAGACTGTGTATCTCTTGCAGTCAGCTCTGTGTGTTGTCTAGCAAACAGTATGCACGACTGGGGTAGTGACGCATGCAAAAACAAAAGCCCACATTTCTGTTTGGAAGGAGAAACAAGCCAATTTTAAACATCACAAAAGACGGATATCAAGAGGCAAATATTGCAGCACTGAGCTTTTCAAGAAGGCGGCTGAAGGAATGAAACTGTGTTCATGTGAATGTCTTAGTAGGAATATCGTCTTCATTGAGACCTTTACTTACAAAGAAACCTTCACACAATTATCAAAGTTGGTTTATTTTAGAAGAGTGTAAATGTGTGCAGTTCATCGGCTGAAAATAACACACGAATAAAATGAGTTTTACAGGCTACTTGAAGGATGTACAATATTATTAGACACAGTCAGAGTTCAGGTTGGTGACGGCGTGAGGCAAACACAGCACGATGTCCAGGTGTCCTACTTGTGCTGCTTCCTCTTTTTCAGGAGTGCATCCCGTAGAGCGAGCTGGAGAGGAAACACAAAATATTTTCAGTTGAAATGTGAAGACCGTTTCACCTTCGTACTCAATCAAACAAACGTATGAAGAGTCAGATACAGCAGCTCCTTCTGACTGACAGGTCTGACTCACCTGTTTCTCTCTGAAGGAGCGTTTGCCTTTGGTTCGGACGTTCTGACTGTGTCTCATCATCATGAAGTTCTTCGTCCTCCTCTTCTCCTTGTTGCTGGTGCTGGCGTGTGGGTTCAGCTTGGTCCGCTTCTTCACAAACTCCTTCCGGTCGGTCCGTCCCGCCTAGAAAGACAAACGCGTCGTTAGAGCCGAGACAAATGTTTGACGGAAAATCAATCAATGTCTATTTGAATAATCAAAAATGCTACAAATAATTACAGGGATGCAAGACACTGACTCTAGACAGGCTGTGTGATGTGTACGCTATGGGTTTGATGTGTCCTACATGGGCAACTTCTGCTGTGTTTGACCTTCCACCTTGATTCAGAAGCCATCTATACACGGCTGACACGGCACTCACATACATAATATGAGGAAAACCTCTTGTTAACCGTAACAAGTTGATTATCACGTTATCCCCACATAACAAGGCTTGTTTTATCAGGATAACGGCATTACAATAAACTAATCTGTAAACCCGGCATACTAATCAGCCCACAGTTAGCGTGAGGTTTTACCATCGCTGTTGCCAGGCGCGTTTCCTTGTCTGCTTTTGGTTTCTTGTGCAGTTTCTCAATATTCCTCAAGGTCAGCAGCTCCCCTCTGAAAGATTTGTGGGAAAAAAAGAGTTTCACAAAAAACATTCTGTCGGAAACTTCCTCTCTGTAAATGAAGCTCTGGGCTCAAACAGCTTTCTAACCTGCTGTCGCGCTCGTCGTCGCTGTCCACAGTCTTCCTCTTCTGGCCCTTGCCCGGTGCAGCGTCGACCTCCTTGGCCATCTGGGCCAGACGGATCTTCTTGAAGTCGTCTTGAGTGAGGAGCCTGCTGCCGCTGACCGCCGCCGCTCTGGCTTTTCTCTCCTCGACGGGCATACTCTGAAGCTTCTCCGCCTTACGAAAACACAGGAACGCCAACATTAACACCAACACGCAACGAGCCACCGGCAGCTTCATGGGCAGTGCAGTTTCACTCTCACCACTTCTCCCGTGTCTTCATCAGACGAGTGGTGAACGTCCACCCACTCCCCGTCTTCTTCGTCATCACTAATGCTGGCACTCTCCCAGCCATCTGTTGTGCAATATGAAAAATATACGTATTAGCCTAATATTGATCACACAGCGTGATTCTGCTTTACAGATCAGCTCAGGGATCCAATCCTATGAATAGCTGTTTACCTTCGTCCTCCTCTCCCTCTTTGTTCTCCTCCTCCACCTCCAGGACTTCAGCTCCGGGGATGTAGTCTTTCGCCTCAAGCTCTCCGTAGTCTTTGATCTTGGCCTCTGCTGACGCCTCTGTGGGTCTCCCCTGGACAACAGGTAGCAGGGATTACAGTTACATTTCAATATACATACTAATGTACTGCTTTGTCAGTATTATAGGTTTCCTCTGTTTATAAAGCACACACAGGGGTTATAAACTCTTAATTGTATAATTTGCATATAATCGAACCTCTATATCTATTATTTATTATCAAAGAGATGATTTCAGTTTTTAATAAGTGTTGCTTTGGCTCAGTTGGCTCACCCTGTCCTTCTTGTGCAACATCTGTGGATTAAGACTCCTGAACAGCTGGATCAGTCCTCTGGCAGACATCATCACATCTGAGGGCAAATACAGGCAAAAGCGTGTTGTTTTGTGAGGGAACATAAGTGCATACATATGCTACTCGTCCTCTAATTAGTGCATGCAGAACTGTTAGAAAGAAAAACAGGCAGCCACTCACTCTTGTCTTTGTGGGTTTTGTACTGAGCCAGGTCCTGAAGCAGGTCTTCTGTGATGGCGAGCGGGCAGCGGGCCGTCACTTCCTTGATGGCATTGATACTTGAGTACAAAAAGGGGTAAAATACACTATAACACAGCACAGTAGAAAGATCTGTGTGGATATTTATTTCTGAACATTTTTTCTTCACATTTTAGATGAAACCAGGAAGTGGACCAGGCTGCTACTCACCCCACAGTCATGACCTCCCCGGAGTTTCTGTCTGTCACAAAGTTGTTGGCGATGGTCATGATTACAGGGTCGATGATCTGCACAAGAGGGAATGTACGAGAACTGTTACACTGGAATCCCAGAGTTAAGTTCACGGTAATGAAATAATAAATGTGCAGATCTTAACGTACATCTGGTGGGACGAGCTTATGGGAAGCCTGAGCAGCACACAGGAGAATCTTTGTTACCTCTAGAAAGACAAGAGTTTTTAAAACATGTCTTATCAGCAGACTTTCATTTTCTTTTACTGTGAGCTATTTTTACCTCTTTGATGGGGCTGCAGAAACCTCTGGATGAAGGGATAAAAATTGAAGAGGAAGAGCTGAAAAAAAAACAGTATTTATTACACAACCCTGATTAAAAAAAGGTTGGAACAGAATGAAGCATCTGCAAACAAACTTGTTTACCTACAACAGTTTTACAAAGTGTTCCTGAGCCCATGTAGTAACATCCTTTATGCAATCATGTGTTCAAAAAATGGTGAACCTCGCTCCATCCTCGCTTGTGAACTACTGAGCCTCTCCAGGATGCCCCTTTCATACCCAATCATGATACTATCACCTGTTACCAATCAACCTGTTTACCTGTGGAATGATCCAAACAGGTGTTTTTGGAGCGTTCCAAAACTCTCCCAGTTTTTTGCTGCTCCTGTCCCAACTTGTTTGAAACATGTTGCTGCATCAAATTCAGAATGAGCAGATAATTACACGAATCAATACCTCATGGATTCCAACCAGTCTGGATATGAGATCCATCATCATGATCTTCACCTCGAAACGCTCTTTAGAGTCTTCCAACTGCTTCAAGAGCTTCTCTGAGAAATCTGAGTAAAAAGGGATATTTGACAGTTCAGACTTCGGTACACTGCAGCACAAAACGACAAATTATTTTCTGCAGTGGAGACGAGAGGTGAGCCTACCTTGAGGATCATGAATAAGGTGAATAGCGGAGAAATTGAAGACTTCCGCTTTCCTCTTTTTCTTGTGTTTCTGCCCAAAGAGTTGAAACAATGAGCTGAATTCATTTAAACACAAATGTAACAGTATGAGTCACGCTTCTGCAGTGCGGTCACAGCGGTGCTACCTTCAGGACTTTCATCGCCTTTTCCAGCTTCTTCTTGTTTTTCGTGGTTTTCTTGCCAGTCGAGTATCTCACCTTCAGGTCCCGGACTGAGGGTCCCTCCGTCTGAAAGATAAGACTGATTTTTCACAAAACCAGCACAACAGAGCTACAGATTTGTCTGGGTTTTACATGCATGACACAAACTTGCCTCTGATTCTGAATCACTCTCATTTTTCTCGTCATCATCTTTGCCCAGAAAGAATTTAAGACCTGCAACAAGGATCTGAACAGGAAGAGAGGCAGGTGAGAATGCACAGGGCTGTCACTCATACTGTATAATAAACAAAGCGTTGTTTCAAATGTAAAAAAAACTTACCTTTGTCACCTTGGAGAAGCATGCTGTTGTAATGACATTAACGGTCTTGGCATCATTCCTAAGACATGAATAAAAAGACAAGAATGTTATTATCTTTTTTTTAATTAAATCTTTATTTAAACAGATGAGTCCCATTGAATTTCTTGTAAAATGAGAGCTCTACAGAATCATTAAATCCAGTGTACCAAAAAAACTCACCATATATTCCTTTTGTAAAGCTCAACCATGACATCTAAGGAGATCTTTGCTGCTATGGGATTGCTGTCTCTCAGCATGGTGTACATGAAGTTCTGTAAGGTCTGAAACACACAACAGTAAAACACAGACAGTGAGTGGTGGCTGTTTTTTAAGCACCATTCGAACCTGTGTGTGACGCATGTGTGTGTGTACTTACTGTGTTAACCTTGTTGTTTTTGTGCTTAGCATTGATGTTTTTGATATCGGTTACAATATGTGTGTACAGTGTCTGTGGAGAGAGAAAAAGCAAATGTTGACTTCTGGAAGGCGAAGAGGGAAACAACAAAAGAGCACACAACATGAGAGAGTCAACATGTGGACATAAATGGACACATACAACACCAGAAAAGCAATCAGCTTGGTCTGGTGAGGTTTTTATAGACAGACTGCACAAATTCACCCTCTACCCCAAAACTACTTCCAGTGCGTTTGCCTCTCCTTGCCACTTAGGTATGGAAGGAAACACTAAAAACACCTTTAATATGCAATATCTACTGAAATATCAATGCATCCTACAATTTCATGGAAAAAATGAAACTACTATCCGATGCCTACATGCTACCGTAGATATTCGAGGGCTGAGTGCTCTAACCTTTCTGAGAAGCTTGTCGTGACATCGCAGCAGCTCAAAGAAGAGCTCCAGGAGACCAGAGGGGTCGATCAGATCTTTATTCCTCAGAAGAATAAGAGCTTTGCAGAAGGTCTGGCAAAGACCAGGAAGACACAAAATCATTTCAGTGATAAGAGACACCTCATCTGCAGAAATATCAGCAAACTCATGACGATCAGTTACTTGATATGGATGACAAAAGAAGCTGCTGTGCTGACAGATGTTCTCACCATTCTTAGGTCTGGCTCTAGGACTGTGTGGTAACTCAGTAATAACTCAGACAGCTCTTGTGGAAAGGTGGACAGGTGCTGCAGGTAGCAGTGGCCAACCTAGAGGACAATAGGAGATTGAATAGACAACGTGTCGACTATGGGAGAGTACTGCATTACTGGTGATACACACAGTCTCAGCTGTGGGTACAAGCTTAAACACAAACAGTACCTGAGCAAGAAACATGACAAGCTCCGCCAGGTCCTTGTTCGGCTTGTCAGGCTGCAGTTTGAAGATCTGAACATTGGACTGGTAGTGTCGAAACTGCTGCAGAAACTGTTGACAGCACGACAACAACCACTCGTGATTCACTACTGCAGCACACTGACAGTTTTCGTATGCTTAAACCAACAGGTAACAGCAGGTCTACTAGCTAAAACTTTAGCAATGTTGGCTAACAACACTTACCTCATCTACGTATGACTGTGGATCTCTCTTAATAAGATTCTGCAGCTGTGGCAAATTGTTTGGCAATTTGTTGTTCTGTCGTCCGGACATGGTTTACGACAAAACTGGCAGTATGTTTAGAGAAATTTCTGAAAACCAGCAGATTTTACACTGCATGCGTGGACAGTGTGGAGGCTGCCATTCAGCTAGCAGGCAAATCTAAACGTCACATCCGGCCCAGTCAGCTCACTTCCGCTCTCAGTAAAAGAAGCGTTATTATTTTGCAGCTGTTCTTGTGAATTTAAACGACGCAGCTAAGCTTCATATTGTAAAAATATTGTTTATGCGACCACTTTCCTTACGTACCACCTTGGTCAACGTTAAATTTGACCCAGGGCTCGTGTTGCGAAGCGAGAAGCAGGCTAGCGTTAGCATGCTAGCTAGGTTGTTCATAACAAGTCAGTGCGTTTGGCAAATTTACCGTTTGTATTGAAGTATTTCGTGTCAACTTTTAAGTCATTTACCTTTTTATAGATGATTATCAGTCGCACTAATGTAGTTAAACGGGGAGAGTGAAGTGACAACGTTAAAGTTAGTAGGTTTCCTTGCTAAACCAATCTAAAACGCCTCTTTCAAAGTTTTATTCTTAAATAACATTCTCAGATATTTTTTAACATAGTAGAATGTTTGGAAACAAAATATGATATATATGTTTTCAGTCTGTTTTTCTTTGATGGTGCATTCTGCAGGATTTGCACTTCATTGACTCCATCAATAAACCAGACGTGCAAAGAGAGAAAAATGGCTGTCTAACACATTGAGCAATAAGAGCTTTATTTTGTTTAAAGGGGCAACTGAAAAGCCGCTGAGGCCCAAAAACTAAACTGAAAGATTTTCGGGACACAAAGCAGTATTTCCAGAATTAGTTAACAGTGATGTGATTTTTGGCACCACATGGTGGTGAAAGTGGTATAAGACAACTTCTGCTGCTTTCTGCCACTGTATCTGTAGAAAATGACACTGGTTCATCCGTTAACTCGGGTGAGCGTTCATTCAGGACAATTATGTTCAAGGAGTCCATACAAGGAAAAGACAGTAACATGAGCACCTGCACAATATGTATTCCATTTCAACATTCAGGCAAAAAATGAAAATATGAATTCTACAATGATCGGTCTTTGTATTGTTCATTTAATTTTATGGTCAATTATGAGGCCGTTGTTTGCTTTTCTGCAGCGTTACTATGGGTTGAAAAATTAACACCAGTATAATGCAGAAAATCACCCAAACTACAAAGCCAAAAATGATAAATTAACACTCACTGACAGCCTCAGCACAGATTCAACATTATAAGCTTTGTTATTGCAATACTGTATAGTAACCTATGTAGTGTATACAAAGTCATTTTCAAGTCATCAACTGTTCTACAGGTGCACAAGCTTCTCTTCCTCAGTGGTTTTGTTAGTCAGCAAGCTTGGAAAAGCTGTATTAGGTTAATGTTTATATAAATGAAGTTTGGAATGTGTTGGCAACTGTTTACACAGCATGAATGCGCACAATAACAAAGTTCGCCAATTTCAAAAGTATGCCAAAAGGCAATGTGAAGTAAAAGTCAGGAAAATATTTAATATTTTTCAAATGAAACTTTCCTCGACATAACATTTTAAATGTATCCAGTTTAATTTTCAGGAGATGAATATGTACACTTTTAATTTCATCATTTACCCTCAGGTAGTGAGCAATTACTGTATAATAGATTTACAAAGCAAATACTGACATAGTATTCTGTCAAGGCATGTTCCAGCATCAAAACAGGATTCAAAATACACAAGTACAATTTTGTTCCACATAAAATACGAAGTCATTCATCACTTTCAGAGTTATTTTAGAATATCCAAGAATCTGGAAAAAAAAACAAAAACATAAGTGTTCTCTTGTTGGTGACAATAAGAAATACAATCAGCAGTTCCCATAAATGCACTGAAAAAGAGTAGCAGCCAAAGAGCGAGAACTCAAAAAGCAAACATAAAAATATAGACTTCTTTAAAGGATGTACTCTTGAGAGCTGAATGTTTTAAGGCATTTTAAAAACATATAGTGTAATTTGGCAATTTCTGCCTGTGTCAACTCTCCTCCATTTTTGTTTTGCTCTTGTGAAACAGTCATCCAGCCTCTACATGACGGCGATATGTGGTTTCTACTATCCTGAGATGTTTTCCTCTGCTTGAAGGCATCTGAGGACATAGAGGATCACTTGATAGCAGAAGATATACTGGTCCTGTAAGAACAAAGGGACAACGTGTGAAAAAAAAGTGAACCAAAGAGATGTCGAATCAATACAGCTAAGAGTTAAGCTACTTCATCCTAAACATGAACGTTAAAACTCACCTCTGTTTGGACCATTCCGTGTCTCTGAAGTCTCATGTTCCTTACGACGTCTGAAATATCAAACTGCAAAACATCGTTTATTAGATTGTGATCATACTGAACGAGAAGAGTGCAAATAAGAAAAGAAGCTTCCTTATAAACAAGACATAAGATCGTCTACTTACATCCGCATCTTTACTGATGAGACCCAGCACCACGTCTACACAGATGAGGGTCCCTGATCGACCAATGCCTGCGCTGCAGTGTGTGATTATGGGCCCCGATCGATGAGCGTGCCTCATGTAGGATATAAATGTGAGCAGGTGCTCGGGTTGCGAGGGCGTTCCGTGGTCGGGCCATCCCGTGTAGTTCAGATGAGTTACATGCTGGATTTCATTGGTCTAAGGAGGGAGGAACTCCTATGTTAATGTGCTTATTGAAGTTTAAATTATCAAAAGAAAATTAAATCTCTCTATATAAGCCTACCTGGACATCTTTGACCTCAATGAGTCGGATGACAAAGTTGTCGAGATGCTGGTCTTTGATCAGCATGATCTGTAACCTGTCGTCCACCATCTCTGCTGTCCTGGGTGTGTCTGGCCAGTACCGCTGACATTTCACTTTCCCCGCCTCTACTTCCTGGGTCATCATGGCGATCACGTTGGACTTCTGCTCCCAGACCATTTGCCAGAAGTCACCCAGAGTGGTGGGTAAGGGACCCTGACAGGCGATGTACATATAGTTCTCATCCTTCACTGACATTTTGATGAAGTTGGCGTTGATGTAGCCCCCGTCTTCGCCCAGCATGACTCGGGTTGTGTCAACTAGAAGAGATGCATGCAAAAAAAAAAAAATTCAAATTACGTTCAACATTTTAAGTATCCACCTTTGCATTAAGTGACATTTATTGAAAAAGCCCTCCAGTTTCCTGTTAGGATACACTGTACAAAACACCAACCAAGAAATTAGTGACTTTTCTTACAGGGAACAATATTCTTGTAACGATTCTTCTTCTTGTTCTCCTTCGTCTGACCTATTAAACAGTCATCCAGAGGCTGGAGATTCTGAAGATTCTGCCAGAAAGGAAAACAGATGCTCATAAAAATCTCATGGATTTCAAAGAATTCACCAGCATTGAAACTCAAAGTGGATTCTTACTTCGAACTCCTGCAGCGGGACTTTCTGCTCCAGGAGGCCCCTCATCATGCTGACCACTGTGTTGAGCTTTGGTCCTGTGTACTGGCCATCAGGGACCACTTTGACGAGGGGCAAAGACGTCAGCTCATCCTCCGTGATGATTGGCCCGTCTGGGGGAAGACAGAATGGAGGGCCAAAACAGCAATTGCAAACATAATTAAATGATGACAAAATTATAATGCTAAAAAACAGTTCAGGAACTGTGTATAAAGTGAGAAGTGTTGAAAGTCAGTTGTACCATCTCTCAATCTGGAGTCTATGTTTTCAATAGGCAGGTCATCACTTCCCCACGTGATTTCATCTTCCTCTGGTTGTCCGGCACTCATTTGCAGATAGCTGTTAATTTGAAAACATTGACAATGAGAATTGAATATATTGACAGTACACAATTTTGACAGGTGTAGATCCAAAATGCTAATCTTACTTTTCATTCCTCGGATCATCAACACTTTCCTCTTGCCATTTCACTTTCCGGGAACTCTATTATGGAACAGTCATCAAAAAAACAAGGGAAAAAAACAGATATGAGCTGCAGGTAGTTTCAAAGTTCACTAAGTGTGGTGTTGGGCTTGATTTGTACCTCTGGGGAGTCTTCAGGTAAAGATGAGCCATCACAGTCTGTGTCCTCTGAAAGCTCTGCGCTGTGCTCCATCTCTCTTTTCTTCTCTAGTGGACCATCTTCATAGTCTGTAAAACATGGGGGGTCCAGTTTGTCAAATTCACAACTGTATTATTTGATTTACCAATTAATTAATATTGTTAATAAAATTACACAATGTTCAACATTGCTCTAATGTGATTTTTCCATACATTTTCTAGCCTGTGTGTTATTACCTATTGGTGGTATTGGAGGGAAACTACCAGATTTCAGCTCATCGTGGAGAGTACGCAGCTTACTCTTCACTCTGCTGTCCTCACTCAGGTCTGTCGGCAACAGGAAGGAGAGCGGGTTGTTTGCAAAAAAAAAAAAAAGTCACATTGTTGCAAAACTAATACAAATGCCAGAACGCATAGAAATGTTTTGGGTCTCTGATTGTACCTGTGTTTCCATTGCACTTGTCAGAGTTGATGGGCAAGTAGGCCAGGTATGTGTTTGGGTTCTGGTCTGGCGGTCTGGACACTATTAGCTGCACCAGGCCTTTAGCTTTCCGGATGGTGGTGACAGCTTTGGTGTGGGACACACCTGTCATTAGCTCTTCATTCACCTGCAAGAAAAAGATAAAGTCATAATTAAAATGATTAAAAAGAGAAGGTTGTGAATTGTTTTGTCATATGTCATATTGTGGGCAGAGGTCAGCAGTTAAAAACTACATTAATTAATATGACCTTAAATTCTGAGCAGCAATTGTCAGACATCACTCACTTTTAGCAGCCTGTCTCCCACTTGCAGTTTGCCTGAGGACTCTGCTACCCCTCCTGATGTGACGGACTTGACAAAGATCCCCCTCTCCCCTCCAATCACAGAGAAACCCAGACCTCCAGAGTGCGGCTTCTCCAGATGCAGCTTAATGATCTCCTCCTGCATATTCACCAAACAAACGAGAAATCACCTTTAATTCAGGATTCAAGGGGAGAACTGTTTGGTGGTGACGTAGCTAGTGAAAGAATGCTATCAGACGTAAGCAGTCGCGCTTTGATAATAACTACCAAAATATTATTCTGATGAGAATATTTCTTCATGTATTCATCTCAACAATACATCAAATTGCTGTAACCATTTGCCTTTAAACAAGTTTTAATTAAGCTCATCAACAATATATAAAGCGAGAAAATAAAAATGCACGTCTTAACTTACCTCTAAAGGACAAAGTGCTGCAAGACACTCTGCATCTCTTGGATCTTCTCCTTTAAGAAACCCTTAAACAGAAAACAATATTGCAATTATGTGCAAAGTAATAGACGATGACATTTCCATATGAGACATACAGTATATAAGAGGTGAAACATACCATTCATGCTGGATGACACCTTGGTGTTGATGTTGGCGTTAAGAAAAGAGACAGTTTTCTGCCCGGGGGAGACAGGCTTTCCATCCCTTTTAGCCACAGAAAATAGAAAAATAAAGTTATTAAAATGATGGCATGTATAACATCACGAGCTAAAAACAACATTCTCTAACGGCATCTGGAAAAGCAACAATGACTTAGCGCGAAAACAGATTATTTGTAAGACTACCTCGTGGCCTTGAGGGAGAGGTTGTCGAGGGAGAGCTCCAACAGTCTGGTGCTCTCACTGAGAGTCAGGTCCTGGGTGGGGGCACCGCAGATGTAGTGAACTAGATCAAGTGGTCTCAGGCTGCCTTCCTCAAAGGCCATCGAACCTGGCAGGATGTCTTTCACAAACAAGACACCGTATACGCTGTCACTGCCACCGTCCAGTACCAAACCTGGTGATACAGCATGGAGTAAAACAATTTAGGCTTGACTTGAACAAATGATTTTTGATGCAACATCTGGGAAAGCTTGCATAGCCCTTGAACAGACAATGTACGGTGCCTGAATTTCAAATGAGACTTTTATCTTGTTAATGAGTGACTGTTTCTTACCCAGTGGTTCTTGGCTGCCCTTAAAACAAATGTCAGGCAGCAGGTGGGCTTCTATGGGGGGCTTGGGAGCCTCCAAGACCCTCCCTACCACCAAGTCAACCACACAGGGGGCTGCACGCACAAGATTTACCACCTCGGTGTGGCCCATATTGCTCACATCTGTGTTGTTTACCTGGAGATGGAAAATGAAAGATTCATACATTATGGAAAGGAATAGTCACACAATTTGGGAAACACGCTTACTTCCTTTCTTGCTGAGAGTTATATGAGAAGGTCGATACCACTCTCACTTATACTGTGTAGTAAATAAGAAGCTGTCCAAAGTAAAAACAGGCGGGCAGAGCCAGATTAACTGTTTCCCACTGCTTCCAGTCTTTAAGGAAGCTTAGCTAATCAGCTCCTGGCTTTAGCGCCACAGTTCATGAACAGGCATGAAAGTGGCATTGATCTTCTCATCTAACCCCTTGCAAGAAAGTGAATACACACAGTTCCCAAACGTTGAACTAGTTCTTTAAATGAAAACCACTTTTGAGAATAAATTTGAAACAATTACTCTCTTAGTGGTACTAATGCACCAACAACACAGCATGGGATTTGTGATGGATCCGTACCATAATCATTCGGTC
This sequence comes from Chelmon rostratus, assembly GCF_017976325.1. NCBI lineage: Eukaryota > Metazoa > Chordata > Actinopteri > Chaetodontiformes > Chaetodontidae > Chelmon > Chelmon rostratus. Next base: position 16,753,838 of record NC_055676.1, on the reverse strand, counting down.
CCCGGGCCTGAGCCGTCCGTCTCCTTTGGCTGGATCCTGGACGATGTCATGGATGTAGCATCCGTGATCATTACCTTTGGTGAGGGTGAAGCCCAGGCTGCCTTTTTCTGACTTCACCAAGGAGACCTTGAGCTCAACTTCCTAAAAGCAGACATGAGTCACAGTTACAGGAGTTACTCTTGAGCTTAATAAGATATTTAAAAAATCAGATCCATATTACAGTTTATGAGTCAGACTTCTTGGAAATTTTTAGATCACTAACTTTCCATCTTGAACGCTTCTCTTCCTCAGTTCTTACCGGGACCAATTCCTCCATGTCATGTCCATTGCCAGACAAGGTGAGGTTTAAGGGCAGAGGCAGTGGAGGAGGCAGGGGATCTGGGCTTGGAGCAGTGGGGGGGAGGGCCTCCAGATCAGCTGTCATGGGGGATGAAGGACACCTGTCCAAACAACAAGGACTAAATTATATGAGATATCAGAAAATCTAATGAATGCAGATGATATGGCTATTAGACCCCATTAATACCCGATATTAAAATGTAATCTGTATCTAGACATGTTTACCAGATTAGGAAGATACATGTAAATGCAAAGTTTTGTAAATGCATCATGATCAGAATGTGTTTGGATCTGCCTGACCACATCTGCGGGTAGTCTGGTTCACATTGTGTTTGGATCTTAGGAACGTGTCAATCTGTACAATGCGCTGGCATCAGTTCACAACATAACAGTGGTATAGATAGTTGTTTTTAGCTAACATGAAATATATGTGGTTTAAATTTAGAGCGTGAGCAAGCAAAAAGGCTGAAAGAAACACGTTCTTCTGTCTAGTTCCCTTATACATCTGTTCTGTGCCACAAAAGTACCAAAAGATGCGTTACTCAACAGAACTGCAAGAAAATTAAAGAAATACCAGTGGAAAATGAATGACACACAGTAATGAAGATAACAAAAATGCAATAAAAGTACCAGGTGTAAATGCAAAGACAAGATCAGATTTATTATTCATATGGGATGAACAGATTTCATTTAATACCAGTGTAAATGGGGTGTTACATTATCACTGATCAGGTACCTCTTGCTAAGGTCCGACCGCGTCATTGACAGGTTTGGGGAGTAGAAGGCTGAGTGGATGGTTTCGTCCAGCTGACCAGTGCTGTCGTAGCGTCCCAGTCCCAGATTGCTGCTGGGGGTGTGGTACACACTCTGGTCCCAAGTTTTCCTGCTGTGCTCCACAGCGCTCGGGCTGAAGGCTTCTTCCACCTCCTCATCCCCATCAGTGCTGTCACTGTAGCTGTTGTGTCGGCCGGGGGTTTTGAAACGCAGCCTATCTAGGGCCTCCTCCACCATGAACTGACTCCTCTTGCTTTGTGTATCCAGAGGAGAGGTTGTTCTGCCGAAGTTCAGGCTGGACTCTGCCTGGGTCAGTGGCTCCTTTCGGGGTGATGGCATGGGTGTCTGGGAGGAAATATGTTAAAAGTAAGTTTCCAACAATTACTGGTACTTGTCCACACAGCAGTTAGGGACGAAAAATGTAAAAATATTTACTGACTCACCAAAGCTGAATTGTCCATTTCAGGAAGAACCCCATGTTCAGGTCTACAGAGGAGCAAAGTCACCTCCTGTCCTGTTCCTCGCAAGGCTGATATCACCTCCTATGTGAAGGAACAGGAGAACACACACTTCAAAATAACTTATGCTTTCAAACAATGTTCTATTCCAACTTGATTTCTAGCTGTGAGCGCAGCAGGGAGAGATATCCCACTTACATGTTGCGAGAGTCCTTTGAGGGAGGTTTGATTGACCCGCATGATGACGTCGCCCACTTTGATGCGACCGCTCTCTGCAGCCGGTTGGCCAGGAAAGAGCTTTTTAACCCGCACCATGCTGGAGCCGTGGGGCTCGTCTGGGATGCTCTCCTCTCGACTAAAACTGAAACCCAGCCCTGATGTGTTCTTCAACAGGCACACCTCAAACACATTATCTGTGGGGAAATAGACATGCAGGTACAGTGAACTGGACACTCTTTATGCTAGATGTGTTAGTTGTGTGATAAACTGGTAACCTGTCCAGCGTATACTCAGTCTCTAAGCCAATATATGCTGGGATAGGCTTAACTTTCCCTGATCCTGCTTAGAATGAGAGATTAGAGATAGTGGATGGATTAACAAATAGTGGGAGGGACAAAGTAATTTCAGATGAAATACAAGTACATGGTGGATTACAAATAGTGCAGTCATATGTAACTACCCACAAGGGCTGCTCCATAGGGGGCAGACCAGCACCTGTTTGAGCTCAAGATAGATTGTGACATCAGAATAAAAAAAATCATCAGTATATCATCTTCTGAAGTTGCCTTTAAAACAGATTCACAAACTTTTCTTTCTCTTACTTTACTAAGAAGTCATTAACAAGATGTTTCCTGTAGGCTTCACAAATCCTTCCAGACACAAACTCAATTATCTAAAAAAGCACTTGGGTGACTGAGGAAATTAAGTTATTGTACCATGCAAATGCTTTGCTCAGCATATAACCATAGTCTGGTAATCTGAAAAAAAAAAAAACCCAGACAGACCCGTGTGCACATTGAAAGCATTATAGGTGTCTGTAATTGCACCCCCTGTCTGAAGTTAATCAGGCTTCGGCTGTCCGACTTCATCTTCCAAAACCACATTCTTATTAGTATCTAATTCCCACTACTCAGCAAGGAAACACTGTCTGTGACTAACACTAAAACACAAATTCAGGAAAAAGACTGCCATAACACACCACATCTTCACCAAGATGAAACCTACTGTAGTTCACAGTTAATCATAGATATTCTTTTTATCATAACTTGGAAGTGAGGAAGAAGCAGCAGGTTCACATGTAGATGCTATGGCTGCCCATCAATGAGCAGTTACGACAAAATAAAAACGTATTATCAAACTGCTTGAGAATCCTTAGTTGTGAGGCATGTTGTGGCCTCACCTGGTGTAACAAAGCTGTACTCCAGTTTTTCTTTGACCTCAAGTGGCTGCTCTTTGCCCTTGGTCTGGTCTCGGTTGCTGGCGGCACATGGTGGAGTGCACTGAGGTGTGAGGGGAGCATGGACGCTGTCTGCAGGCAGATGACCCTTCTCCAGCAACAAGTGCACTGTCTGAGGGAGCAAATAAATTGACTTTAGTGGGCACCCGGGTAGCAACTAAACAGCTTGTCAGCAGGGCGCTCGTGGTAAATGTCACCACACCTGCCCAGTGTCTCTGAGAGCCTCCACTGCCTGCTGATGAGTGGCTCCCTCCAGACTTTTACCATTGACGGCCACCACGCGATCACCTAAGCAGAGGACAGACAGAGCAGTTACGACATAAAAAGAGTCAAAACAGATGGAGATGTACTCACGTTTGTTCCAGTAGTTCTGATGCAGTTAAAAATGAAGTCTTTCATGCAATGACTTATAACATCACTGTTTGGGCCGGTACCTTTGTGTATCCGTCCATCGAGCTCAGCAGCTCCTTTTGGTATGATGGCCTTGACGTAGATGCCTCCATGTCGAACAGTTGTGTTCACTCCCCCCTAAGAAACGAACACACCTCTTAGTCTAACCAGTCAGAGAGAAATAGCTCATTATGTATTTTGAATGGGGGTTGATGGTGGGTGTGAATGTTTTTTTCTTTTTTCAGTATAATTAATGAATGATAAATACTTTGTCTTTACCTAGGGTTCAGAAATATAATCTTAGTACATTACACATAATTATGACATTATTAAAAAAGTTATTATCTGCAAAGCACAGCCTCAGATGGAGTGAACCATAATGCTAATACCCTTTCACCTCACCCTTTGACAGCCAATATCATTGTATGCCAATAATGTCCTTTAAATCTAAATTCATCTTTGGCTGAATTTTTAAATAATGTAGACAAAGCATTTATCATATCACAATTATGAATTAGTTGAAAATGAACAAAATCTCCACTGTGGTTAAATCTAGATTATCAGTGATGATGTGAATTTCTATTCAGTACTCATGTCACTATGATGGTCTCGATTGTGGGTTTATTGTTAAGATGAATTTCATGGTTATTTCAGTTTTCCTATTACTAATATGACACAACACTCAAGCAGTCGTTATTCTAAACACATTTGCCAGCAACCCTGGTCTGACCACACACGGCCAAGTGATTTGTTATTGTGGAGTAAATGAATCCATGTTAATCAATAAGGGGTTCAAAATCCGTGAGAGAAAGTATATTAGTGGCACTCCAGCCAGTCATCAGCAAACAGGCAGGAAACCATAAGAAAAGTTCACTAACTAGTCCTGTTAAAACTGTGAAGGTACTAAAGATCTTGTGTGGATATATTACAAAAAATCCTTAATAATTAAAAAACAAAACAAAAAACAAGACAGCATGCAATAAGAATTAGGTAGACAATATTCCCACAAGAGCTTCCAGACAACAGACAACAATCAGCGTTTAGAAAGCAAACCAAACCAAGCAACATATAAACCCAAACGGACAACAGTGACCAGATGAGTGGGAAAGGGGCCAAAACAAAGAGAGGCTGAAAACCTTGCCGAACAGTACCGTGACACTTATGCCCAGGCTGCTGTCTTTTTTGGACAGCTCAACGTCAAATAGTTCTCCTGGACGGAGACTATTGACCCCTGGGGCATTACCATTTAAATTTTCCATGATGTATTCCTGCAAACAGAGAACAGGGTATTAAGTTGAATTATCACAAGCTGGAACATGCAGAAAGAAAAACGGGATGAAGGTGAGGAAGCTGGAGTCGGCAGTGTGGAGAAGAAAATGAGCGCATATTACATTCAAGGAAGGCCATGCAGTGTATAGGCAACAAAATGCATTGCATTGACATTGTAAATGCAATGACAGGCAAAGGTTATATACAACAGGCAGTTAGTTGTGCCAAGCATCTGAAAGGTAATGTGTAATGCTTGTTTTCTGGAAGGACCATTCTTATCCTGTAATATATAAAAGTTTATCTTTGTTACACCTGGATTAAAAAAAAAACCTTTTGCAAGTTTTGATTGATAGATCTCCTGAGTACACAACTACTAAGTAGGATGACTGATTAAAGCTAAGTTTCAATTTATTACAATTAATTCATAAACACAAAGGCTGCACCTTTTTGACTTTGAGTTTCTCTTGACTACTGGAATAAGTCTCCTCATCCATGTCCGAATCCCCCCAGTCAGAATGCTCGGAAACTTTGGGAGCTTCCAACAATTTAGCTTTCCTAGTTTTGGGTGGCAGAGCCGGCGGCGTAGGATCCACACCCACGTTAGGTTCTGGTCTATGATGCTGGGCAATGGGTGCAGCTGTGGCAGCAGCTTTGGCTCTTTCTAGGCACTGCAGAACTCCATTAGCAGGGGGTTGGCTGATTTTAGCAACACCGCTTGTCCTGGAGTCCTGAGAACTGAGGCTGGTGTGCTGATGGACTGGGGACGAGGTGGATGACGGTGTGCCACCACTCTGGAGAGGAGGGCTGGGGCTTCCTGTTCCCGCCTGCTCCTCTGAAGAGGTATCAAAGTCTGGTTCTCGTCTCTGGCCAGAGTCGAGTGCCTTCAATACAGACTTGACTTGGTAGGGAACATAACCTGAAGAAGATTCTATCAAAACAAGGAAGAAGAACAGTGATCTTAGTCCACAAGTCTAGAAATAAAAGAAAGTACAATCATATCGATGCTTTTACCTTTGTAGAGCCTCTCCTTGGGTTGTGACACCACCAGAGTAACATCATCAGGAGCATTTTGGAGGATATCTATCGTGGTGGCATGTGAGAGCCCTTGCAGGTTCACGTCATTCACTGAGATCAGCCGGTCACCTGCATCGACATTACAACTGTTAAACACATGTAAGACGACCAGTTGTGGCAAGACAGAGAACTGCTAACCATTATCACAGCAGACAATAAAAATATCATAATCCAGCCATATAGGAGGAAAGAGTGTAGCAAAAGACTGGTCTACCAGGTTTCAGGCAGCCGTTGACATCAGCAGGACCCCCAGGAGTGATGGAGCTAATGATGGTGCCAAGGTCCATACGACCAGAGTTCTCCCCTCCTACGACCTGGAACCCTAGAGAACACACGCATGCACAAGCAGATATAAATGCATAAATATATATATATACGCTCACTGAAACACAAAACATCAGGGGAACACAAACGCCTTAAATGCAATTTATAATACCTGTCAACTCTGACAGCTGAGAAGTGGCAGCAGAGGCAGTGTGAAATTGAGCTGTTATTTCAGGAAAATGCATATATACACTCTTACCCAGGCCATATTTCACATCTTTCTTCAGGTTTACAGTTGTGATTTCTCTCTCTGGAGATGGTAAGGCACTGAGCTTTTTCTTGAGTGAGTCTGTGCAGCACAAGGACACATGATATTTGTTTTTACTTACTGGAATACACTGTAGATACATGGTGCTTTGTTGTTTCTGACACATGTCATGGGGTCATTTTGGAAAATAATCTCACAGGGTATGTACAGACACTCTGAGAACATTAGTATATCTGCACCGAAACTACTAATCAGCCCAGGCAGGCATACGGTGCTGCTGAGGGGCCCCTACTTTAGCACTGTTGGTTAATGGGCCTGAAAAGACGTGTTAAGCTAGGATGAAAGGGAAGGTCATGAGTTCAGTGCCAAGCATGAAGCTATTAAATGGTGGGACAGGAGCCAGTTCTACAGGCAGGCAGCACAGAGGAGGACAGAGACTCAATTCTGCATTATATAACTGTGATTTAGAACACTGATTTTTTTTGGTTTGTATATCCGTACTTGGCTGTGCCACAGTCAGCATATGGTTCAACAGATTGGAGAGGAGGATTAGAAACGTTACAAAATGAGAGATGGTGGAGAGCAGTCGGATGTTTCATGCATTTTGACATTATGCTGTGTACAAAACATGGAAATCTACTGTCTATGCATACCGTTAACAGAAGCTGGGGTTGAAGGCGGTGCAGAGGAACTGTGCATACTGACACCTAGGAATACAACACAAGAGGTCATCTTTGTACAATATACAGAACTTTTTGTCTGCCTCTCTGCTAAATTATAGGCAATAATGTAGGAAAACATTTCTAGAGTGAGATTTTATTCTGTTGGTACATTTCACTGGTATATTTTATTGTTTATTGTTTAGTATATTTTCATTTCTGGTATATTTTTAATTGCATTTACGAATATTTTTATTGCATGTTGGTTTATTTTATTCTAGTATCTTAATTTTATTTTAGAATCTTTCTTATTATCTTGTTTCTAACATGGGGGTTGCAATGCAAATTTCATCGACATGTCATGCTCAATGACAATAAAGAAATTTTGAACCTTGAATCTAGAGAAATATACTATCATCAGTTAATAATCAACACATGCAAAAGCCCCTTGCATAATCAGACCATTTTATGTGAACACTAGCAAGTGAAGTAAAGAAAATAAACTTAAAACAGAAGATTTTCTACACATAAATGTTTAAAATAGAGCATTTTATTAGAGCTTAATCTATAGTCTCAGTCCAAGCATAAAAAAAACAGAAACAGTGCTGTTGTCCTGTGATTCAATGAGGACTCAAAATAACTTGATTTGAATCTATGCTAAAAAAAATTATGAAAAGAAGAACGACTTGCCACAGAGTAACTCTCTTGTTTTAGATCTCCCTGCTTGCTTTCAGAAGATAACATGTTCCATACACATGTCATCATAGTTACTTGCTTTCCCAATGTTCAAAAGAATGCTGTTTATCTTAAAACATTACTGTTAGTTACGGGCCTGCTTAAAAAGTGTTTATACGAGTAGGTAAAATTGCTGAGGCCTATATAAGGCCTCATTCGACTTTTGAATTCCTTCCTTGGAATCAAGAGAGCTGAACCTGCAGACAATACCTATCTTAAGTGCTGATAAGCTATTAATATTCAGCTGAATTTTTCTAGAGTCTCTGGATTTATAAGAGCAGAGATGTACATTTTCCACTAGTGCTATGCTTCATCGGAAGAGACGCATCATCCTTCACAGGTCAGCATCCTTACCTACTACATATGCTTGGCCAGTGTCCTCTACGGAAGAAGTGTCAGATTCTTTTTTGGACCGGGTGAGACTCCACACTGGGCTGCTGTGTGTCACTGTGCCAAATGATCTGAGAAGGAGACGTGGAGAAGATTTAGGCAGAGGAGGCAACTTCTCCTTAGTGAACTTGGCCGAAGAACGAACAGCAAACAGAATGGACAAAAAGCAGAAAACCCCCACTCCCTTTCATTCTTATATAGTACAAACATTTAGGTGCTTTTACACATACAGAATCCTACTTAATTTAAATTCACACGTCTTCTGTTAAGCTGACACGAGAGGGAGCAACTGGCACCAAAACAGACACGCTATGACTAAAAATATGAAAAAAAACACACACACACACAGGTTGATCTCACATGAACACAACATAGACACAAGGGCGCATGTGGGCGCATGTGGGTGCATGCGCGCGTGCACGCACGTACACACACACACACCCAGAGGGTTAATTAGAGTCTGTAGGTAGGGCTCTCTGCGTACTTGTGGTGTTAGGCAGCGCTATAGTCCCAGTAACAAGTCCTCAGTTAGTAACCCTGGTCTGTCCTATGTGAGCTTGCAGACTCTGAAGACTTCACAGAGGCCCAACTAATAAACACAAGGTCACACTTCCTTAATTGAGCTTGAAATAAGACTTTAAAGGACTTCATAAAACATTCTAGTTCCTGCAACATTTCTTGGATGGTAAGGTAATAACTTGATGAAAAGAAATAATTGTCTGCATTTATAACACCCACTATGATTTTATTCAGAACTACTTCTCTCTCACAAACGAGTGTACTTCAAAACAAATCTACCGTAACATTTCACTTCCTTCAACTCACTTGTCCTGTTGGTGTGAGAGGGAGTCTGTGTCTGAGCTGGCTCGCTGGTGTTGCTGGAAATGAGAGGCCAGTTGGCCGGGTGGTGCCTGACTCAGTCCGCTGTGTGACTGGCCACTGTATGACTCCGCCACTCTGTGCTCTGGAGACTCTGGCATCTGTCCTAGGTTGTGGTGGGAGCGGCTCATTATTCGCGGATTGGAAAGGATCGTGGAAGCCACTGGGTTGAAACCTGGAAATTGAAGCTCATCCTGGACCAACAGTGGGCCAGATGGTGCCTTGTTGAGGGCCACTTCTGAGTAGGAGATCCTCTTCAGGTGGTCTGGGTTGGAGCGTGTTGATAAGCTGGGGGCCAGGCTGCCTGAGCTCACGGTCCTCCCCACTGAGTCTCGACTCCTAGGGTCAAGGGAGTACTGCAAGCTGCTCAAGGGGCAGTTCTCTGATCACCAGAAAAGACATGCAAAACAGAAAGTTACTAGATATGAATAATGAATAACAACATTTTTGTTTATTTATATAACAAAAAGTATGACAAAATAATATAGCAGGGGAAATTCCAAAGTGTTGATTTGTGTTGCCTTCAGCAGAAGTAATTATTGTCTAGACGGAACAAGCAGGTACTGTCCTACACCGTTTTTTTCTAGCGATATCCATCTTAATCATCATAGCTAATGGGCTGGCCAGTCTTCTTGGCAGTCATCAGCTTAGTTGTGACTTTATGTCAACAATCGGGTGGGGCGTGATAGAGACAAAGTTGTTGTGTTGTTCAGCTAAGTGAAACAAATCAAGCGAAGCAAGGCACCGTGTTAAAGATAAATCAACACATCAAGTTCGCCCACACAAGTTTGACAGACACTTTATATAATTGGAATAGTTGTGCGGAAATTAAAGTTGTTCTCTGACAGATTAGACAATGGCACACAGCATTCTCCACACAGAAGTTGATATAGTGTGTCCTTCCCATCATCACAAAGTATTTGCCATGCAGTTGTGATCAGATCTTCCCAGGAAAGGAAGAGATGAGTTAAATGCCTTCTAGGTGTTGACATAAAATAAACCCATTATTGTCTCCAGTGTAGCATGTAACATATTAAGTGAATGTGGAAAGAGTGGAGGACGGCAGGCATGATTAAAGTCACCAGAAACAAGGAGGGCATGCCGGGGTCGTGTCTGCAGCCTGCTTGTAACTGAGTGGATGACATCACAGACTATGACTGTGTTTGCAGAGGGGGAATATACACCCCTAACCGCTATCACAACAACATGTGAGAATCCACTCGGTAGGCAAGATGAACTGATGCTAACAGCTAATGGCCCCTACTGCCGAGTCTTTAATCATGACGTGCAGTTCATTTTCAAATGAATGAATTCTGATTCAATTTACGTTACACACGCTGTCCAACCTTTTTCGAATCAGGGTTGTACTTGTAAATGAATTCAGTAGCTGTTACAATGTGGTAGGTAAAAAAGTCATTTTGGCAAGACATGTAAATTGAAGTTTTCAGGGAGCGAAATGAGTGGGCATCAGCTTTTATCTGGAGGATATGTGGGATGGCTGACACATGCAGCTGCGCCTGAAAACAGTGTATTGTATGTATTGTTGACGTCATCAGGAGGATTGCTGTGATAGGTAACTTTTGTTTGCCTCCCTCTAAACTAACATATATGTAGCTTCGCCAAAATGCATCGGTCTGAGCCTGAGGCCATATTATCTGAACTCCCCTCACTTATGTGTGGCTGCTCACTTCCCTCCTACCTAGGTCTTGAAGCTCCTGGTTGTTTTGGCGGGCCTTCATCTGCAGGTGGAACTTGTGCTGATCAGAGCAGAGCTGTAGCAGATACTGACAGGTTTTGTTGCTGTCCGTCTGAAACAGGTGCTTAATCCCATCTGACGTGTTCTGAAGGCAAATCTTCTTTTTCTTCAGGATGAAATAAACATTTATGTGAAAGTGAGAACCATCTGGGCTAAGGAAGAGTGAATCAACTGCATTCGATCTATCCATTATTCTGATAAGAAAGACTCTAGTACATACTGTAAAGGAAATCTTTTTTGTCTCCCTCCAGGGGAACCTTAGCACCGGGGTACGGTTCCCATTAAGGACCTCAAAGATGAGCACCCCCTTGGAGAAGACACCCAGCATGATGCCCGTCTGGGACCTCTTCTCGGGAAGCACCCGATGGAAATGGACACCATACTCTGTCAGCCTCTGGCTCACCTTTAAAACAACCACGATGGACTATGTCAAATTCTCTTTACTACTTAACTTAAGCTTTTCATGCAGAGAAGAGATCTTTAATTGGGTGATCCATCAGTGATCCAATCGGTGTGTTGTTCTTTATGTGATTACACGTGATAACATAATAGTATTCAATTTGGTTCAGTGGCATGAAAAACACAGAGCTGCTTTAGTGACTATAAAAAAAATATTAGAAAGACAGGACAAAATGCAGGGTCAACTACTTTTGTTTGTAGTTGATGCTGCAAATTTTGTTTTTTGCTGTCAAACATAAACTCAAATCTATTACTTCTTCTGCCAAAGTTCATGGTGTTGGACACAAAATACAAGGTTTAGCTGCAAAAGATCAAGGGTGGTAATAATAAATATCTTGGTATGTCTGCCTGAAACCGTGATTCCTATATACTCTGATCTTGCTGACCTTGAGAAACTCAAACTCTGCCTCAGTGTCAGATGCCCCATAGTAGTTGCTGTGAAGTTTCAGCAGCTCCTCCTTGATGACTGTCTGGTTCACCTTATCCAGGACCGACACCGGCAGGTAATGCTCCAGCCTGAAATAAGTCTTCCCGTGCAGCTGAGCCACAGAGATTAACAGGACCATTCTTAAGATCAAGTTGTGTTTAACGAGGCCAATGTTCAACTTCATTAATTACAGTCTTGAGAAAGTTTTACCACAGAAGCCTTTACTTCACATTCTACTTCAAATATGTATACTTAACAATACTTTCTAATTTAGAAAACAATAAAAACTATGATATGCTAACACAAAACACAAAATAAAAAGAAAAATAATTAGAAAAGCAATAATTATTTTTGAAAAAGTCACTATTCCACAAGTTAAAAGCAGTATTTTCAGTGAATTATTGTTGCCTCATAGATGTATGAAAGAAATCTGGTACCTCAGCTTGGTAGTCACTGAATTCAGCCTGCAGCGCCAGTGAAGCAAGGATCATGGCATTTTCTGTGTCACAGCGCATCCGCTCCTCCAAGATATCCTTCCTCAGCTGTAGGTAGTATTGATGTTTGGTCATAGCATGCCTGTTATACAGAAGAATACAGACATTTTTATTTTTTCTTAAACAGGACATGCCAACACAAGTTCTCACCTACGATAATGTGCACTTACTGTATGAGGTTGACATCATCAAGGAAGAATTTGATGCGTAAGAAAAGATTAAAAGGCACATCGGATTTCTTCTTTTTAGGATCCTCCTTCCATCCCTCTGGGGCCACTTTGGACAGTTTGGCATCAGGATCAACGAAGAAAAACTCATTATCTGTGTGTATGATTTTCAGGGGGAGAGGGTTGGGGGTGGGTGAGAGGTGTCAGAGGGAGAAGGAGGTAATCAGTAATGTCTGTCTGCCTGCCTGCATTAACGTAGGTTTTGCATCTTTAATGAGGCAGCAGGCGTAGAAAATGAATTTACATGAAAACACTATTAACCTCTGCGTCAAAGACTAATCAAACCTCATGTAATATGTTTGACATGTCATCTCACAGTTTTATACTTTGCATGTAAGAAATTTTCCCCTACATGTGCAGAGACACACGCACATACAACCCAAACCACAGACATGCACATGAGCAGCATATAGTACCTCTGAGGTATGCTAGGCCGAAGAGATGGTGCTCCACAAGCCCGATGTGGGCAACCACCATATCAAGAACATCTTTACACACTGCCTTGATGTCACAGCTCAGCTCCAGCTTTTGGCCATTCAGCAGCACCACACCAACCTTCCTCTGCACTTCCTCCACCTTACCACGTTTCTTGTGGGCAGAGAGAAAAAAAAGGATGGAGTTATAAATGGAACATGAAGCAGCTTCTGTGACAACACCATGGATACATTAGCTCGTAAATTTATAACCTCACCATTATTGAAGAGGGAACAGATAAGGCAACACAGGGCTCACTGGCCATCTTCACAAACTCAGGCCCATGGAAGTTCTGTTGTTGGGGTAAAGACAAAACATAGTTGCCAGAGAGAGAATGGTTGTTTTACCAAAATGTTAAAAAGGATCATTCTCAACGTGAGCCTCCTTTTCATACATCTTTTTGGTATTATGACAACTGATTGTGTTTAAAATCTAATCACTTGTTGTTAGTGACAAATGAATGAATTTTTTGATGATTAAAAACACATGATAGTGCAGTGCAGTCATTGCTATACAAAAACATCTGCGACACACATGCATGACCAACTCTGAAAAACATTTAAAACACTTCCTTTCTACACTGCAGATTCAAACCTGTTTTAACAGCTACTCTGATCATGAGATCTCAATGACAGCGGCTCATGTAACGCTTTTTTACTTTTGCACACACACTTCCGTGTGGTTTTATGCTGTAATCAAGACTCACCAGAAGTGGAGGAGCAAGATTCCTTTGCTTCAGCTCGAACGTTTTGTTTTACCGTCTGGAAACCCCCACATCCGAAATTAGGTTAATTTAAAATCTACCATAAACACGCAACAGAAAATATGTCTCTCCTTTGTATGTGTAATTACCGTAATAGGAATATAATTTATATACAGTACTGAGGTTTACTGCAAAGATCAGCACATTTTTTGCTATGTTTTACCACCTGTGTTAACACATTTTCACAATTTGTGATAGTAGGCGGGATAAATCAGACCATAACCTAAAAATCCCACATCCCACAACCCCACATATTTAAAATTATCATAGGGAGGCCAATTATGTTTTCCAGACAGAAAGTTTTATCTACAGAACAAGAAGAGAGGACAATATCAAGAAACTAGTTGCCAATGAACTCATGCGTGTTAAATTTGTACATCCATCATCAAATATTGTAACATAAACAGTAAGACACTGAGGGAAGGAGTTCCCATTGCAGTGTTGGAATTATGTAATAACCAATTTCTGGAGTTGGCTGTTTCATGCATGTGTGTTTCTATGTGGTCTACAGCTTTATAGTGATAAATGAAGTTTTGTACTTAAAAGTATACATGGTGTTCAACATGGATTAAATTTGAGGTATCCTTGAGTCTGTTAAGCCAAGCAGAGCAAGAACCTTGGGTTTACGAAGTGCTGCAGCAGAGGTGTACAGGGGGTCTCGAAGGTCGAGCATGGAAGTGCGAGATGGGACCAGGGGGTCATCTGTGGGGTACAGATTGGCCCTGGACAGCCTGCTGGCCAGGTGGGCCTGGAGCCGCTCCACCTCCTCCTCCTGCTTCTGGAGGAGCAGCTCTGCTCCAACCAGACCTTCATCAGATGCTCCTTCATACTGCCTACAGGGAAGAGAAGAGATTGTGTCAGAACAGTCTGACACTGACGAAAGACTGTTGTTCAATGTGTGATGCCTTGTGGGATTTGTCTTTTATTTACTGACTTCTCCATATAATAACTACTTAAAAGTAGAATCATGTGGGGGGATATGTCAGATATGATTTGTTTACACCAAAATCTGATACATTTTCTTTTAGCATCAGAGAAAAACAAGGGCTCTGCAGTTGTACAGATTGTTAGCAGGCATAGCAACAGCAGGCAGGTCTCTGTAATGCCAGAGATTAGAGAGACAGAGATTGCTGAATGTGGATGTCACATTGGATGACCTCACTAGCGAAGCATGGGGCTGACCCTGCTGCGCCACACCAGCTGTGTGTAGCCCAGTGGACCGAACAGGGCTTCCCTGTTCTGTAGAGGGTTTGTAGTGCAGGCATTAATTCCTCAGGGGAACAAAGGAGCAAACACATACAAATACACTTCATACATACATATACACTCCTAGGCAGTGGGGCAGGTGGTGAAATTCATGCACTTACATTTCCCATAACTGCTGGGTTCTGTGATAAAACAATTTGTAAAAATAAAACTGGCTTGGAAATTAGTTCACCCTGAGTACATAAAGGGACAAAATGAAGGTGGAGATGTTTGGGGATGACAGTAGCTGTCGGGTTTGGCCCTAAAATAACATCATTATTATCATTACTTCTGCAGTAATAATATCCCTGATGATATGACACAGAGTACAGAGCACAACCATATGCATGTTTTACCTGAGCCTGTGTGTGTTGTGACTTGTCAGCGACAGGGCATCGTGTTCAGAGGAAAGTGCCAGCTGGGAGCCATACCTCCTCACCTCACCTGGTTTCTTAGCTGAAAGAGTTTTCAAATGGACACAATCAAATCAAACACACCCCTCCAGAAGCAGACACCCACACTGTGGTGCAAGAGTACCTGCATGAACATGTGTTGTAAGGTGTGAGGTGGAGGAGTTATAGAATACTGGTGTTCAATGGTGTTTAATAATGGCCAGAAAAGTGTTTCTGCAAAACATTATGATGTTACAGTGGAGTTGACCTTTTGGATATAAAATGTCATCGCTTTATCATTGTATCACTGAGACACTGTCATGATTAGTGCACACATTTTTGAGTTATGGTCAAAAATGTGTTTTGTGTGGTCTCAGAAACCACTGACCACAAAAATCTAATCAGCTTATCCTTGAGTCCAAGGTAATGTTTGTAGCAAATCTGAAGAAATTCCTCAAGGCCTTCCTGGGATATCACCTTCATGAGAATGGGATGGATGGACAAGGCACATATGCACGTACATCCATATAGACAACCTAAAAACATAATTCCTCCGGCCACAGCTGCCGCCAGTGGCCAGTGTGGAGGAATAATAAAAGTCACTGGCACTGTTTCCACAAGTACTGTATATCTAAACTCTTCACAGCTGCCTGAGCTCAAAGTCAAACTTTCATGCAACAGCGGAACCTGTGGATACAGTGTTAAATGAAGTCAGCGTGTTGGGTCATCTTGAACGTATTTACTTTTTGACCGTTGCTATCCCTGTCTCCCACTGCAGGGACAAGTTAAATTAAGAGTAAATTCATCTTAATTACTTAGTCACTTGTCTGAAATCATTATAAAACATAGCACATCTGAACCCATGCTGCATGTAAAACTGTGTAGAGTAACTAATATATTTTGATATGTATAAATGTGTGAGTTGTTGTTATGTTGATACTTTCTCTAACCATGTGCCACATCTCTAAACCTGTGCCAGACCTTGTTACCAGTGAAACCATTTCCACAACTCACACAGAGGTTCGGGGTATTTCTGTTGCTCAGTTTGAAAAGATTAAAGCTGAGCAGAGTTTTGCTCAATACTGCAGCCATAGTTATATTTAGCAAACAAGGCCAGCCTACTTCCCATGCTATTACGAAAGCATGGGAGTCTTTGTTTATTGCACAATTTAATTTTGCACAAAGAGTGACGGTATGTTATCTTGTGAAATCATACATGGCTAAATACATGATCTAATTCCATTAGCAGCACCAGGTAAGTGACTGACAGCGGCAGACGTGGCAGTAACCTGGGAACAACAAAAAGACCTTTCCAGTGCCTCTCCAAATCAAGAGTGGTGCACCTTGCCGTTTTTTGTCTTCAATATCTGGCCTGTGATGTTTGGCAGTAACTGAGAACCATATAGCCCCAATGGGGATGATTAATTTAGCCAACTGTAATGGGCATGTTATTACTGGAATGGTAGAGTTAAAGGTGGGGTGAGTCATTCTGGAGAAACATTGTTGATATTGCCATCTCTCCTTCTTCACAATGCAAAAATGGAGAGTCACTTTGCTTGTTTCCCATTTACAGAGCCAGGGCTGTGTACAAAAATCAGATTTGTTTCAGCGCGCAAACACAGAATGGACAGCTAGTGAACGGTGGGGAGATATTTGCTGAATTTGAACTGCAGAATGACTCACCCCACCTTTTTTTAATGTAGCCTACAAAGCTACTTCAGTTTAGCATGTTCACTTCTGCTGCATGCATATAACCAAGATGTGTGTAGCCACATGTGGCTAAAGGTCTGCACACACACACGCACACACGCAAGCTAACACACACAGTGGTATACCATTTTCTCTCTAAAAAAAAAATCTTTTACCTTGCCTGTATTCTGGATCAGAGGTCACTGAGGGGCTTTCACTGGATGAACTGTAATCACTGTGGTACCTCTGGTGGGTGTGGACTGGGTCTGAGGAAAGAGAAAGACCATTAGCCCATGTTATAAAAAAAAATAAAAGAACACAAACCATGCAGCGGTGTAAGATGTGAATAATGTCTTCGAAATGATGAAATGGATCAAATGTAAACATCATGCACAAGACAACTTAGACGTGGTTATGTGGACTTGTTTGCTGTTTGCTGTGAGGGATGTTACGGTAACGCTGCTTCTTTTTCAATGTCACACGACACAGAACTTCAGGTTGCATCAATGCAGCAGCAGGTGAACTGACAAGCTACTGTTTTCCTTTACAGGGCTCTCTGGTTGTAACCTCAAACTAGTAGACTGTGGCACACAAAGCAGGTATTAGTCATGCTGTCTGTAAACACTCCCAATGAAAGACATATGTAGCTACACTGACAAGCAGCTTCTACACAATTGTATGCAGGCATGCCTCCTGTCTGGTTAGAGTTTTTTTGTTGAGGGTGTAATCTTTTGTGTTGCTTGACTGGGTGAAACACAGCAAGTACAG